>NC_135353.1:162371086-162737808 GCF_023851605.1 Tamandua tetradactyla | reverse complement strand
ATATTGGGAAAATATCTTGTGTATGACTTAAGACAGACTAATGGATTCAGACCCTTTCCTCTTGCTTAAAACTTTTCTGTAGAGAACTGACCTTTTTACCACCCAAATCCAACAAGTAAACAGCAGGAATAAATAGGTACTTACAGGCACACATGGCCATTTTGTACCTAAGTAATCTCTCATGCATGCTCTCCTAGAAGATGCTGAAAAGTCATTGGTTCTGGAAGAAATTATTCTGGCCTCTCATTAAGACATTCTACAATGCACTGCTCATGGCTCAAAATTGCTTCTAGCCTACTGTAGCATTTAAATTCTGTTATAATTGCAAATAAAAATGTACATCATAAAATGGATCATACAAACCTTTATTACTTGTAAAGTTTTGTCCACTTTTCTATCAAATTAGATATTTTATTTTGATTAGTTTGCTGGGCAGAATTTTAAGAGGGTCTCCAGGACTCCTACCCCTAGTCCAAATGCCCTGTAGAATCCCCTCCCTTTAAGTATAGACAGAACCTGTGCATATGATGGGATACCACCCCATGATTATATTCCCTACAATAGCAAAGGGAAGGGAATCTGCAGCTGTAATTAAAGTGCCCTATCAGTGGACTGTGATTTCATCAAAAGGGAGATTGTCCTGGGTGGGCCTGACCTAAGCAGGTAAGCCCTTTTGAAGAGATTCCAAGCAGCCCAGGCCCTCTCCTGTTGGCCTCCTCAAAACAGCCATGTTCTGGGTTGCTTGTGGAAAGAGGGGATGGTCTCTAAGAGTTGAGAACTTCACTCCTACAACCACAAGGAGCTGAATCCTGCCCCAAATCAGTGAGCTCGGAAGAGCACCTCAAGCTCCAGATAAGAACCAAGTCTGGCTGACACCTTGATTTCAGCTTTGTGAGACCCTACGCAGAGGACCCACATAAGCCATGCTCAGTTTCCAGACCCTCGCAAAACTGTGAGATAATACATGTGTGTTGCCTTAAGCCCTACATTTGGGGTAATTTGTTATAGCAACAATAGAAAACTATTACAACTAGTAAACTGTTAACTCTCAAAAGGCCATAACTGTTGGATCCCCATGAAGCCCTCGCGGGTTTCCCAAAATACTCACTTAACCATCCCCATTGGAATATGTTGAAAATGTGGTAGTTACAAAACCTCTCCCAAATCTTAGAGTAAAATGGGGCACTTCAGGGGAATTGTAGGTATAAACAAAATCGTTGCTCTTCTCCAGGCCTGTGTCAGCCCATCCCCCGCCACACTCGGCCCCTGACCCTTCTCAGTGTGAAGTGAATGCTGGTCCTTCCCTACTCAGGCGAGGCCCTGAGTCTCTGCTTCACCTGGCATTGCCCACACTCTTTCCTTTTTAAAAAAATAAAGTGAAGCTACATTAGCTGGCTGCAAAAGACAAAAAAAATGGCCTACAGACATTTAGATGACCAGAGTTGTCTTTTTGTAAACAAAACAAAAGCAATGCATCTTATCTCTCCCTGCAACTGTGAGGTTGCAATGAGAACCAGACATTCTGTGCTTTATAATTCAAGTCGTATCCTCAGGAAGTGATCTGACTTTAAAATATAAACTGTATTTGCTAAATGATGTCTGTTACAGCATTGTAGATGTCAACTCTTTTTAAAAAGTCACTTTGCTTTCAATAAGTGATAAGAGGAGAAAGAAACTCAGAATATTTTTTTCCTACTTATAAGAAAGCCAGGCAAAAGCAATATTGTTCAGGAAAAAAGCAGCAGTAATCACATGGGTTTATTCATATGAGGAAAGCAGTAAACCCACCTCCAAGAGTGAGAAAGGCAAGTTCAGGATGTGACACAATTTTACAGGTGTTATCCTGAATTTTATATGGGCAGCCACATTGAAACAGGAGGAACCAAGTATCAGCCTTTGCAATTTTGAAACTGTCAAAATGCCTACCTGTTACCTAAAATCATCATCCAGCCCAGAAAGCTTATTTGCGCTGCACACCCTGTGCCCTACCAGGTTTAGCAATACTCTAAGTCAGGTGGCAAATATTTCATGGGCTGATTGACCTAAAAACAGATCTTCTGGCAAATCAGTAGTACATTTGAGAAAACAAAAGCATGAGAGGAGGAATGGAAAGAATTGCTTCTAGAAAGGATTAGGTCAACCAGAAAGAGTTAAGGAAACCATGGGAAGTTTGAGAAAATGGCAAAAGATGGTTCCACTCAGGGCATGATTGTATGCTTCCCACGCGCTATGCTGAGATCTCGATACAGCTGGTATTTGAGAAAGAATCCACCTTCCTTAAGTAAACACTGAGTTGCAGAAAATTGTGTAGTGTGAGGAACTGTGATTTTTGCTGGGTTGAGCAATTTTATTTAATTATAAATTTAAGGAAGAGATCATTGAAGTCTTCAAATTAGATTGTGTTCTTTGAAGAATAAAAATGTCTACTCCAGTTTCAGTAGGCCTTCCCTGTTCTCAGTCCCGAAAACCCAAGGTTTCGCACAGAGAAGAAATAAGAGATAGTTTCCCTTTTGCCAATCTTTGCAATTACAAAGAGCATTCAAACAGATGATTTATTGAATTGGGGAAGTAACAGAATCTAGTTAATAATAATACACGATGCTTTTTTCAAAATCCACTCAAGAAAATATTGATTTGACTCTCATGATAAGCAATCAGGCAGTATATACACAGTTGGAAAGTGGTCCCTTTTAACTGTAAAGGTCTGATATGCCATAACTAATGTTTCCCTCATTCAGAACCCACATTCAAATACACCTCTGTTTCTCTTATCTGATGTTCATTTTTCTTCATTGTCAAAACTGCCTACAAGAGTCAAGACCCCAGAGGTGTGCAAAAATTGTCCCTGAATAGCAGGGATTGATGGAGGAGAAATGGAATTGGCAAGGGAGGAGATGCTGAACTCAAAAGGAGCCAAAACAACATGGTCCTTTGATTGCGGTGTCACTGCAAGAGACCCTGAAGCAGTGAAGCTGCTAAGCTGTGCCTAGACTCCTGATCTGTAACAGTCTAAATGTGTGTGGCATTTAAAAAGCAATGACAAAAACATGGTCACCTGATAGAACGCAAAAGATGTGTAATGACCAGACTCTACTGTCATTTGACTTCATAATGATGACTTGATTTTAAGAAAAAACTTCAAAACTTTTAAGTGCATGTTTTCTTTTAAAGTGAAAAAAACCCAACAAAACAATGGTGTACCTTTTGGAAAATATACCTAGCAAAATAGGAAAATAAGGTTAAATGGGGGAGCTAAAAAAATGAAGTTTAATCAGCTACAAATGTTTACTATTTCCAATATTATTACTGTAGCTTTTAAAAATCTAGCTTGACTTGTCTCTGGACAGTAACTGGTGTGTATATATATTTATTTTTTTTTTTTTACCAATTCCCAGCATCTGCAGGTAGAAGTTCTCCCTAGTGTTTGCACCTTCTCTCCTCTTTTTTGACAGCTCTGACACTGATTTTTCAGTCCAGTGGAAATTGTGAACATTACTCATTTATTTTTATTTCTCACAGACAATGAGGAAATCACTAACTCCAAATGTCTAAAAATCTCTTCAGATATTTAGATTTTTTCAATCAGTTCAGGACTGATGAAATGCAATGTATCATTCATGTTAGGAACAAGTTGTGTGTGTGTGTATGTGTGTGTGTCTGTGTGTGTACATATTTTTCCATTAAATCTCACTCATGTCCACCTTGGCTGCATATTCCCCCTTGGTTACAAATCATAATAAATTACAAACTTCAAACATTTTGTATTTCACGGCAGAGGATTTTCTGTCTCTGTCAAATGTACTGTATACTTGAAACACACTTACCTATTTTTTAATTTTCCTGTAGGGTGCTAAATGAACAATCAAGTCACATGATTTTTTTTTTTAACGCAATCATATTGACATATTTATGAACACCTAGTCTACCATACTAGGTTCTAAAAAAGATTTCTAAAAATAACTTTTGCTCTCTAAAAGCTTAAACTCCAGTTATTATAAATATAAACTAGCATTAGAAAGTAGCGTGTGATGCATTCCAAGTACAGAAGGTAGGCAATGTGTTGGAGAGAAGTGATCATTTTAATAGTTAATATGTATCTGTCCCAGGTGCCGTATTAATTCTAGTCTCCCAACAACCCTATGGCATTGTTTTATTTAGTCTGCACTCTTCTGGTTGCAAGTGACAGAAACTCCCACTAACTGGCTTAAGCACAAAGAGGGCTTTTTTGGTTCATATTTGGGAACAGAGCTGGATCCAGAGGCTCCGACAGTGTCACCAGGACTCAGTAACTTCTGCTCTTCTTCATAGCCCTGCTTTCCTCTGGGCTGGCTTCATGCTCAGGCAGCCTCTCTTGGCCACCAAGAATCCCAGGCTTACATTGTGCAAGCTGTGGGCCGGGCAGAAAGAGCACTTCTCTTTCCCTATCGTCCTACCGAGAGTGTAGGTCTCATAGTCACTCAACTGTGTCCTATGCCCATTCCTGCACCATTCCTGGGGCTGGGTGTGGAGGAGGCAGGGCCAGCTCCAGGGCCCAGGCCCTGTGCTCAGAAGGCTCTTGTGCTTGGTTCAATGCTCTGTTGCTACTGTGTTGGAATTCTTAACGATGTTTTAACAAAGCATCCTGAATTTTCATTTTGCACAAATGTAACCAGTTCTGAAAGGTGGTGATCTTTGGCGCCAGGTTGAGAATGGTGATCCTAAAAATTTTTGAGCAACAGAGTGACTGTTTCATAAGTTGCAGAGCATTGCATCACAGCACCATCTGATAAGCCACAGAAAGTAGTACTTGAAAGATTAATTTTGGAGTGATATCCAAGAAAGACTGGAAGTAAGGGTACAACTGGAAGAGCTTGTTAAAATGGCACATTACATTTAAAAAGAAAGAGAGAGAGAGACAAGCCTGTGGCCAGCTCTTTCACTAAAAGCTCTCACAGACTCTATGATAGATGGATGGTAAGCAGCCACCAAGGCAAAGGATGAGTTGACACCCCTAATTGTAGGGGGTATAAGGGAACTGGAGCACTATCTTTCTCTTTGATACACATCAGCCGACACAAGTATGCAGGGTGCCCATACCCTACCTTCATTTCTCAGTTGTTACCTATGACCAGTTAGGTCTCTTTAACTAAGCAAAACAAATTTGTGTAAGGGTTTCTACTTTCATTAGAATTTTTTTTTTGTATGCTGTATGGCAGGGGTCACATTTCATTCTTTTTCCATGTGAATATCCCATAATTGCCATACCTTTTGTTGACTTTTTTTTTGTTTCATTGGTTTTTTGTTTGTTTATCTGCTTGTTTGTTTGTTTTTTAGGGAAGTGCATGGGCCAGTAATCAAACCCAGGTCTCCAGCATGGCAGCAAGAATTCCATCACTGAACTACCCTCACACCCCCTTTTCCTTCGAATTTAATAGGCATGATTTATGCTTCAAAACTTACCTCCCATTTAGAGAAGCTGGTGTTCATGAGAGGGTGGAGACCAGAAGGTGGTGGTCACCCCAGAGAGGCTTGAAAAAATGATCATCTTCCTATAGCCTAGGAATACTGTTTCCTTAAGGTTCTGTCTTCTTATGAGAATTTCCTCTTTCTGTTTTACAGAGAAGGGTGGGCCCCAGCTCACATGGTATAGCCAACCTTGTTTGAATATGCTCCATCGTGACGCCTAATACATTTACCCACATTGCTAGCTTTTAGTGCTGGCCATAGACAAACATCATTTCTGACCTCATTTTCCTCATTTGAAAAATTATGAAAATATGTGCAATCTAACTACCTCAGAGACTTCTTTCTGAAGATCTCTGAGGAGTGAAGTGTGAAGTAATTTTAGCTCCTTGGGAGGAAAAAACTGTGCAAAAGAAGTACGAAGTGTTATGATTAGTTCTTTCATTCCTTTTCAAATGGTGTTAGTTGAAAGAGGACACAAAATGGAACATAGGAAATTGACTTGAAAGCACACATAAATACATGCTTTGTGGACTGCCCTTGCATGCTGAGACCCAGAGTGAAACACTACTGAAAGCACAGATTTGGTAAAATCTGTTATGAGGTTTGGCTGTGCAGAAGCCAACAGCAGCCCAGGTTTCCTCGGAGCAGTGGTTCTCAATATTGGGTCCAAAACCTTGAAGGGGCTGAGGCAAGTGCCTACTTGCAAGCTAGCACCCACACAGACAGCAGACCTCTGAATCAGAAACAGATTACTTGCTCACCAAACAGCTTTTCCCCATGCCCCAGTTGCCCGTGCAGGCAATGCAGTCAAAGCCAGGGGTATCTACCTGTGCCACACAAGAGGAGATTGTGCCACAGGAGAGGAACTCCAAAACTATGAAACCTGGAGCTCTATAGAAGCTGCTAGCACATCTGTTCATCCTCCTTCTGGAAAGACAGAGGGTAACCCTTGCTCTGAAGTGTGAACAGATGCTCTCTGGGAAGAGGAGGTAAAGATCTCTACTTCACCACTCGGAAATGAAAGCACAGGGTTCCAGGGAAAGAGAAGACTTGAAATTACTCCCAAGGCCTCCATCTTCTGAGTTATGTGTTCCAGTTCCCAAAGCTGCCAGAACGCAATATACCAGAAATGGGTTGGCTTTTACAATGGGGATTTATTAACTTATATTTTACAGTTGTAAGGCAGTGAAAATGTCCCAATTAAAGCATCAGCAGAATGATACCGGACTCTGAAGACAGATTGCTGGCATCCGGGACACCTCTGTCACCCAGGAAGGCACACAGTGATGTCTGCTGGGCCTTCTCTCCCGGGTTTTATTGCTTCCAGCTTCTGGCTTTGTGGCTTCCTCTCAGCGCCTCTGGGGCTTCTCTCTGAGCTCTCTAGTCCTTTTCTGTCTTTTATCCTCTCATAAAGGACTCCAGTTCAAGGATTAGGACCCATCTTGAATGGGGCGGGTCACATCTTGATTGAAAAAACCTGACCAAAAGGTCCCACCTACCGCAGTTCTGTACCCACAGGAATGGATTAAGAGAACGTGGCCTTTTCTGGAGTACAAAACAGCTTCAAACCACCACACTATTCAGTTACGTTTTAACCCAGAACCAGGGCTGTTTTCTCAAAAAGCCCTGACCGTGTGAAAACGTGAAAATATTTATAAAGCATTATTTCTTGACATGCAACCTTAGTTGCCCAATGGAGATGCGAGGAACTTGGCTTTCTCTTAGATATTGATGTAATTGGCCTGGAATGATCTTCCAAGCAATTCTCACCCAGTTGAGCTCCAATAATTGGGTTGCAAACCACTGCTGTAAACTACATGTTTAAGTAATGTGAGACATGGGTTTGGGAACTGAGTTGGCGAACACGGCATCTTCAAGTGAATTGTCGGGTGGCACACATGTTGTCTGAGCATCATACTTGGTCTACATGGGCTTTATGTTGCAGATTGGAATAGGTGTGTTGTTTATAGCTGAGATTAATTTGATGATGGTTTCCTAAATCTGAATTTTTCAGAGTTCTAATTTATCGTGAAATAATGACAAATAATGGAACATGGGCTGGTAGAATTCATTCCATCTTGCAAAAAGGAGTTCTTCAGCTGTGTGTTATTGCATGAAGAAACTCTGGTTCTAAGGACTGATGCTACCTAAGTACACATTTCCCCCCAGATGACTCTAGTCTCAGAACCTGCAGTTTCACAACTTAATATTTAATTCCACTAAGCAGGTACTTACAGAATATAATAAGTGAGCTTTATCCTCAAGAAGTCATTATAATTGAAATCAGTAAGTGGGATCAATTTTCACGTTAAGGCACATGATACCTGCTAAAGTTTCTGCTAAATTGAAGGAGTTTTACCATTCTCCAATAAAAGGAACAAGTGCTCCTTGAAGAAATGGATGACTCTGGGGTTGGAACAGGAAAAATACAAGATGAGATCGAAACATCTTGTAATACCAAAAAGTAAAGAAGTTCTCAAAACCAAAAAAGTGGAAAAGATGGGGGCATGTCAAAGGGACACAAGCACAAACCTGAGAAAGCTCCTCCCCAGGGCCAAACTTGGGAAATTTGAGCAGCAAGGTAATAACGGAGCCCAATGGAGAAAATAAATATGCCTACGTCCATACTGATATTAATGATTTAATAAGTAAATAAGTGGGAGAAAAGAGATAAATCTTTCTTACAGAAGAATTCCAAACAATTATTTAGGTGGTCTTCCTGTCCAGGTGAAGCTTCATCTTCCCCACCCCTCCCACCCCAGTCCCGAGTGTAGGCTGCTCTTCGTGACCTGTTTCCCAAGAGTATGGTCTAGACAGGGGGAGAAACTTTACCCTGGAGAAACCTGACAAATACTACCTTGACCAGGGGACCAAAGTCAACGTCACCGGTGATAGGTCATGGCCCTACCATGTCCCATTGACATGAGGTGATGAGAAAGGCACTTCACCTCTATGGTATTCTTTCCAAATCCCTATAACCTCACGTAGTCATGAAGAAAACATCAGACAAATCCAATTTGGGGGCTACTCTATTAAATACCTGCCCAGTACTTCTCAAAACTGTCAAGGTCATGAAAAACTGTCACAGACCAGAGGAGACTAAGGAGATATGACAACTAAATGTAGTGTGGCACCCTAGAATAAAACCTGGGCAGAAAAAGGACATTAATGGACAAAATGGTGAAATCCAAATGGAATCTGGGGTTTGGTTAATATACCAATGTTGGTTTCCTAGCTGTGATAAATATGTCATGGTGGTATAAGACCTTACTTAGTAACAGGGGAAATTGGCGGAGGGGTAAATGGAAACTGCCTGTGCTATCTGTGCCATTAATTCTGAAACAAAATTTTCTTCATCATGGGGTCTTCATCATGACTCCAGAGGTGTGGGGCACTGAGTAGTTGAAGGCAATGAGGATTGTTGTATGAATTGCGGGAAGCTCAAACAGTTCCAAATGTAAAGGGTACCAAAAGAGCAAAAACTCCTGAACCCCTAAAAGTTTGGGACTGAAAGCTGTGTCTCCTATTCAAGGAGGAGCCCTTGAGAAATGGAGGAAATGGAACAGGCGAAAACAGAGAAGGAATTGAGAAAAAATGTAACAAGCTTTGGGGTCCTCCACAAGACTGCTCAGCTTTGAGACTTCACTCATCCTCTACCAACCCCTACCTCCTGGCAAACCCTAGCGAAGACTCGAACAATTTTTAAATTCTTGACATACTGTTTTCTGTATATTATTTTTAATCTCACCACCACAAGTGCCTTCTGAAACAGTCGATGTTAATATACTTAAATTTTTCTTACAAAAATATATTATTTCATAATATTGCAAGCAACACAATTTCATAATATAAATATATGGATTTTCCATTGTGTGATTATTTCCATAAAGCCAGCAGAAGTGAAGTGATGGAAGAAGAAACATTTTCCCCATGGAATAGAAAGGAAAAAAAGGAGCACTATAATAAACCATCTTAGATTTTTAAAGTTGGAGGAGATTAAAATGACTAAGAAAGTTTCACCCTTCTCTTGAGTAAGGGAAGAGAGTTCTTTTCCGCAGCAAATTGTATTAATGACTGCCCTTTGTTCTTTGGATGTAGGCACTATGACTCTTTGGGAAACCTTTCTGTTTGAGGAATATTTGAGGATCATTTAGAAAGTACTGAAAAAGATTGGTTTTCCCAAGATCACACACCAAACTAGCCCTCACAACTCAATTCTTAATAGAGAGAAAACCACCGTTATTTTCTCACTTGCAAAATAAAAGTACTTTAATCTTGGGTATAATAACTAAAATAGAAGTTAATGTTGATTTCCTCTATTCCATTTAAATATATTTTTCCACAAAGATGGTGAGCCATTGCACATTTTCCTCTTTGGACTGTTTTGAGAGGGATTTTCCGCCACTTAATTCTTCTCCCTCAGCTTATTATGCTGAAGTGCTGGTGATTTTCAGTGTTTAAGTGTGTATAGTGAAGAACTGTATTCCAGCTGTTCTGGGGTCCCGAGGAAGGTGAGCCTCTGCTTCTCAGGCTTCCAGGGCAATGGATTTGTGCAAGTCATGACCCAGGGGCCCCAGCCCGCCCCCACCCCATACCGCTGGCTGTCCTAGGGCCATTTGGATTTCAGAAAAGATTTTAATTTGAAGCAAAACTATCTGTGTCCCTTTATCATGGTTTGGCTGCATAGAATTGTTTCTTTTCTAAGAAAAAAATCCTAGCTCTTACTGACATTCATTCATTCATTCCTTAAACGCTCAGGGGCTACTCTGTGCAGGTGGCAGGATTAAAAAAAAATAAACCAATGGTGTCTGCTCTGAAGAGGCTCCTGTCTCCTGGAGACTGCCAATGTACAAGAAGGTAGTGGCCGTACAAGGTGCTCAGTGCTGACCTGGAGAAATGAGCAGAGGTGAAGTTTGAGTCACCGAGTGGCATTCGCATGGCAGTCAAGAGTTGGCTTTCTGGAGCTTAACCAAGGGCTTTAGGGGAAGAGGGGACAGCATGGAGGTCCAGGGCCCTGAGATGCCAGTGGTGGGCCAGGGGCCCCGGCCCGCAGCGAGGGGTGTGGGAGATGAAGGTGAGGAGGACGGTTTGGGGCAGCTGAGGAGCCTCTGATGCTACAGCGTGAATTCCTAGGCCATCTGAATTGTGCATCAACCGAGGTTTTAGCCAGGAACGTTACGTGGGCAGGCTCGGTTTATAATAATGTCTACGTTCTTGTGAGTGTTTCAAGAATAACCCAATTATGTATATTTAATCATTATCAATATTTCTAGAAATGCTGATTGTCTAAAAAAATCTTCTAGTAACAGCAGCCACAAAATGGGGAGACTTTGGTGCTGCCTGCCCAGAGGCAGCTAGGGCTCAGGTTTCAGGGCTTTAGAAAAACTCGCCTGGATTCTGCGCATACACACACACACACACACACACACACACACACAGAGAGACACAGACACAGACACACACATATGCCACGTTTTGTTTTATCAAGAAAATATATTAGCAGGTGGAAAAATCTTAAGATAACCACATCAATGTATAACAAGAGGAATGACAGATCTAGAAAGGTGCTCTGTGCAAGCGGTAATCCCTTTTAACTTTGAGTTCTATACTTGGAATAGCTTTCCCACAGCCCCTGGTGCTTTATAACCCTTCAGCGGGCAATAACTATTGCTATTAACAACGAGGATTTCACAAGTTAAATAGATTAAGGTTCCAATACCATAAATAAATTTAAGAGGCCCACTGGGAAAATATTTGCAGTACATGTGACTGACAAAGGTTAAATTCCTTGCTTTACTCAGTTGATAAATCTTGACACATATCAACACATTTAGAGCACACAGGGATACTCCCCCCCCTCCCTCTCTCTCTCATTCTTTTTAAAGGCTCCAAGCTTTACATTATATGATTTTTCACAATAGATGATAACTAGATACGAACTGTATAAATCATTAAAACACTCTTTCAAGGATACACTAGATTAGGGAAGTGGGGCCAGTTCCTTAGTATTCATTGTATAGTTTGATGTACTGTTGAAATTTTCACCTAAGGCATGCTTTCCACCTATCATTTAAAAACCTGGTCTAGGTTTGAAATTAGCACAGAAAAACCTGCAATTACTTGATTCCTATGCTGTGGCTCAAACTGTTCAAGATAGTTTGTCTACAAGGAAGATAGAGCCTTCGGAGATACAGGGTGTGCCAAATCATGTCTGATTTTCAGATATCTAATAGTGACCGAACAGTGAAATTTCAGAATATTTCAAGTGAAAATTTAAACTATGAAACTGAGGTAAAGAGAACAAGTTATAATAATGTACTGCTGTAATTAATATTAAAATGCTTTTAAACTGGATGTCGAGAGACCCAGAGTTTAAAATTTTCTCTTGATTCTCAGGCTTTAAAATAGTTTCTTCTCTGGGCTCAGTATATCAGTCAGTAAAATGGGAGTGTTTTATTCACCTCCATCAATGGAAGGGGAATATTTTTATCCACCATTCCAAGTCTGTAATACATTTAGCTGGAAATTTGTGGGGCAGGAGGGAGCACTCCTAATGTTTTCTTTGCTATTAGTAGTAGTTATTCAGAGTTCGCGAATGCAGAGCAACATTTAATCCAGGTGTTTATTTCTCCTGGTCTAGTGACGACATAGGAATTTAGTTTACAAGCAAATGTGGTATCAGTGGAAAGAACAGAGGACTAGTGAGTGTGCTTAAAACAGAGAAATTTCAGGAATGACTTCAGATAGTTCACCCTGGAGGAAAATGCCTTTGATTCAGGAATTAACAGGTGTATGTATCTATAGCAGTACCTACTACTGCATTAGACACAAAAGTAGGCAATTAAAAATAGCTGTTAAAAGACAATCTTCCCAAAAAGGTGAAATCATGACTCTCCTACAGATAACAAGTGAGCACGTGTTAGAGCTTATTTACTTCATTAGTGAGGAAACTGGTAAAAGTTAGAACCAGCCCAAAGAATGGACACATTTATAGATCAGGAACATTGAAAGGAATGTGCAAATGCGGGCAAAACCAGCTTGCTCCAGGCCAGGGAAGGGAAGGCCACTGCGCCTCTAGGGGAGGATTTGCACGTGTATGCACAAGAGGCACTTGGCACCGCCCTCGGTTATCCCCGATGTACAGAGTTGTACAACAGCTCCCAAACAGGCAGCATCAGATGAGCCCTGAGGGCATGCTCTAGGCAAGGCAGAGCAGTTTTTGACATCCCTACCTAGTTTTGATTGATCCAGACGTGTTGGGGAACGTCCCTCCCACGTGGCATCCACGACCTCTTCTAGAAAATGCGGTGCTTTTTCCAGCCAAAAACCCAGAAAAAAACCATCAACATGGCAGCGACATTCACACTCAAGCCAGTGGCACAGATGACCGGCCTGTCCTCTCGGAGCCCCGGGTCCGGCCATCACCACAGGACTTGGTTTCTGGCCTTGAGTGGGCTGAGCAGCTGAGGCCCCTTCCGTGAACACTGCGGATGGCGAGGGAGATGTTTTCTGAACTCCACCCGGGCGCCAAGCACCTCTTGGCATCTCACAGCCCCGGGCTCACCTCCCAGTGATCTAGTTGAGAAGACAAAGACCTAGCCTATTCAAGCACCGTGCCTGACACTTCCCACTAGAACCACCCGAAGCCCAGTGGGGTGCCAACAAGCCTGAGCCCCAGACCCTGCTCTTGCCCTGGTAGGAAGCTTGTCATTAATTTACATGAGTTTACACTAACTGAATCCTCATCACAACCGTGGGACGTAGGTATTTTATCCTCCAGTTTAAAGGTGAGAAACAGAAGTGCAGAACTTCACACACCGGTCCATCCAGGGTTGTTGATTTCAAAGCCAAAGTCCTGCTTTTCCTGCCCAATCAACCTCCCAGCCCAGCCCTGGACACTTCCCAAATAAATAGCCCAGTGCTCTCAAAGCAGCCTGCAAGCAGCGCTTCTCAGTCATTGCACCCTCAGTGCTCGGGCCCCTTCCCTTCCTCCCACCTCTGGCTTGCAGCCCCTCCACCTTGCCAGGCCTCCCGCTGCAATGGCCTGCAGGGCCCATTAGACCCTTTTGCTGTCACCCAGCTATTAGTCCGCAGCTCTCCTCTTCTTGTCGCTGGAGCCCCGTCCCGCCCCAAGTCGCTCTTCCTTGCCTCCCTTCACTGGGAGGTACGGAGGTTGCAGCGCCTCTGCTCTAGAGAGAAGCAAATTCAGTCTGAGAGATCCCTGGGGGAGAGAAGGGGCTCTCCATTACCTCCAGGGTTTGCATTTAAAAGGATTCCTCCTGCTGAGTAGAAGAAAACATCTCCCCCTTCCCCATTCCCTCTCCTAATTGAAACCCAGTGATTTTGTAACTCTGCAGTCTTCCTACCCGCTCCCAGCTGCCTGAGGTGAATATCTGAAGGTTAGTTCTTTTTAAAAAGAGCCCTTGTGTGGAACCCAAAATGGACCGAGTAAATTTTAAATTGTACTTCCTTTACCCTTGCTTGAGTGTTTTTCTTGTACTCTTAATTCACATTCATGTTCTGTATAACTTTTAAAAATTGGACAACTGGACAGTAGTTTGTAGTTCTCAAAGTTTTCTCATTTGTGACCAGTAAATTTCCCAACAGTTGCCAGAAGCTGCAGCCACTTGCCCAAGGCCAGGCTAGAATTTTCGCATCTCCTTGTAAATCCGCAGTCCTTTCTTGTGCACCAGCAGCACCGAGGGACCACCCTGGAAAGAGAGAACTCAGCTCTCTCTGAGCCTTAACATATTGAGCAGGCATATTTTTTTTTCCAGCACCCCCGAACAAAACACAGAAGTTCCATTATCTCAGTAAAATTTTTTTTAATATTCTATTAAATGTCTAAGTAATCTGCATCAAATCTGAACTTTGGAGGTCAAGATTCTCTATACAGTCCTTACGTCAGATCTTGATTTATTGATTTACTGAGCTATTGGGCTCTCTTCTCCCACAATGAATAATTCCTCTTCAGCCAGGCATGCCTGTGAAATAATTACGTGAAAGCTATGCAAATGAGCGCAAGAAAAACCTTAGTTACTTGCATATAAAACATATTTATGTCTTTCGCAGATGACTGTTGCTATAGCAGGTTTTTTTAAAAAAATATTAAACGTTTGGCACTTTAAACAAAGTGTGGACAGCGTGTAACTTTTGTAACTGTCCATTTGCCTGCCCTGCACGGGACAGCGGCTTTCACGGGAACTCAGCAAGGCGGGGCGGGCTCCCTCCCCTCCTTCCCTGCCGGTTACCCCTCCTTTGTACAAGCCATGTCAGGCTTTCCATCTTGATTAACTGTGTGCTAGTAATTGGAGATTACAGCTCAGAACAGTAATTCTGTCTCATAATTGTAGATGATAAATTTTAATTCGACGCTGTAATTGGCAATAATCAGGCCATGTTCTGGCTTTTCTGGGGTTAAAGGCCTGCAGCCTCCTCTTCCTTACCCTTCCAGGGAAGCATCTCTTCTTGACTTAGCGCCATCTGAGAGACTATGTCTGTGGCTGCGTGATATGACAAATATTCCAAGACTCAGAGGACTTACAAAGGGATTTCCTAATTACTAGTGTTGATGTGACTGAAAATCTCCAAGTTCTGAAGTTAGGGTCTGTTAATCATCCGGTCATGGAAGCTTTCATTTGCTTCAAGAAAGGTGACTTTTGTTTGGACAGCAGGGAACACTGGCACAAAATAACAGTGATTTTGTTTCTATTTCTTTTAAACAAAGAGAAGTATTTCTAAATTAAAGAAAACAGCAAGAAAAAAATGAAAAAGTTTGGTTGAGTTTTCACTTAACATATAAAAATTCTGAAGGGGCTTTCTTTAAAAGACAGAATTTGCCACATGTGTTCCACAGAACACTCCCACCCGAGAACAGGGTCCCTGTTCCTCAACGCCATGCGTCATGTGCTCCTTTGGGAGAGTTACAGTAGTTCTAGACTTTTAAAGGTACAACCACAAAAACCTGTCTCTTTTACTTTTAAGTTTAGATTAACCCATTTTTCCCCAGCTAACTCTCAGACTTGTTTTCAAGTGACATATGCTAAGCTGTGCTCATAATTCAACTCCACCTGTTTTTAAATCCAGCATGTATACTGTATAAATTTATTCAAGTAATCATGTTAGGGTCTGAGAATTTCCTTAAAAGACATGATTGAAGGAGAGGTAAAGTACCTGTTTCAGAAAGCACATTAAATGCTGCCTTCAGAAAAAGAGCCGCCAACATTCTGAGATGAACTCGAAGGGCAACGTAATTCTTTCTAGCAGTTTCTCACCATTTGGGGCCAGGCGATTGTTTGCTGGGGGTGAGGAGGGCTGCCCAGTGCGTTGCCGGATGTTTAGCAGCATCCTTAGCCTTTTCCCAGTAGATGCCAGTAGCAACCCAGCCTCCAGCTGTGACAACTAAAAATGTTTCCAGATATTGCCAAATATGCAAGGGTGGGAGGTGCGGGGGATATAAAATTGCCCCTATTTGGAACCTAACCATGGGTGGCTTATAATTCATTTTCTACAAGAAAATACTAAATATTGTTCAAAAATTGAATCACTTCCAGCAGTATCTAATGTTCAGTTTGGAAGAAAATAAAACATTTAAAGCTAGTTGCTTAATATAATTGGAAGGCAAGTCCAGGAAAATTTTGCAGGGAATGTTGTTCAAGTGCTTTGGCTTTTTACCTTTAAAGCATAATAATGCTCCACCAGCTTGACTTATTGAAAAGGACTTAAAAAGGAAATTTGCCCTTTCTTCCTAGTTCACTGGTTAATTGCTGGGAAAAACACTTTCAGTTTGTAAATTCTCAGAACAAAATGTAGGGTCAAAAACTAGACCAGACCTATGTAGAAGGAATCTTAGAGAAAGGGGACTTATAAGTAGGTATACCAGCCAGCCAGAGATTGCCGAGAGGCTGGGGCCTCCAAATTGCCTCTTACAGTTCTAACAACTAAATTTATATGCAGTGGTAATATGGAATAGTAGAATAAAACCTTTACTTTTTTAAGATAGTATTTCTCTGAGTTCAGCCCCAGCACATATTCTCTGGAGTCTATACATTTATTAGCAATACTAAAATGTCATTTGCCCCTTTCCCTTTCATTCTGTCACAAGCATACGGTGGCATTTTCTAGATCTCACAAGAGATGGAATGGAGACGCAGATGAGAGAATCCATATATGTTACAGTGTAATGGGTTTCTTACCGGTATCCTAATGAATTAATAGATAGTCTCTAAATGTCCCAGTTTTAATTCCAACAGGTAAATGACAATAGATATAATCCACATAAATTAAAGCTCTTTGAGGACCTCATTAATTCTTAAGCTTGTAAAGAATTTCTGAGACCAAGAGTTTGAGAAGTGCCGTGCTAGAGAATGGGAATATTTTTGGGTGGGTCCATGTGGAAAGGGGCGTATCAGATAAAACCTGACAGAGTGTTTAGCACCAAGGACCACTTTAAATATACACTGAGAGATAGATATAAGTCTCAGAGCTAGGATTCATTAATATCTTCAACCCAATAAATGCGACATTAAAAATTAGGCATCTTTTCTTGACACCCTTTTATCTCCTGGGGGCTCAGTAAATGGGAATATCCATGAAGAAAAGTCTCCCTTCCTGACAGGTTTTGTATCAGCCTTCACCTTCTATTAACTCCAGCTTTCATGAGAGGCACTGCAGGTCTGTCAGCTTTGTCTGACTGTCCTCCCCCATGAGTTCCACCATTTCCTGCTGGAAATGACAGATTGAGGAGGTCCCTCAAGTGATGCCACTGAGAGAACCTAGCTGATGTACGTGATGGCGTGCTGAAAAGAATGGAAGGGCTGCAGGAGGCGGGGAACGGTCTCAGCAGGGGGAAGGGGACAGGATGGCTGCTCAGAGGGAGCTTCCTGGCGGCCCTGCCCTGACCCCATGATCGCCTGCCACCCCAGGTAGCTCACCAAGCCGAGGGCTGTTGCAGAGGACCCAAAAAGAAATCAAGATCTTCTTCGTGTGGAGTACTCATCCTTTCACAGCCCCTTCTGCCTGGAGTAAGGAAAGGACACTCACTGGGAGGCCGGTTGAGGAACAGTGCCTGGCAGAGGTTTTCCAGTGACCTGGGATGCCTGGATCCGGGCCAGCGGCCGCTTTCTGCCTCTGAGTCTCGGCAAAGGGCAGAGACATCTACTGACCTCTAACCCTTGGGGGAAAGACTCGCATGGCCTTCACCCTTAGAGTCCCAGGGAAGTGAAAGCCTCCTGCTTCGTGGGTGCTCAGCAAATGTTTATGGGATTTGGGGGAGGGAGAACATTTGAGTTTCAACCCACAGCTGTTTGTTCATTGTGTTAGGGCGATCTGGGTTTCTAAAATAAATCACCACCAAACAGTCTTCTCTCCTAGGGAGGGCTACACGCTAGTGGAAGAGAGAAGACCCTTATGCAGACAACTCTTAATCTGAGGCAAAATGAGTGCCAGGGGGAAGTTGCAACAAAGAGAGGGGGGCGTGGGGAGTGAGGCTTAGAAAAGCTTTGGGGAAGAGGCTGTGGTTTGGAGCTGGGTGTTGGTAAACTGAAGGATTTTTTCAGGTCACAATGGCGGAAGAGGTATTCCCCAAGAAGAAGGCAGTGGGGACAGATAAAGAGATGAGAGGGTATGGGGAGCTCAAAGCTGTCAGAGTTGGCCAAAGCGGAAGTGCTGGGCTGGGTGAAGAAGAGTGGGTTGTTAGTTGTTTAAACCCAGTGCAAGATAGGAAAGCCGGTGGGCTAGGAGGGGGCACCAGGAGCAGGGCCCACGGGCTGAGGAGGGATGGAGGGAAGAAGCCCAAGGATGCAGGGCTGGGGAGCTGGGAGACCCCAAAGAAATGTGCCTGGAGATCACTTAGACCACCTGAAGGCAGCTGGCAAGCTGTGAGCAAAGGCAAGTGTTCCAGGGCGGATGAAAAGAAGGTTCCAGATCCACCCGCCCCTGGAGGCTGCATATGACACTCACATGCACACATGCTGGGATAGTACTGGGCCAGAGCGTTGTGTCTGGGAGCTGTCAACTCTGGCTGCAGCAGAGCGATGAGTAGGCGTGCCCTCCCATTGGAGTTGCTGGGGACAGGAATTGGCATCGGCACCTTCCCAGGATGCTCCTTAGTGGTGGGTTGTGTGTGGATTTCCATCCGTTGTTTGCAGTGGGTGATTTATGTGAACTAAGTTGTGACATAGCTTTTTGGAGTGACCGTGAGATTGAACTGACAGATTCACACAAAACCCCAAAAGGATATAAAGATAGAGCTAGATATAAAATCTATCTAATGTCTTTCATCTGTCTAATGGTATAATTGTAAATATATGTCTGTATCTAATTTGTATTCTGATAGGTATGTGTGTGTTTGTCTATCTGTTTCTCAACCATTTTTTTCCATTATCCCCCTGCCTAGGAGCCTTTTAGACATTTTATTCCTAATTTTCCTGCCATGAAATTTTAATACCATAAATATACTGTATACCTGTTTATGTGCAATGTGTATACCTGTGCTTTTTTTGGGGGGAGGGAGTGCATGGTCTGGGAATCAAACCCGGGTCTCACACATGGAAGGTGGGCTTTCTAACCAGTGAACTACCTGTGCACCCTATACCTGTGCTTTATACATTAAAAATGTACAGTTTTTTTTGCCCCCGAGAACCAATTTTCACACCCTTGGGAGTGATATCACCTCTGTTGAAAATCCATGAGTATCTGTATATGTATGGATATGCATATATATATATACACACATACACATATGCCTGTGTAACCTTATTGCACCAAAGTATTAGGATGCCAAATCAGATGTTATTTATTCACTTATAGTAGAAAATGTAACTTTCCAGATGAATTAATATTTCTGTTTCCTAACCAGGTACTGAAGTGGTAGACAGAAAAACAAAAAATCTGCTTAAAGAGCATTCAGTTAAAAGAAAACAAATTGGATAGTCATGGGGAGTATTTCTTCCAAGGAATAAAAATGTCTGATGAACTATCCCCACCCCAACACATAAAACTTTCCTTTAGTAAAAGAATATATCTCATTCGATAAAAGCTAAAATATTGCTGTCTTTCTGACAATGCTGAATAAAGTCTCAACATTTCTGATTTTTCAGTTCTGCTTTTTCTAGACACCTTTCAGATCACCCTTCCGATTTTAGGATAATGCAGCATTTGTCTCAGATATATTACAATGCAATTCGAGTAGTTTATTATAACCCTCAAGAACCGTCTTAGTTTTCTTAATTGGATTCGACTTCAGAATCTAGTCTCATCGGGGACACATTTCAAGGCCATCTACTAAGGAGAGTTATCTCAGCAGATCCATTATGTGTTGTTTTAAGTCTTCAGCTTCAGGGGTGACCTCTTTCTAACCTTGTCTCCAAGTCCTTCTGGTCCCTCAGTGGAGCCCACATGCAGTGGGTGTCAGTGGTGGACTGGATTGGGCATGTTGTGTTGAGCCTAGCGGCTCATGTTGAGCTCCAGATTTCCGTTGTTATATAATAATGCTTTTGACACTTTTTTAAGAATCCATGGATTTTATAGACAAAAATCAGTTTTTGATCCTTCAGGAGCTGATTATTGAGTTAGTGCCCTCTCTAAACATTTATTAGATGAGAGAAGTTGAATCCAGTTTCCTTCATGAATGTTTCATTACAGTACAAAGATATTCCCAATAAACAAAGGGAAAGAAAACTCAAAACGCTTTCTTGTTACAGCTTCAGAAAAAGATTAGATTGAAAGAACAGAAGATGTTGAAACTAGGAGATAAATGTCTTTGGAAAATAAAACTTCATTTCCCTGGAAGGAAAGCTATTGGAATAGGTTAAAAAGTTCAAATTAAAGATTTGTTTAAAAAGCAAAATGGGTTTCCATTTCCAGTTAGCTGAAAACCTCTTTTTTCTTGAATATAAGACCTATAAATTCAGTATAAAATTTAAAAATAGGTAAATTAAAAAAAAAGCACCCGTTGCAAGGCACAAGTTAATTGACTGCTAACCTAAAAACTCAATATCTTTCAGAGTAACATAACAGAACCCAGAGTCTCCATGACATATCATTCACAATATCCAGGATATAATCCAAAGTCACTTGACATATGAAGAAGCAGGAAAATGTGAACCATTCTCAAGAGAAAACACAATTGAGATCAACATGGATACCAATGACACAGATGAGCATAACCATGCTCGATGACATAAAAGAAAATATGACTAATAAACAAAAAGGCTATCTCAGCAGAGAACTAGAAACTATTAAAAATGGGAGTTCAAGAACTGAAAATGCAATGTCTAAAGAATAAGTACAGCATGATTAACACTCATGTGAAAATATACTTGTGCATCTGGTAAATTGGCAAGAATCCTTGCTTTAAGTATCACCCAAAATCATTAGTGATCTTGTTAGTAATTTTAAGCAAATGAATTCCACCAAAGTAGTATGTAAAGGTTTAAGAAAGGATAAAATGATCACATGCAATCTTTTTTAATTATTAACTTGTTTGTTAAATCTTTTTTTTTCCATAGAAATTTACAATCATAAATTGAGTCTCCCCCACATCCAAGTTATTACAATTTCTAATCGGGATAAAAATTGGTATGCTATAACTGTATCTATGAATTATCTTTTCCTACAATGGATTATTTTCTTATCTTCTGTTAATATGGAAACCAGGACTTAATGTTTTTAGTCAATAACCACATGGCATTGAAGAGGACAATAGTAATTCTCTTCTGCCTTTAGAGATGAGACACTTGAAAGAATTTTGGTGATTGACTTCAGATACCTGGACCTCGTTTTCTTGGGAGGAGAATATTTTTTTCCAGTTTTGGTTGCCTGCAGAGGCTAATTCACCCAACTCATCTTTTTGTGCTGGGTCATATCCTAGATCCATGAGTCAGCCCATGGATTGGCTCCCCTTGGGTCAGATGTCCACTCCTGTCCAATTAGATATGGATGGCCCAGAGCTGGGCAAGGGCTCACACGATGTGAAGAATGTAGGAAGAGTGGTTTATCTTAGAAAGAGCTATGGGTGGGGCAGACATCAAGACTAAATCCTTATCCTCGCCCAAATGTAAACTAAATTCCTATTTCCTATAAGGCAGTGATCTAGCAAATAATTGTGGGCTTACTTGCAAGGTTGGGATCTGAGTACAGAACCCAAAATGAAAAGGAGAGGTGATAACAGATGCTCTTCTTAAATCTGAGTTTGTCAACTAAGTGGACATAGAGAGTATTCTTCTGGCATTTATTTGTTTATTCCAGAATTTTTTACTGAATACCATGTGCTAGGGACTGCAACAAATGCCACAGCTATGGCAAATAGATCTGCAGCCTCTGCCCTCAAGCATCTCAAAGTCTCAAGGCGGGACAATGACAATTGAACAAACAGGCCAATATAATGTGATACATATTTCATAGGAAGTAACCTAGGATATAATAGGAGCCCAAGAGGAAGGTGGTGGCCTAATTTGGCCTAGGGGGCTACAGGTATCGAAGAAGGCTTCTTAATGAAGGTGATGCCTGAACTGAGAGCTGAAAGAAAAGGACAAGTTTTCCAAGAGGATAAGGGAAAGGAAAGGGATTCAGGAGTGATAGAGGGAGGCATGAAAATGGGTGCTTGCTGGCACTGGAGGTCTTGGGCAGGCAAGAGCATGCCCAGAGCCAAACATGGTGCTTGCACACAGTGAGTACTTAGTGAATATTTGAGTAAATGAAGCTCCTTGCCAGGCCCTGCGTGCCCTGCCTGCTGCCAACCTCTCTGATCTCATCTCCCAGTACCCTCCCAACCAGCCCACTGTCTGCTTGGGATTTTGAATGTCCTGTGGCCTAAGGCCTTTGCATTCACAGTTCCCTCTGCCTGGAATGCCCTGCCCTCCTCAAATAGACACATGGCTCTCTCCTTCTCCTCTTTCTGCTCCTCCTCCTGCTCCTTCTTCAGATGCCATCGTCTCAGGGAAGGCTTTCCTGCCCTCGCCTCCCACCCTGCCTCGCAACACTTCTGTATCCATTTCCTGTGTTCTTCTTTGCCATACCACTTTTTTGCCATGACCTTATGTATATTTATGTGCAGTTCCATTGTCAGTCTCACTAGAATGTAAGCTCTCAGGAGTGAGGGGACATGTGTAGGCATGTTCTCTGCTGCCTTCCCAGTGCCTAGAACAATGCCTGGCACATAGCAGGTTATCAAAAATATTTGTTCAATATAATACTGCATGAATGGGTGAATGAATGAAATTATATCTCATTGTGCAATAATGATCATCATAAATGAATTGCCATACCTTCACTGTATGCCTCTCATTCACACCCAGAAACATTAAAGTCTATCCCTATAGAGAGTATTGATTTCTCTCTGCTTATGATCGTTGAAAGGAAAAAGAAAAAAAAACAAACTTTTTCTGTTGCTGTCTTTGAGTCAGGAAGGACAAGTGTTTGAATTAGATCAGTCGTCCTGAACAGTTCATAATAACTGCCTGATGAAAATAGTTTCCCACTTGTTTTCAGTCCATCCATGCCACCAGCTGATTCATGTTTCCGGGGCTCAAAAATGTTCATGACCTCCTTTATTAAACTAAGAATGCACCCCCCATCCTAGGGTTGCAGACACCAAGATACGGCCCTTGTGTCAGTATGGATCCTCAGAGACAAAAGCTGAGATGAGGATTTTGGGTGAGAGTGATTTACTGGGAAGTGTCCCAGGAAAGCTCCTTGTGGGAGTGGGCAACCAGGACAGGGAGGAGAAGGAGACCAAACTAGGATGCAAGAAGGTCCCACGGAGGGGAACTTCTGCTCAGCCCTGCAGGGGAGCTCCAAGGACAGTCTCCCTGTGGCCATACCTCAGAAGTGTCCCCTTCTCCGGGGACAAAGAACTGGAGCCATTCTGCCCAGTTGCACAGCCACAAGCTCTTCTCCCATTCTGTAAATGTGTTTCTGGTTCTGTGTACACAGGCAATCAGGTGCTGGCAGCCCAGTGTTGGCAGCCAGCCAAGAGACACAAGAAAGGGGTGCTGACTGTCAGGAGGGATGGCACCCCAAAAGGCAGTATGTACAGAAATGGTAAAGGGATTCTAGGAACACTTGAAGATGCTTGGAGCACTAACAGTATCTGCTACCTTTTTAGCCTATTTTACCACCCTCTGGTTAACAGGGTCTCTGCTCACTCTTCCTCTGCATTTGCCTGCACTTGGCCTGCTTTGCCCCTCTCCACTATCTCTACACACCCTTTAAGACTGATTTCCTATACTCCCTCTTTTTTTTTCATCATCACAATCAACCTGTTTTTCTTTTTTATGAAAAATAGCATATATACAAAAAAGCAATAAATTTCAAAGCACAACAATTAGTCGTAGAACAGATTTCAGAGTTTGGCATGGGTTACAATTCCACAATTATAGGTTTTTACTTCTAGCTGCTCTAAGATACTGGAGACTAAAAGAAATCCTATACTTCCCTCCAAAGCCAGATATTAAAGAGCTAAAAACCCTTGTGGAAGCTGTGCCCAGTCACACAGGACTGCCACTAACCAAGAAACTCAACTTTTGGCCTCAGCCACTCCTAAAGCTTGTTCTTTGCACTCATCAAACATGTGAAATGTGGATCCAGTGCCAAGGTAATCGTACCCTGTGGTTCTTCCAAAAAAAAGTGACAGCTTTAGCAGCCATTGTTATCATCTTGGCCTTTCCAAGCATGCTGCAATTTATTGCAGAGTTTAACACTCATCAGTGTTGGTCTTCATTGCAAGCTTTGATCTGGAGCAGTGGCCTAATCTTTTTTAATTTAACTATTGAAGTTATGAAGCAGACCATGCACAAGCAAGCTTCAGCTGTCACTCGTGCGCTCATTGATACACAGAAATATGGGGACTAAAGCTAATTCTGCAGCAAGGAGTCACCTGCTCAGAATCACAAACCCAATTTATCACACCAAAAACCTGCCTGAAACATTATCGCAGAGCCTTCCCCTGGCAGCTGGGATCAGCTGTACCTTCCACTCTTAGCTACCCTTCCTCCCCCTTCCTCTCCCCTGCCTTGGACAAGAACACAGGAATCATGATTCAGCCAATTAAACACTTGTACTTTGCTAGGGCGCGCTCATTTCTTTACGATTATCGTTACTCTAAGGCAGTGCCCCACTGGAGCACAGGAGTGAGGGAGGGGGGTTTGGAGAGAAAAATTAGCCCCTCAAAGGAAATATTTTAATGCATTTTTAAAAACCACTCTGGCCTGGTCTGTCAAATTCTCGTGGTTTTAATTTGATTTCACTGGTAGCTATCAGACCGTAATTAAGAGACTCGTTAACTGAAATGAGGAAGGAATCTTCTGGAAGTGCAAAATGCTGGGATCTCCTCCCTTTGGGTATAAAGTAAGAATCTGGAAGTACCACATAACCCCCCTCCCCTCCCCTCCCCTCCCCGGACTGTTAATGAGCAGGCATGGTTATGTCCCCTACACAAATCAGTAGGCGATCGTAAAGGTGACACCACTGACAAGGAGCTGGAGACCGGGATGCATAAAATATTTTGGAGCATTTTTCAACAATATCGTAAATTCAAGCTTAACAGCTGAAATCCTGAGTCATCCCAACAATATTTTACCTTTCTATATGATTCATCTCCCACCTAAAAATAATCCAGATAATTCTGCATAATACAGACAAGGCAATACATTCCCAATTCAGTCTACTCATTTTGTAAAGAAACCCTCCTCCCTGGAACTGATGTCAATTTGCCTAAAATATTCCATTGTTTACAAGTATGTTTCAAATGCCTGATAATTAAAAATATTCTTTCTGTAGGTTTCAACTGTTTTTTAATGTAAAATGTATTTTTTAAAAAGGTGAATCATATCACACTCTTAAAACATCCTGGCACCAGTTTTCTTGTGAATTTCCCCAGTGACCTTAGGGAAGCAGTATCTTCAGCTTTTAATGAATAAATGCCCTTCCAAGTCAATATTATCCAGATATTTGGTTGAAAACACATTGGAATAATTTGAATTATTTTCTGAGTGTTGTCAGACTGTTTTCATAATATAGACATAGGCATTTAAGTTCACTGATGTTTGATATGTTTGAATCTTATAATCTTTGAGAAAGAAATCCAACCAGTTTGTTTTAAATTAAGCTAATGGCTAACATGATTTTTTTCCTTTAGGCCAAAGCCAGGTGTTTCATTTAGAGCTTATATTGTCTAAAGATAATATTCATGAAAGTGGCAAAACAGTTATCTTCGCCCAGAGGATCAAGCCACTTCATTCTGTGGCTTCTTAATAAATTCTGAGAATTCAAGGAAAAAGCTGTGGGGAGAAAAATCCAGGCTCACAGGTGGGAACAAGCTCAGATTTTAATTTATTTGAAATTGAATACAGAAAGGGTTACAACCTGTTTATCAACAATAGTCACACACAAATGTTTGTACTTGCAGAATTTTTTTCATGTAGCCTAGGTAAGATACAATATATTAGCAATTATATTATTATTATCTAGAACCCCCCAAAATTTGATACCTGCTGAGGACACGCGCTTAAATTCTGTTCTCCCAACATCCATTTTTGTATACTTTTAACATATTAAACAATTCCTGAGACAGGCCAATGAAAAGTGAATTGTGGCCTTCCCAAGCTTAATTTGCTTCTTAATTATGCATGTTTTTTATAATGCCCATAAAATAATAGTTATAGGCATAACATTTCAAAAGCAGTGCTTTTCAGAAAACGAGAGCTAAATTTATTTCCAGATATTTCTACCGAGCCTCTTCTTTTTTCTTTCCCTTACCCTCCATTCCCATTTCATTGTGATTAACAGAGCAAAGCCCTATAGCAAAAATTCATCAGCTGAGCCCTTCCACCTACCAAATCCGCAGTTTCAGGCCTCAACTTGAGACATAATGAAAGTCAGCTTTGCAAAATTTTCAGATGAAACTATTTATAATTAAGGGCTGCCATGTGGTTATGCTCCAGTGTGTAGAGTAAGCTTTGTGTGAACTGAAACCACAAAGATTTAGTTCTCTGCTTCAACTTTCATCTGGGGTTTGTTGGGGGGTGGGGGGGGGGAGAGGTGATGCAGGGAGGATTCTAACAAGATTTCCAACAGAGTTTAAATCCCCCAAGGGATTTCTTTTTTTTAAATTTCAAGAGAGAAGATGATTTCCGTAATTGAAGAATAACTGGAGATTTTAAATGATTGCCTCTTCAAAGCTAATAGACATTGATCACAAAATTTAAAAGTGCTAATTATCAACATTAAATTCTGAGTTTGGTCTTTAAAATATTTTACAAAGCTTTTGTGATCTTTTCAAATACATAGACAAAGAGGCTTGTTATTCATCATGCAACTAAGAAGCCTGAAACGAGTCTTGGCAAAAGTTTCTAACCTTGAGCTAGAGCCTTGATTTACGACTTTTCTATTTCTCCCAATAAGAAAAAGTCAAGTTGGCTATACCAAGTGGAAAACTAAAACAGTGGTTCTAAAATGTATTAAACTGACTCACAGTGCCTCTGGGATAATTTGAAAACCCCATGTAATATTGTTAAATTAAACTTTAAATAACAGAATAGTTAAGTTTGGCTAAATTATATCTGTGTTTACCAAGTATTCTTTGCACAAACACTGTGGCAGAGACTAAAAATACAGAGATGAATATTATCTGACTTTCAAGAAGTTCAGAACCTAGTAGTATTCCTTTTAAAACTGCCAAGGGGTTGCATTTACTGATGGTTCAGGATAAATCCTGGAGTAAAGTTTAAATTTAAGTAAATTTTATTTAGTGACCTTTCCTGTCCTCAACATTGTAAAAAGACCACCACTGTTTAAGCTTAGTGGAACATTTGTGCTCTTGACATGACTTTGAGAACCAAGAGAGAAGATTCCTCCTAGAACTACATAAAGAAGGAATTTTGAGTATTAATCATTAATGTCTCCATAATGATGATTCAAAAAAGCATGCCCTATTTATTGTTTTTGTGAATGTGGCGATTTCCCATGTATATCTAGAGCTGGGTGTCAGTAAACTAAGGCCCCTGGGCCAAATCTGGCCCACTGCCTGTTTTCGTAAATAAAATTTGATTGAAACACAGCCATGTGCATTGCTTATGCATTGTCTATGACTGCTTTTGTGCTACCATGGCAGAGTTAAGTAGCTGTGACTGAAACTATGCTCTCAAAGTCTAAAGCATTTAGTATCTGGCCCTTTGCAGAAAATATTTGCCAACCCCTGATCTAAATGGCATGCTTAAGTTGGTATTTCTACATTGATCAATTTTAGAGCTTATCTACTGATTGCTTACTCTGCTAGATAAGGGTTAGGTCAGTTACACCTTTCCCCACCTCCTCACACCCCTCTCTTCCCGGTGTAGTTATATAAGTACCAGGTACCTTTGTGAATTTAAAAAGCAGATTACACCTTTCTTTTTTTTCTTCTACCATAAATAGCATATTCTGACACTAGTAAACCTACTTAGTAAAATGAAAATATAATTCAGGCGCCCTTCCCACTTACTTCTCCTTACCCTTTCCTTTCCAAACTTCATCTTCTATATTTTGACTTTAATATTACAAAGGTTGATGACATTTACAATTGTTCTGTAACCATTGTCTTTTGTGACTTCTATGTAGGTTGATTCTAAATATTAAAACTCACTGAAAGCTTTTCATTTGCATTACTAAGAAAATATCATTCACAGTATTGCTAATTATTGCTGATTATATTGCCACCGCTGAAGATGCTAGTTTTGGTTTTGGTTTAGTTTGGTTTTAGTTTTCCAGCAGTCTCTATTTTTCAGTTTTAGTCCTTGCATTTCCTGTCTTAAATGCCTTGGCTTTCTTAAGGGTAGAGTCAACTATCTGGAACCACCTTCTTTCCCAGACTCCCTCGTTCCCAGTTTCCATTCTCTATCCTGGTCTGGATGGACCCCCAGCCTCCTATAAGACTGTCATCCCAAGGCTTTGCTTCCTTCTCTTGTGTTGGATCCACTGTTTCCTTGATCCCGGGCCTTTCTCTTTCTTGGTTCTATTGGAGCACATCCTCAGATACCTTGCTCAGAAAAGATGTGTGGAAAGTAAACTTTCTCAAAAGTTGCAGGTCTGGAAATGTCTTTGCTCTGCCCTCTCATTTGCCATAGAATTCTGGGTTGAAGATTATTTTTCCACAGAAGTTTTAAGGCAAGTTGCGTTGCCTTCAGTCTTCCACTCCTGCACTCAGAGGATGATCTGCTTCTCATTCCTTTCTCCTTAACAAGTCTTTTTTTCTCCCTAACTTTTAAGATAATTTCTTAATATTTGGTATATTGACATTTCCTTGCCATGTATTTAGGTGTGATGGCTTTTTCATTGTCAGGCAAAGGATCTCAGGCCAAATTCTCCAGTCATTCAGCTCAGGGACCACTTCAGATTCGTTTATTTGATAGTTCTTTTCTCTCTATTGTTTTCTCTTTCCTCTTTTGAAGTCCCTATCAATTGTAGATTGGATCTTCCGAATTGATTATCTATAATTATTTTTCTTTTCTTCTATTATTCTAACACTTTTTCTTTGTATTCAGCTTTCTGGAAGAGTTCTTCGATTTATCCTTTGAGTTTTCTATTTAATTGAATATGAAAGTAAATATTTAATTTCTAAGAGCTCTTTCTCATTCTCCTGTTTCTTTCCTTTTTTTCACCCTTGTGAAATGCTGCAGTGAACATACTTGAGCACATAACTCTACCCATTTATCCCAGAGAAGCTTGCTAAGACCTGTAATCTATGCATTGAAACTTTGAAAATTTACACTGCCCTCAGAAACAGGTTGCACCAACTTATCTTCTACTTCTACGGAACAAAATGATAAATCCATATTTTTACTCTGCATTTATTAATGGAATGGGTATCTTTCAGACCTTTATTAGCCATTTGTATTGAGTTTTCTTTTTTAATTGTATGAGCTCTTTATATGTTGGATACATTATACATCTATTCTGTATGTTGTGAATATTTTCTTCCCATGTATTATTGGTCTCATAACTTTGTGTATGCTTTTGCTACTTTAAATTCTTTTTTTTTTCACATGGGCAGGCACCAGGAATCGAACCCAGGTCTCAGGTATGGCAGGCAAGAACTCTTCCTGCTGAGCCACTGTGGCCCACCCTCACTTGGAATTACTATGTAGTCAAACCTGTTTTCTGTTCCTTTATAACTCTTGGATTTCACGTTTTTCTTAGAAACACCCTTCCTATCCCAAGACTCTAAATTTCTTCTAGTGCTTTCAGAGTTTAAACGTTTTATATCAAATACATGTAGGAAATTGTGCATATGATATTTTTATACTTATCAACCATCCAAATAGATATTCAATTAACCCCATAGAAAATGTTTTATTCTTTTTCTGGGATTTAAACAGCTTTCATGCTTTGAATCTGGACCATTTTGCTCCATTGTGCTGTCAGTTTCTTGCAGAAAATGAATTATTCCATACCATGCTGAGTCAATGAGGATTCCTTTCGCTAGTACTTATGTCGAAAAGTCCAGTTATTTGGTGCTGTTCCCTCTGTGCTCTCATTTCTATCAATTGGTAATAAAAAGAATAGCCACATATAGGTTTGTTGTGAAAATAAATGTGGCAATACATCAAAATATTCTCAACAAAAAGTTCTCAAAAAGTACAAAAAGTTCTCAACACTGCTTGGCAAACTCAGTGAATATTAGCTTCTCCTGTTGTGTCAGTGGTTCTTCTTCAGTCGCTAGCAGAGTACCTGCACTTACAACATGCAAACTAAAGGGGAGATGAAATGAACCTCAAATATTGACAAGAATGAAAATCACTTGTGGGGAAGAGAGAACATAAAGTTTCAATGCCTTTTGTAAAAGTGGAGAGGAATTGAACCAAAATGTCTCAGTTTTATCCTGGGTCTTCGATTTGTTTCCCCCATGGCTTGTGCAATCCAGTAAATAAGTGTGATGCTAATAAAGCTAAAAGTAGTTTTCAGCCCTTAAATTGAATTAAATGAATACTATTGTGGCAAGTTAATTAGACAGCCATAAAATTGCTAAATATATGTCATTGAAAATGCCAATGTTCCATATTTTGTTAAACATCAATTATTATCATAAGAAATCTGCATCTAATAAAATGACACATGTTAATTATTCTGGAAAATAATTAAGCTCTTAAAATATTTCACTATGCTATTAAGCATGCCTGGTCTCTGAATGTTTAAGCATTTTTGAGCTTATCCAAATTAATCTAACAATATACAATGAAGTAAAATGTTCCCTGAAGTCCTCTTAGTAAAACAAAAGGCAAATGCAATTGCAATGGTAAAAGATCCATAAAATAAAGTTGGCTTTGACTCCAGGTGTTCAGGTTGGAATGTTCCCTGGTTCAAGTCTGTGTTGGAGTAACCATATCAAAATGAAGTAAAACAAGGAAGTACTAGTTCCTGTGGTCCTGAATGCTGGCATGTCAGGACTCTACACTGCAACATGAGAAAGGGTTTTGAAATACATGCCTCTAGTCTGCAGGCTTCAAGTCCTTGGCCATCATCCTGATTCAGACCGTCAGATTGCTTATGATAAGGAACAGCTAATGCCTCCCATAAACATGTCTCCCTTTGGGAACTGAGATTCTTGAGAAAGTCGCCAGAGAATTCAGGAGATAGAAGAAAGGCCAGTACCCCAGTCAGCTGTGCAATGAGGGTAGCTACAAACTACAAGATAAGATGGAGGTTGACTATTTGATGTCTTGAGCTCTTTCCCTGGATGTCTCCTGCTGAGACAAGTGCTTTTCAAAGAGTGGTCCTCGACCCCTGCTCCACAGTCACCTGGGATGCGTATTAAACAATGCAGAGTCCTGGGTAATCCTGGATTAACTAAGAGGAAAATTTAAGGGTGATCTAAATTATCAGCTAATCTGAGACTGTGAAACAAAATTTTTTTAAGCAATAGCATCAAAGTCGATATAGGGAAAATATCAGAACCTTGTTGCTCTTTTTTTTTATTTTTAACTTTCTTTATTGTATAATATAACATATATACAAAGCAAAGAAATAAAAAAGCAATAGTTTTCAAAGCACTCTTCAACAAGTGGTTACAGGACAGATCCCAGAGTTTGTCATGGGCTACCTTACAGTCCTCTCATACTTTTCCTTCTACCTGCTCCAGAATATAGGAGGCTAGAGGGCTTAAATACTTTTTTATTGTCACGATTGACTTTTTTTCCTTCTTTTTTTGTGAAAAATAACAAATATACAAAAAAGCTATAAATTTCAAAGCACAGCACCACAATTAGTTGTCAGAGTCTGACATGGGTTACAATTTCACAATTGTAGATTTTTACTTCTAGCTGCTCTAAAATACTGGAGACTGAAAGAGATAGCACTTTAATGATTCAGCATTCATACTCATTTGTTAAATCCTTTCTTCTCTGTATAACTTTACCATCACCTTTGATCTTTCCATCCCTCTCTTTAGGGGTGTTTGGGCTATGGCAATTCTAAATTTTTTATATTGGATGGGTCTGTCACTAATATGGGGTAGGAAGATGGAAGATGTTCTGGAGAGGCTGGGCTAGGTTTCAAGACTTATCTGGACCCATCTGGAGGTTGTAGGTTTCTGGAAAGTTACTCTAGTGCCTGGAACCCTTGTGGAATCTTTTATATTGCCCTAGGTGTTCTTTAGGATTGGCTGGAATGGTCCTGGTTGGGGATTAGCAGGTTATGATAGGTAGCAAGGTCTAACTGAAGCTTGCATAAGAGCAACCACCAGAGTAGCCTCTTGACTCTATTTGAACTCTTTCTGTGCACTTTTGTAAATTACTTCAAGTTTAATGTTTTTATTTTTAATTGGAGACAGGTGGTGGGAGATGCATACTCTTTCATGTTTATGGGCTTTACAGTCCTATTAAATCAGAATCTTGCAGTGTGGACTGGGCATTTGCTTTTTAGTAAGCTCTGCAAGGGATTCTTGTGCACACTGAAATCTTAGAAGTTCTGCTGGCCTTGATGGTTAGCTATGATGGTAGGGAGACTTGAGAACTTCAAACTCCTTAAAGGCAGGGATTTTTTTCTTTTCTACCCCCTTATACCCAATACTTTTCACAGTTCCTAGTATATAATCGGTACTCAGTGAATATTTTTTGATGGGTACTTTGGAACCCTGACTGTTTAAGACATACTGGAATGTGGGAAGGCCCTCAAAAATCTGTAAGTTTAAAAAAGCATCACCTTGGAAAAAGACTTCAATAATTTTCTTTGTGTCTGGTCTTCCTTGCCCATAAAGTCTCACATAGCACTCATTTTAAGAATTTGGTTTGCAGAAAAAATACTTTAGGGAGTTTATTAAAATTCTAACTCCTGAGGTACCCCATCCAGAGTGTCTGATTCGGCAGGCCTTGGGTGTGATGAGATCTTTATATATTGTGTGTGTTATATTTTTGTGTATTTGGTATGCTGCAAATATTTAATAACTTTGCTATGCCATTTTAAATTACTATATAACTGAAACTGTTTGTCTTTTCCTTTATAGATTTTGATTTCATGGTATATTTAGGAATGCCATTTTTAACTCTAAATGTATTCATTGTTATTTAATAAAAGGAATAAATAAGAAATACCACAGGTAATTGTAATGCATATAGTCTGACACATGGAGAATCACTGCCCTCTAGCCCATCTTTGCTTTCTTTATTTCTTCCTCCTTTCTTCCTTCAATTGTTTATTCATGTATTATACAAAGGCAAATAATTATTCAAGGCAAGTAAGACAGACTCTGTCCTTAGGAAACTAGTTCACTAGCTGTGCTGGTTTGAAACTATTATGTGCCCCGGAAAAGCCATGTTGTTTTTCCTAATCCAATCTTGTGGAGACAGACCTATTGTTTAGTGTGGGATCTCTTGATTCGGTGGTTTCCATGGAGATGTGTCTCCGCCCATTCAAGGTGGGGCTGCTTACTGGAGCCCTTTAAGAGGAAACCATTTTGGTAAAACCTTTAGAATCACCAGAACCAACAGAACTCACACAGCCAGAGACCTCTGGAGATGCAGAAGGAAAACTCCCCTGGGAAGCTTTATAAAATGAGAAGAGAAAGCCAGCAAATGTTGCCATGTGCCTTTCCAGGTGACAAGAGGTGTTCTGGACCCATCAGCCTTTCTTGAGTCAAGGTATCTTTCTCTGAATGCCTTAGTTTGGACATTTTTGTGGCCTTGGAACTGTAAACTTGTAACTTAATAAATCCCCTTTATAAAAGCCAACCAATTTCTGGTATATTGCATTCTGGCAGCATTAGCAAACTAAAACACTAGCCATGCCATAGACATCATTGCTCAAAATGCTTGTCACCAAAATCCTAAATAAAATATTTCTGAATCAACTCAACTATCATATTAGGAAAATAATACATCATAACCAAGTAGGGTGTGTACAGGAATGCAAGGATGGTTTAATATTAGGAATTCCATTAATATAATTTACCAAATAATGGCACACTTTCCAAGTTCAGGGAAGTTAACATTGACACAGTACTTTTATCTAATATATAGTCCATATTACAACTCAGTCAATTTATCCAGTACTGTTTCTTTTATAACATTTTTACCACTTTTTAGTACCGAATCCAGGACAGAATTACATTTTGCATTTAGTTATCACATTACTTCAGTCTCTGTTTTGGTTTGCTAAAACTGCCAGAATGCAATATACCGGAAATTGGTTGGCTTTTACAATGGGGATTTATTAACTTAAAATATACAATTCTTAGGCTGTGAAAATGACCAACTCAAGGCATCAACAGGAGGATGATACATGGGCTCTGAAGAAAGGCTAGCATTCAGGACACCACTGCTACATGGGAAGGCACATGGTCAGCGTCTGCTGGGCCTTAGCACCTGGATTTCATTGATGTCAGCTTCTGGCTTCAGTGGCTTCCTCTTTGTTCTGTGTGGGTCCTCTCTTAGCTTTTCTGGAGCTTTTCTCTGAGCGTCTTTTAATTTCATCTCTTAGATTTCTATACGTGTTTTATCCTCTCATAAAGGACTCCAGCAAGAGGATCAAGACCCACCCTGAATGAGGTGGGTCACATCTCAATTGAAATAACCTAATCAAAAGGTCCCACGCACAATAGATCGGTACCCACAGGACCAGATAAAAGAACATGGCCTTTTCTGGTTTCTGGGTTACAAAACAACTTCAAACTACCTTTAATCTGAAAAAGTTGGTCTTTCTTTGTCTTCCATGACATTGATACTTTCAAAAATTGCAGAACAGTTATTTGATAGAATGGTCCTCAATTTGGTTGATCAGCTATTTCCTCATGATCAGATTCAGGTTATCATATCTGGGGAGAATCCTGCTTACAGAAGAGATGTTGTGCCTTCCCAGTGCATTACTTCAGGAGGCATGTGATTTCTGTTTTCCCCTTCTTGATGTAGTTAGTTTTGATCACTTGGTTAAGGTGATGTCCGGTTTTGCCACTCCATAGTTACTATTTTCCCTTTTATAATTAACACATAATTTATGAGGCTATAATTTAAGACTATGTAACTGTCCTACTTATTATTTTTATTCTGGAAAAAAAAACACAGGCTTTAAAGAAAATGAGGCCTTAATCATTTAAACATTAGTGTTTAATCCTGCTTTGTTCCTAAAACTTGGGATCAGCTGCTTGGAATGAATGGAAATAAAGAGGCCTGGGAAGGAGAAAAGCAGAAATAGGAGAAAGTAGCAAAACTGGAGAACACTGAGAAGAAAACATAAATCCCATGAAAACAGAAGCCTAGTCTAAATGTTCACTCCTATAACCCCAGCACCTAGTAAGTACAGTGTCCGCACACATAAGGCACCCAATTGAAAAAAAAAGAAAATTGTTGAATGAGAGAGATGATACTGGACACCTCTGAGCCTGGGAGGAGAGACTTCAGGAGACAGATGGAGTATATATACATACCTAGCTTGTTTCAAAATCTACCCTTAGTTGGGTTGAGATCTGTGGAAGTATCAAACAACATTCATTTTGCTTTGATACTCTGGCCCTCTTTACTTGGAATAGCAAGACTTGTCTGGGCTACTCGAGAAAACTGTGTTCAACTGCAAGGAACCTACCTTGTCTGTGGCCATTTGCGGCTGCTCTGAAAACCTGGACACTCGGTGCTTTCCTTTTCCTTCCTCAACTATAGCACTCAAGACCCTCCATCTTCTATCTTTGCCCCTTGTAAATGCAAAGCCAATGTGACCAAGTCTGGTTGTGTTTAGGAGGCTTGCCTGCACCCCAGATGGGCTCTGGAGTTCATCTTATTGCCATAAGGCCATTTGTCTGGAGCAGCACCCCTGGGTACTGGGTAGGTTCTTGAAGCTGTGCTACCCCTAACCCCAGCAGTTTAACTTGACTATTTCCTAGCTTCCCTTACTACTGTGCCTTCATATTGTTTATCATAACCTAAAGTAGCATGTATTTTTTGTATTGTGATATCTCTCTCTATCTCTCTCTCACACACACATATACACACAAATGAAGTGTCATTAAATAATACTTACCTTCATTACCTGTTCCCTGCTATGTACTTTGATATTTCTGGTTTCCGGTTTTTTCCATTCCATTAAAAAAATTTACCAATTATAATCCATTCAGTTTATTTCAAGACCCCTGTGGCTTGCTACCCAAAGTTTGGAAAATCCTGATCATTCTACTCTCTCTGACCATTCTCCTCTTCCTACTAAAATCCAAGGACTTCTCTGTTTAAATGGGAGCTGAACAACTAAATCCACTGATTTCCTCCAAACTCACTTTCCTCTCTACCCGCAAGGTTGATGCTATTCACCAGCACCTCTAGCTTCTAGTGGGAGCACACCCTTGAAACCATAGTACTGCACACCAAGTATCACGGGAGACGTGATTTGAAGACTCCTGCTTCTAGGTCCTGCCCAAATGCTTAGAAGTCAGAATTGAGAGCAGAGTTTGGGCTTACACCTAGGAGTGATTGATTGGCTTTAGTACATACTGCCAAATAATTTTCTAATGCAGTTGTTCCAATTCATTCTCCAGGAACAGATTTTGATAGTGATATTTCAAGTATGCTATAGCTACCCCTAAAATTTAATTCACATTAAATTTAACTCATGCACATCAGTATCACATGGTTTATATTGATTCTTGCCAAAGAGAGTATATAAATCCGAGCATTTATTGCGTGGGTGGCTGTCTATATTACCTGTCTTATTTTTAATCACCAGTAACTTTCAATTAAAGATCAAATATTCCTTAGGAGTAATGCATATCTGGGGTTGATGGTTTGAGGTGAGGTGGAAACTACCAGCTCTGCTCGGCATCTCAATCAAGCCAAGGATGTGACTTGATTATTATTGCCTCTGACACATTAGAGTGTCATTAACACAAAAGTCATCTCTTAAACACATTGAACTGAACTCAATTAACGTAATTGATAACCACCCTAGCTGTAGGGATTTTGCAGCTTTAGGAAAACTGACAAACATCTTGCCCTTTTATATCCCACAATTAGATTCACAAGGCACAGTCAATAAGCATTTTGCAGATGCTAAATTCATCGTACTTAGCGATGACAAAAATCTCTCTGGGTGGATGACTGTTGATAAAAGATTAATTGTTGAAATGTTTTCAGTAGTGGTATTGACAAATAGAACTAACTGCTTAAAGATAAATTTGGTCATGAATTAATGGAACCTATTTCAAACGTTAATTTCACAAGCCCTAATAGATCCTTGATTTATTGCATCTAATTTTCTAAGGCTGAAAGCTTGACTGGAAGAATGTATCAGTCTTGGTTCTGTGTAAACCCTAAGATCCTTTGAACTATAACCCTCAAAATGAATAGTACTATGATTCATAAATGAAATTAATATCAACTTTTGTGCATTGAATTTAGTATTTAAGAATTTTATTAACTTTATTTTCTAAGATATTCCACTTTTTTCTCCTATAATGCAAAGAGAAAATTTCAGGATGTTAATTTCCGCCAATTCAGTCTTGGATCCTAATGAAGTGGGACAGTTTTGGAGTACTTGAGCGCTCCACCGAGGAGGTGCTCTTGCTTCCCTAAAGGGTATGGGGTTGATGTGGGCAGCCTTCTGACATGGCTTAGAGTATTCCTCTCTAACCCCATTTCTCCTGGCCTCTGCTCTCCTCCCATTGCCCAACTAGTGACATTTAGAGTTGTTTTTTTATGCTTCCATGACTTTGCTTGCTGTATCCTTGGAATTGGCATGCCCTTCCTTATCCACGCGGCAGTTACCTGTCCACTTCTCCAGACTCACATCAAGGGCACCTACTCTGCGAAGTCTCCCCTCGTTCCCCTTTCCTGCTCCTTAGGGTTGTACTGAGCACCCCGTGGGCTGCCCCCCCCCTTTTGGAAAGGGGACTTCCTTCCATCACCCGCCTCTAGCAGGGAAGATGTCACTGCAGTCACAGAACCAAGTTAATTTAATCAATCGTAGTTAAGCCAATACTCAGTAAAACTTTATTGAGGAAAGGAATGAAGGCATGAATAAAGCAGTAACCTGGAAACTGTTCTCTCAAGGCCTTCGTGTATCTGTTCCCTCTGCCTGAGAGATTGTTCCCACGGATAGCCTCTCTGCTCAGTCCCTCACTTTTTTACACCCTTGCTGAGAGGTAAACTCCTCCAAGGGCCCGCGACTCTCATTTTTTTTAAAACGGTCTGCCCCCTCCTTTATCCTTTACTCTCTGTATTTTTCTTTATAGAATTATCAACATCTGAGAATATGTGATCTGGTTTATTTGTTTTGGTTTGCTCTTTTGGCATCAGTCTTTCCACCACAAGAAGGGTCAGCAACCATTCTTCTGTAAAGGACCAGAGAGTAAATATTTTCAGTTTTGCAGGCTACAAGGTTTCTGTCTCAATGATCCAGCACTACTGGTGTAGCATGACAGCAGCCATAGTGAGTGAGTGCACCAATGGCCTGCGACAGTGTTCATTTAAAACTTTAGCTACAAACTCGGGCGCTGGGCTGGATTTGGCCTACAGGCTGGAATTTGCTGACCTCTGTACTAGAATATAAGCTTCCCAAGGGCATAGGCTTTGTCAGGCTTATTTACAGCCATACCCCAGGCACATAGAAAGCCTCTGTTAAATAGTTGAATGAATGTTGGAGAAATTGGTTTACCATAAATTATAAAAGAAATCCATTTTACTCAAGTATGAAGAGTCAATTTCTGGTTTACCATACCAATTTAAAAGAAAATGGTGGGCACAATCTTCAAATGAGCACGCCCACTCTTCTGAAACATGAAGGTGTTAGCCAAGGTCCCAACTAGCTCTTAAATTCTTGTAAATTTTACTGTATTTCTATTAAGTTTTATTTGTGGGTAATGTTGACCAAAGACAGAGGTTTAATGAGAAAACCTTGACAGAGAGACAAACAGAGAATGCCTCAGTTGAGATAAAAAGAGACGTAATTTCATTTGAATTAAGCAAACGGTAATGGGTTCCACAGTGGGCAGTGTATGAACCCAAAGTCTTTATCATATTTAAAGCTCCATAGATGGAAATTTCATTTTGTCCAGAATAAATGCATATTTAAGTGGTATTTGGGTGTTGGTTTTTGTTTGTTTTTTTTTGAGAACTGTTGGTATATATATACAAGTGGGCTGGTATGTTATAAAGATACTTTAGTTAAATAATTGATTTCATTGTTTCTCCTAATGCAGGCGTATTTATTGCCCTTGATAAAGAATCAGAAAAGAGGCTAGAATGACAACACTCATGGAAAGCCAGGATGAGGAGATACCCCCCCCCCCCCCCCCACCGCATCAGTGCTGTCCCAAGGGCAGGGTTTGCTTCATAGGAGTTACTGGACTACTCCATGGAAGAGAGAAACCTGGTACATGATGGTCCCGGGAGGAAACAGATGTGAACACATATAAGGAAACCAAGTCACACTGAGGCACCCTGGGACTAGCAGTGGCTGGGAGCTGTTAAAACCCTTAGACCTTATGGTGCAAGGAGGGGGGTCAGTGTGGAGCCAGTGAGCCTTGGAACCATGGAGGAGGGAGAGGAGGGCCCACAGAAGCAGAAATCAAAGTGGAGAGAGTCCACATCCAGAACTGCATGAAAGCCACGAGGCGACAGGAGGGGTAAATACCGTGATCTCTCTCTCCTCCCACCCTCATTCTTTCCTCCCTGTACCTCCCATTGGTCCAAGCCAACTGGAAGCCAGAGGACAAGGGGTCCACGAGATGCTATACATGACGGTCAAGCTCTCAGGGCCCAGAACAGGCAGAAAAGAAGCTGAGCATGCATCTGGAGGTCGCTGGGGCCGGCGGGGGGCAGGGGGTGTTCTACTCACATGTACCAGGTTTTAACAGGGAAACACAAGCAGATAAATAAAACCCAAAACAAAAAAGACATAAAATGGGGCAGAAATATAGTTTCAAATATAAGGAAACTGAATCTCTAGGTATGAGCTAGGAAGAATTATTGAAATGTGTAAAAGATTAAGAGATCACAAGTTCTTAATTAAAATAGAACAACTTGGCTCCAATCTTTGATTACCACTTAATCACTTTTGAAATCTCTTGGGTAAAGATTATAAAATTATGAGGTTACAAAATGTGGCTAATCAACTCCCTAATAATATCTCCTTTATAAAAATCAATTCATGTTTTCGAATACAAACTTAGACCAGGTTTTCTGTAACACACAGGCCTATAGTTTGTATTTACAAATACAATGGTGTTGTTTTCACTTTCCAACTATAACAAATTTTCAAGGAATGCGTGTAGTCAGAGGAGGGGGCCTATACTAGCCTCTCAGGTTGGGGACTGCAATAGCCTCTGTGCCTTCAACTATATAAACACACGCACTCACACACACACACACACACACACACACAATCCTGGCCTAAGATACAGTCTAATTTGATGGAGACAAATTCTTAGACCTGGAATGATTATTTTAACATGTTCGAGAAAGACTTGGCTCATTGTTATCAAGCCTTTGTTGAAAAATGTATTTTCTTGAAGGTCCAAAACAAGGGTAATCAATCAGGCAGAAAAAGCCTGCCCCCCCCCCCCCCGCGCTGTAAACAGTGGTGTAGACTGTATCCCTGAAAGGTTTGCCGTGGTTGGATTTCCCACTCCCAAAGGCCTCAGTCTATGAGAGCCCAAAGCAATAGCACATGTAAGGACCATCAATCTGTCCGTCCTTTACTCGCTCACATTTGGGGCCACTCCATTTCCTGTCACTTGCTGGGGCAGCATTAGACAAGCAGAATGGAAATGCACCATTACTCATTAGACTCAAAAATCATTTTTAGGTTTCCAAAAATGCCACTGAATCTTTCTGGGCATGAAAGCATGATTTCCCAAGAATCGTGGAGAGCTTAGAAACATTAATGATTCTGTCCATCATGTTTGAGTATGTGAAACACCTTTGGGCTTACACCATAACTCAAGACCCCTCTGGATCATACAGGACAAAAATTTCCACATTTTTTGCTTCTGTAGTCCTATTAGTAGAATAGTTGTCCACATGCACCCCCTCAGATGTTTTCATTTATTCAATATTCATATATTTACTACTGTAAAGAATATATTATGGAGAGTATAAAGCATATATGAAAGATGCTAAAGTAGAGGAAAGTGAAATATACATTTTAATAATTGCTAAACACTTTACCATCCTGCTGCATTACAATTACTTAATATTTTAAATGACAGCAAAGTAACTGAAGATGCTTCATTATTTTTTACCATTATGGTTCACCACTTAATTGGATGAAAATTTGAAGGTCCAATTGCAATACAGTATATTGACTTTAATGCTTTTTGTCATTGTCACTGTAAAAAGGAACCAAAGCAACATGCATAGAGACAACTGGGCAAAGTGTGCCACCAGCCCTGGAATATGATTCAATCAGCAACTCAGGCCTTTGTGGTGTTTGATCCACATGACCTGTTCCGGAGATACGCTGGTCCAAGCCCACGTGGCCCCCTGAAGTTCACTGGCTCTGCCACTTTGAGGGGCTTAGGGATCGTTGTTGCGCTTACAGGTCTTGGTGCCTAGCTAGACATACCCCACTAAGCTGTTTCTGCCACCTCCCAGGGGTCTTCTCTTTTTTCTCCCACAGCCAATTTGTTCAGGCCTTCGGGAAACAAAAGTCAAGAAAGAGGGTTATCTCTAGCTAACTTTCGCTTTGGGATCTGGTAAACACATTTCCCCTAAGACAAGGGAGTACAAAAGACCTGCCTACCATATTAGACATGGGAGAGGAAAAGCTTCAATTAGAACAAAGCAAACCATATTTCTAATACACTGTTTTTGGCCACACACATCATCATAATTTTGACTTTCTGGAAACCCATCATGGTGTTTAATCTACCTCATGATCTCTCTCATTTGTATCCTATCAACTTTTACAATCTATATTGTTTTCCCTTTTTCCTTCTAACTTAAATTAGTGTTCTAGAGAGCTCTGGTTTGCCAGGCTCAGCCCTGTTGGTCAGAGCTTTTCATTCAGAGCAGGGCTCATGAATTGATGACCCTTGGATTGGGAGCCACTACTCAAGTCCAATCAGGAATGTGGGAAAGTCATAAAGAAGAGACCATGGGCTTCTTGTGGCTGCCTTCTTACCCGGGATAATGGTGAGAAGGTTCCCCTGGAAGGGGCCGTGGGTGTGACTACCACTGGTATTTGTCCAGTGGACTGTATTTGGGGGAAAAGGGTGGTGAATAGAATCCTTTTGAAATGTGAATTGCAGTGTTTTAAAATAATATTGAAAGGGTGGTGCAATGGTGGGTCAGTGGCAGAATTCTTACCTGCCATGCTGGAGACCCAGGTTCGATTCCTGGAGCCTACCCATGCCAATATATATATATTTCTATATATATATAGAGAGAAAGCACTCATTACAGAATATATCAGTGAGGTTTTGCTGCATAACAAACATCTCTAAAATTCAGTGTCTTAAAATAATCATTATATATTAACTCTCATTCATCTGGCTGATCTAGGCTGGGGGCCAGGCAACTCTGCTCTACTTGGCTCCTTACTAAAGCACAGGTTCAGGTCTGTGCTGCATGGGTTGAGTCTGGAGGCCAGGTCAAAGTTGGCAGCAGCTACCTTAGTATTTTCATGGTGATGGCAGGGAAGCAGGAGTACACACCCAGCTACACAAGTTCTTTGCACTTGCCACATCTGGGCTCAGTCCTGTGACATGCTTCAGGCTGTGAGATGTTTGCATAGTCAAGGTGTGGCTAAGTATGCACTGAAAAGTAGCACGGCATCTAGTGGTGAATCATATCCTGGGGAGCCAATGAAGAACACAGTTCTACCACAGAGACCATTGCTACCAAGAGGAGAATAGAGTATGTCCATGCTTGATGCTTTCGTGTAACCACAGCAGGCCACCCCTGAAAGGTAACACAAACAATGACCTTCTCAAGCAGAACTCGGGCACCCATGTTCATCTATATTCATTTTCAATCCAATGTTAACTCCCAGAGACCCCGCCTGCCACCATCCTCCCACCATCCTCCCAGATTCTTTAAACCTCTATGCTAAAGGCAATGGCTTCTCTATTTGGTTCTTCCTTCCAGAACCTTTCCATTCAGCACCTATTCCAAGAAGGACCTTGCTGGCTGTAATGAGTGCATCAAAACCTGGAGTGATTTAGGTTTTCTTCTATGGGACTTTCTATCAGGCAGACTAATTCTTTGTGACTGATTGGATGTATCAGTCTTTTATTTCTACTGAGGAAGAAATATTACAAGCATTCAAGGAAAGCCCTTCGTGCTCGTTATGGAGAGTTTGGCAGTAGGATGGCCATCATTCCTTTTGAAATGAAATCTGTCAGAAACAGGAAAATTGCTCATTGAATCTTGATAGGCACATTTTCTCTCTCAATGACTTTTCTTTGTTACCAGGTCATAGACTATGTCCCATCTGTGTGTTGGTTGGAAAAGGTTTGTGTAACTCATCAGTTGTTTTCCTCTAGTCTTAGCATCAGAATTCGCTGAAGTGTGTTCAGCATGAAAAAAGATGTTGCTTTTTCAGCTCATTATAAAGGGACTCAAGCATCTTCATCAAAAACTATTGCAAGGGCTGGGGCAAAAAGTGCTGGCCTAAATACAGAGAGGAAAATGATGTTTCACAGGGAACATCTTCGTGTGGATCCATGCTTGCTGGAAAAGAGACAACATTTGATAATTTTTAAATAATTTATTCTGAAAACCAGCATGTTGAGCAAGGAAATGATATGCTATAGGAAGGTCAGCCTCAACGTGAAAGCAAAACAAAAAGAATTTTTAAAATCATAACAGAAAAACACTGCAACAAGCAGTGACGGCGAAATATTCGTGTGGTTGCATGCTTTCCAAACTTAGTAGGGAGACAATGATGAAGTGATACAGGCCAACTTGAGACTCTCTGTTGGCACAAGAGTTGGCCACACCAGAGGTGAAAGCGGCCCGCTCCCCTGTCTCACCCCGCAGAACATTCTTTGGTGCTTTTCATCTCCCCAACCCCGGGCCTGTGTTGACTGCAGGTAGCTGCCTAGGCCACCCAGTGGTTTGTGCAGGGCCCAGGGGTTTCCCACAGCCCAGGCTCGCTCCCCTGCCCTCGTTACTCACCCGCCCCTTAGTGGCTTGGAGACTCAGCAGTGGAAAACCTAGCAGCGATTCAGTCGCTTAGAGAAACTAGAGTTTCTTTTTCCTTCTTTTATTCTCTCATATTCTGGTCCAGCGTTGCCTTGTGTATAGCAATTTGTATTTGTGTTTACTGTGTCGTTGCCTCCGATATGATTTTTCAGATTGAAGGCCTGAGAAGCTGATCTAAAATTTGTGATTCATTTCGCTGAGTGAGCTGAGCCTCGGGTGTTTGGACTGGTATTGATTTGCTTTTCATACTTTAAGATGGAATGAGTTCATCATGTCTGATACTTATTCCTTTCCATTCATTTAACCCCAGACAATAAAAATAATAGCTAATGCTTTTTGAATGCTTACTTTGTGCCAGACGTTTCGCTAAGTGCTTTGCTTTACTGTGTTCACTCATTCAATTGGCACCATCATGTTTGCAGGTTGTTACTAGGATTGTTGCCACTTGCCAGAGGAGGCAACTGAGGCACACAGAGCGCTGCAGTGATGTGTGCAGGTCCCACTGCTAGGAAGTGGTGGGGTCAGGACTCAAATCCAGGCAGTTTGGCTCCACAGTTTCACTCCAGGCGGCAGCGGCGGTTCTCACGTTCACCCTGAGATTGTAGCAACTCGCCCTGAGTGGTTACTTGTGCAAACCAGGAAGGGTGACCTCCTTGAGTGGAAGAGAGTGTCTCATGCCACGGGGATCCATCGGGACACAGGACTTGCATCATGATGGGTCCATCCTCACCCGGAACATGGGGCGGATGCAGGAAGCAGGACCCAGAGCAGGCATATATATTCCAAACATATTTGAATTTTCATTTCTTGCCATCTCTAGCACTCCCACCTTGGTCCAAGCCATTGTGATTTAAAAAAAAGTTTTTAATTGTATTACGGTAACATATATATAACATAAGATGTCCCATTTTAACCACTTTTTAGCATCCAATTCAGCCATGTTCATTACTTCCACAGTGCTATGCTACTAGTGCCCCGTGATCTTTTGCCAGGCTTGATGCAGCACTCCTGCCTCACTCTGACTGCTTCCACCGGGGGCCTCTCCAGTCTGTTCTCCACTCTAAACCTACCGGTGTTTTCCTATTTCACTCATAGCAAAAGCCAAAGTCCTTCCAAGGGCCTGCATGGTCTGCACTCCCCTCTCCCATCACCTCTTTCCCACTGCCCTCACTGCCTCCAGCCACTCACACTGGCTCCACGCAGTTCCCGAGGCAGGCGCTCACCAGGCACACGGTGCCTCAGGACCTTTGCACGCATTTGGCATGCCCAACACCCTGACTGCTCCTCCCCAGACAGTTCTCCAAGCCTGGACATAACATGGAGCTCCCCTCACCTAGCAGCTCCCTCTCCCGGACCTTTCCTGCTTTTGTTTTCCCCTTAGTGGTCTTCATGGCCAGACATACTACATATTTTATGAATTTATTAGTTTATTCTCTGTCTCCCAATACTGGAGAGAACATTTTACTTTTTGTCTGCTTTCTTCACCACCCCAGTACTGAGGGCCCATTATCCCCAGTACTGGGCGCCCAGTGGGCAGGTGTTTTAGTTTGCTAAAGCTGCTGGAATGCAATACACCAGAAATGGGTTGGCTTTTATAAAGGGGATTTATTTAGTTAGAAATTTACAGTTCTAACTAAATAAATCCGAGGAAAGGCGGCTAGCTTTCATCTGGGTTCCTCTGTCACATGGGGAGGCACACACAATGTCTGTCTGGCCTTCTCTCCTGACTTCTGGGTTCAAACAGCTTTCCCTGGGGCGTCTCCTCTCTGCATCAACAAATATCTGGGTCTATATCAGCCCTGAACACTGAGCTGAGCTGTGTTGAGCTGCTTTGCTCTCTTCTGAGTTCTCCTTTTAAGCCTCCATCTGATCAAATTAAAACGTCACTCATTGCAGAATGCACTCCTTTTAGCTGACCACAGATGTAATCAGCCGTAGAGGAAATTCACATGCTGATGATTTAAGTCCACAGCAACAGAACAACTGGACATCATCACCTGGCCAAGTTGACACCTGAACCTATCAGATCAGTCAATAAATATTTGTTGACTAAATGATTGCATTATGGAGTGGTTTGGAGAATTAAATGTGCTAATATATGGAAAGCATTTAGAACAATACTTAGCACAGAATTAGGGTTTAATAAATGTCAGCTCTTAATAATAACATGCTATTGAATAGATGGATGATTGAATAAATTAGATACTATTACATTATCATCAGGTAATGGAAAGAAGATAGTCAAGCCAAAGATATTTTAAATATTTAAACTTAAATTTGTAGTACATGCTAGAAGATATAATTGGGGATGTCATTTGTGCTGTTTTCTCCTATTATCTAGAAGGCATACTACAACCCACCCTTGCTTGGGCAGGTGCATGGTCCCCAAACATTTTCACATTTTAGAATCACCTGGGAAGCTATTAAAAAAACAAAACAAAACTGTGACACCTGGCCCCCACTCCCAGTTACTCTGATTTAATTGGTCTGGATGAAAACTGGGTGTTAGGTTTTTGGTTTTTTTTAATGCTCCCGTGGTGATTGTGATGTGCAATAAAATTTGGGAACCACTGCTGTAAGCTTTTCGCAGAACTGGCTACAACAAGGGGAAAGCCTTCCCCTGTCCCTCTCTGGGCTTGGAATTCAGAGCGAGGCCAACCAGCATTCAAATCTCTGCTCTCCAGGCTATGGGTGTATTAGCAAGTCCATTTGCTTCCACCAGCCTAGCCTTGCTCGTTTATATCTGCAGTGTGAGCTGTGGATGCTGAGAACCCAGAGCTCAAGGCCAAGCTCCAACAATGGGGATACTCCTTCCTACCTTTCTTTCTTTCTCCCTCTCTCTCTCCCTTCCTTCTTTCCTTCCTTCCTCCCCTCCCTTTCTTCCTCCCCACCCAGGGCCCTGCCTGAGACTTGTGCCCTGAAGACAGGGGCCCATCCCACGTTGGCTTTGCTGGTTTCATCAGGGTTTTGAACTCTGTCCTACCGATGGCCTGGCCTCTCCATGGGACCGCCTGCCCACCTGAGGTCTGCCCCCCCACCCTCATCTCCAAGCATGCACCCCACTTGGTGGCTGGGTCTAACCTCTGGATCCAGACAGACACTTTCAATGTCACATAGAGCAACCCCTCCTCTTCTTCCCTGTAACGTTGCTGTTCTGAGTGTGGATATTTCTAGAATAGTGGTGGTACAGTGGATAGCCCACTACCAGCGCCCTGGACTCAGAGGGTCCCCACCCTGGGTTGAATGCTCTGCTGTCACCATCTTGAAATTCTTGGTCATTTTTGAACAGGGAAACCCACATTTTCATTTTGTACTGTGTGGGCAGACGATGTAGCTGGTCGTATTGACTAGACTCAGAATCAGAAGACCCAGGTGTGACTTGCACCTGGCTCACACCTTAGGAGGGTATGCCCTGGAGCCAGTTAAATTTGCTCTCAGCATTTGCAAAGAGGGGATGGGGGACAGGCTACATGTCAGTCCTCTGTGCACCTCTTTTCACCTAGCCTTCCAGATCCCAAGGAGCTAAATCAAAAAGACATTTCCTTTCTGCTTAAAGGGAGTTTAAACTTTGCTTTTCCTACTGAGTGATATATGCCTAAAGAACAGATCCTAGAGGAGTCTCATTGATGAGACTTGCCTCTTATTAATTACTCAGAAGGACTACAGGACTTCTCCTCCCCTGTTTTTCTTGATTACATTTGAACAATATGTTGTCCAGATGGCATACAGAGTAGCATCGTCCAATGTCCTTAAAAATGATCTTCTTTTACTTATTGAAGAAGATTAGAGAGAGAGCAAATTGAATTAGGCCCATGTCGTTGAAATAATCTTGGCTTATGTTGCTTTAAGGAGATTTCTAGCCTTCAAGCTAATAACTCTTCCCCAGAAGATAGCTGCTGGGATAAGATGCCTGGGTAAGGACTTCATTAAGAGTCACAGGAGTTGATTTTAAGCCCTTCTCTCTGGCACACCAGCCACGGGTCCTGAGTGACAGTCAACTGTTCTTTGATCTCAGCTTCCTTATTAGGAAAGTTTAAGTAATAACACCTGCTCTGCTCCCTCATTCTCAAGGTGGTTTTGTGGATCCCATGAAATATCTGTGGAAGCGTGTTGAGAATTTTTGACTACTGTCCAAATTACAAGTTTGGACTATCGGTGAGACTTCTGAAGTTGAGCTGTTAACCAAAAATTCATGTAAATCATTTGAAAAGCATTTCGTAAAATAAATGCCAAGAACCAGATTCTAAACTCCATGGGAAAAGGGTATGCATTTGATATAGGATAGCCTTTCACCACCAAAATGATCCATGACGCTCAAATTGCATTGGAGCCTGGAACCACAGATGTCACCTAGGAAACGTCCATGTCACTTTGAGACTCTTCCTCAACATATCAGTTATAATTTGATGGTTTTCCTCAGAGAAATATCTTTTTCTCTATTAATTCAGTTAGTTATTAGGCATCTACTATGGGCCAGGCACTGCTGTAAGCACTTGGAGTAAATCAGCAAATAAGAGAAATTCCTTGCTCTCATGAGTCTTACATTCTAGAGTGGAGAGAAAAACAATAAAAATAAGATTACAAAATAATTATATTCTGCAGCATGTTAGCAGGTGATCAGTGCTATTGAAGAAAAATAAAAAGAAGGAAAAGGTGCACAGGGATTGTGACTTAAAAAGAAAACTCTTTTAAGAAGATTATATTTGAGCAAAGATATAAGAGAGATGAGGGTAAGCCACACAGATATCTGCAGGACAAGCATTCCAGAGAGGGGGAACAGCTGGTGCCAAGGCTCAAAGCAGGCATGGGCCTAGAGTTTTCAAGGCACAACAGGGAGGCCACAAAGATGTTTCCCCATATCTTCTCCACTCTCTACCAAACAGAGCACAGAAGGCTCAGAAACTAGACAATTTGCGATTGTCGGGCTAATGTACAATACATGCATTGATGCCTCTTCTCTTGTGTGTGTGTTTTTTCTGCAGTCACATGACACAGGCAATCCCCTTTGATGACCCTCGGTTAGAGAGCTACCAAATCATCCCTCCAGCTCCCCGGAAGGTGGAAATGCGGAGGGACCCCGTGCTGGGGTTTGGTTTTGTGGCAGGGAGCGAAAAGCCAGTGGTCGTTCGCTCAGTAACACCAGGTAAGTACCCAACCCCACTCCTTGGTCTTCTAGAGCCATCTGCCCCAAAGATGACATAAGCAAAAGCTTGAAATGTGTTTATGCAGTTGGAATTGTTTCTTGGGCTTTGGTTATGGCCATGAGAAGTTTCCCCCTGCGAGGTAGCCGCTACCCCTTCAGCCTGAGCCCCAGGATGAGCGCATGGGGCAGCAGGTCTGCAGTCTGGAGCTAAGTGCAGCCTGACCCACAGTTTGAAGCAGAACTACCCAGCTGAGCTTGGCCAAGTCCAATCAGTCTGTCGTATTAAAGACCTGTGAGCATGAGAAGAAACGACTGTTGGGCAACCACTAAGTTTGTCAGTTTGCTGTGCAGCAAATGCAGACTGATGCACACAGGGCCAAATCTCTTAAATTCTGTAATCTGGTCAGAGAAGCAACGTACTTTGCCTTGGTCATCCTCATGACGAACAGGTATACACGTCCCACTATCATCTCACTCTAACGCAGTAGAGTTAATGCAGGTACCTGAAGTGGGCTGCCTTTGCCTTTCCCGAAACAATGCTTTTGCATTTATTTATTGTATGATTTATGTACTTGTTTTACTGTGCTTGTATTGGATTTATTTTCAGACAAAAGGAAATTTTCTTCCATGCTGATTATCTTTTGCAAATCAGTAAGAGTTCAGTAGTAAAGTACTGTAGTTAAGAGCAAATTCTTCCTCTGTGCCTTATTAGATATTTTTTAGCTTTCCTGTTATTTAAATGCCCTGCATTTCATTTTAATGTAACTTCCCTACATCATCTGAATAATGGGGATCACGGTAGTGTCTACCTTACAGGGCCATGGTGAGAACGAAATAAATTAGAAGAGTGCTCAGTACATAGTTAACACACTACAAATGTTTATCATCATCATCTTTTAACTCTAAAATATTTGGCCAGTTGAATCTATCAATTAAGGAAAATACAATCAACCATTCTAGACTTGTGCTTAGAAGAGTAAATTTCCTTTACACTCCTACCATTGTCTTACCACACACTCCTTCCTTTGCCTGCTAGAGCTCTTTATTTTATTAGATATAGATAACAGTTTAATACTCCATGTGGGATTATCAAGCCTAACATTATTGAGAGTTTTATTCTTAAACTGGTTTTGTTGCTTTTTGTGATAACGAAATAATACATGTGTTTTGTAAAAAAAAAAAATACAATGTAGACAGTATAAAGGAGAAAATTTTTTTAAAATCACCTGATTTCCTACTATCAAGAGAAAACCATGTGTAATAACTATAATTCAGTGTGTATACATACACACACAAATACACTCACATATTATATATATATATATATATATACACACACACACATATATACATATTGTCTGTATAAATATAAACATAATTTTTCCCAAATGGGATCATATTAGGCATGCTGCTTTGTAATACCGGTGTATTTTTAGATCCCTGCTTATGAGATTCCGCAAAGTATATATCCTCCCAGGAGCTGACTAGAGACTCTAGCCATGTTTTTCATTTTCTTGCATTGCCTCCCTGTTCCTTCAGCCTCTTCCCTTCCTTGGCCTTGGCCCTCTCTGAAGGTTCAAAGACACTAATACCTACTGTTAGACAATTTTGAGAAGAGTAGAAAAAGTGAAAACAGAGGTCAAAGAGAAATGTTTCCAGTCAAATTTATGAGTGAAAATGTTGGTCAAAGAAACTGTGTCTATCATAAAAGCAACTCTACCAAAGTCCCAAGTGATTTTGGTGGTGTGACCTGATTTTCTATACTAGACAACCAAGCCTTCAGAGCAAAGGGCATGAGACAATTCTCTGAAGCATGCCCCTGTTTCATATCTTGGAAAGAACTATGTGTTGCTTCCTCCAGATTTCTTGATTTAAGTTGTTTGATTAAGTAAGAATCTTTCCACTGGATTGAAAAGCATTGGTCAAATGTAAGACAGTGTCCCATTAATTTTAGAGTAGTTTTCTTATGGGAATAATAATGATCCATCAACCAAACAGTTGATTTGAAAACTATTCTGTGTTTGGGCAACATTTGATTGCTAAGCATTTGTTTGAGTGAATTTGAGTGACTGCATGCCCATAATCCAATAGTTATGATAAGTTTCCCTAGGGATTTTCCAAATCCCTGATGTGTGCAAACACTGAATTTTAGTTCCCACATCTGTGAAATGAATATTTTCTATCACTGATATGGGGCCATGTTAAAGTTTTCCCCACTCCCCTACTTCCCAAAAGGAAAACAAGTTTTTTGACAGCTTGAGGGACACATACGCCAAGTTTCTGAGTGGGTGGGAAGCAACTGAATTACTTTCAGTTCCATGTTCAGGGCATGAAGTGTTCATTTTGACTACTAAATAAAGGAACAGCAAAAATATTTGAAAGATAACATTTTAGCAGGACGTGTCATTCGGTGATAGACCTCTGGGAACAGATAGATCTTATATAGATAGAAATGTTAGGGTTATCCAGATGACCAAAGTTCCATTTAAATGCAGATGTGTGGCTCACACAGATGTGGCTTTAAGCATATGTGTCAAGAGACCTGGTGGCAACAAGTCTTTCAGTTATGGGAGCAGGGTTAAAAGAGGTGTTGGCCATTCTGAACTTGGAAGATCCAAGCTGAGATCCAGTCCTACTCCTTCAAGCCAATCTCAGCTTGCGTTAGCCTCAGTTTTCTCACTATATGGAAAGGATTATAGTGTACAGTTGGGTTTAGTAGGCAAAGCATTTAGCTCATTGCTTGGTGCATAACAAATACCCAGCAAATATTAGTTCCCTACCTTCTCCTTGGAAAAACAACTGAGAAAGAGAGAAAAGCAGTCAGGCTCCTACAGCTGGATCTTGGTTTTCTGTTGAATATGGATAATTTCACAGAGCATCAGTATCAGACAAGGCCACCCTGCAAACTACGATGGAGCAAGACAAAAACAAGACCGCTCCATGTTCACACCAGAGCATAGTCTCAAACAGCAAAATAATCAAACACCTCCCTCTCCCTGCTATTATAAGAGGCTGCTGCTGCTGTACCAATCACAGTTTTAGCCCTGCTTCCTTCTCCTGCCTTTTAGGCAAGAATTATTAAGATTAAGATGCCCATCATAGAATTGTCCCTGTTTCCTGATGGCATCTAAACCAGAGCAAAGCCATTTCATTGACCCCTTGCCCAAAACACCTAACACAAGCACAAATCCTCGAATAAATCCTTTCTAACATTCTCTTACTAAGATGCGCTACATTTCCCCATGTTGTGCGCCCCCCTCCCCATAATGAGTAGATAAATTTAACTTTCTTTAAACACAGGTGTGCCCAGATGAATGCAGGTTTGGCTGCAGGGCAGCAACATACCTGATGGGCTACCTATTGGGGGGTACCTTCCTCTAGGGGCCTCCCTACTCAAAGTATGGTCAGATAGCAGTAGTAGCATCTCCTAAGAGCGAGGGCTTGTCAGAGATGCATTATTTCAGCCCCCACCCCCACCCCCACCCCAATCTACTAAATCAGAATCCGCATTGTAACAAGATCCCTGGGTGATATGCATGCATATTAAACTGTGAGAAGCACTGCTCAACCGTGCCTAGGAAATTCTAGAAAAATGTGGATGCCCATTGGCCACTCCCAGAGATTCTGATTTCATTGGCCTGGGTGCATTCTGGCCACAGGTATGGTTAAAAAAAAAAAACCTCCCCAGTTGTTTGTCAGTTGCAGGCAGGGTTGGAAGGACTAGGTAGAGAGATCTAGTTTTGTATTTGCTGATGGCACCTTCTCATGGTGGAGCATGATCCCGAGAGGAGGCTGGCAGGGTTAACAATGGTCTTCTCACATGTGCTTCCCTCTCATTTGTCTCCAGGTGGCCCCTCGGAAGGAAAGCTGATCCCGGGAGATCAGATTGTAATGATTAACGATGAGCCAGTGAGCGCTGCGCCCAGGGAGCGGGTCATCGACCTGGTCAGGTGGGTGACTGACTGCCTCACCTGTGCACAGCCCTGAGCCCTCGGCGAACCTAGGTTGGGCTTTCTGTGGGCCAGTTTAGGGCCGAAACGCAAACTCGCACATTCACATCATCGGAGATGCCCAGGGCTGTAAAGACCTCCTCCGTAAACGTAAAAGGCCTGATTGTTCAATCCGTGTTCACATATGTTTCAGCCTGATATTTTATGGCTCCTATTTCCAATGCTAGGTCCAAAGATTGAGTTTTGAATTTGTCCCTCCAGCATTACTGATATGTTGATTTTCTGCAATCAGGGAGGTCAAAAGGCAATACCTGAATTCAACTTAAGTGATGAGTTGCTTTACATACATTGTTCCATGGATATACAAACACAACCACACGGTTCCGTCATATTTGACTGAGTGACTCATTACAGAATTTTGAGCTCAATCGAGACAACTGAGGCAGAAGGGTAATTAAGTCAAAGCTAGGACAGTTAAAAAAATGTGCTTGGTTTATCGGTTTAGTTTTATTGTGGACATAAGTGGTTTGTTATGTGATATTCTTATTGGTGACTGGTGCACCAGAAAATGCATTTTATACGATGGTAAAGTATTGAACTAGAATCCCCTTAGAAGCCCACTGCAGTTGTGCGTCCACAGTGAATTTAGGGCAGAAGTCATCTTTGGAAATTCTCCTAATGAAACTGTGCATATGGTATGAACGGGCCTACTCATGCCACAGGGGTGGGGAAGGCTAATGGCTGGGTGACATGTGTCTTTCATGAACTGATCTTTTCAAGCATGATGGATATGGAAGCTAAAGCAATCAGAACGCTGTAAACTGAAAAGGCAATCTTCTAACATTTAGGCTCTCTCATAGCAAAATGACTTTGGGAAAGGCCATAAGTGGACTACTTCTGGTGTCTTCAGGAGAAAATTTCTTTCCCAAGCCTACTTTAGCTTCGGCACCACAGAGAGGCACCCGATGGTCACACCTCCTTGGAAGTACTAGGAGAAGGGTAGGAAACAGAGAAATCAAGATAGGGGAGGCTCATTTTTCAGGTGACCAACCATTCCTATTCGCCTGGAACATTTCCCGTTTTAGCAGTGAAGAGCCTATGTCCTGGGGAAACCCACCTGTCCCAGGTAAACCAGCACAACTGGCTACCCTACTTCAGCCTGGGCCTAATACAGTTGATCCTTCGCAGCTGGCTGGGAAAGTCTGTGCCTGTCCTTCTGGGGCTTCCAGATCTCCAAAGATTGTCCCCATAAATGAGGGGGCACCCAGCCTTCTGTCCTATTCACACTGAAGCTGGAACAAGACCTAGGGATGCCTTGAATCTTCCTGTGGACCAGGAAGGCAAGAATCGGGAGAAACTCGTATTTTAGAGCCCTAACGAGGGAGCTGCAGGATTCCTTGGGAACCCCTTCTCTCTTGAGAAGCATCTGGTGTGAGGAGGGCCATACTTCATCCAGGTAGGCCCTGGCCTGGGATCGCGTTGCATCCTGGACTGCTGCGTTTGCACCTGATAGCAGAAGTCAGATGGGCATTTGGTTTGTCCCAGGCACATGCCTCTGTGGTCAGTCCTATTGATTTCTGTGCCTGAAGGGTGTGCAGAAGAAATAAAATATCTGTATTTGAGTTTGCCGTCACTGAATTGCCTGCTGTGGGAGAGAGACAGAGAAAAAGCTATCTAAAAGTGTGATCATTTCCTGGCATTTCTTCCAGGGGTATATAGAAAAGTTTTCCCCTCCCCCAGGAAAGATTATTTTCTTTCTGATTTAATGCATCATGGAAGAAAATGGCATCTGCGTGAATAAAGCACTCTGTAGAGGGCTTTATCTGTAGTGGAGGTCAATGAATATTTGTTGAATAAATGAATGTGTTAGAAGAGGAGCTGGCCAATGACAGCCCACAGTCTGAATACAGCCCACCACCTGTTTGGGTATGGTCCATGAGCTAAGAATTTTTTTACCATTTTTGAAAGGTTGAAAAAAAATAAAAGAAGACTATTTTGTGGCATGTGAAAAATGATCTGAAATTCAAATCTCGGTGTCCATCAACTTTTGGCACATAGCCACAGTGAGTTGAGACTATGTGGCCCACAAAGCATAAAATATTTACTCTCTGGCCCTTTACAGACAAAGTTTGGCAATCCCTGTTTTGGGTAACATTAAAGTAACAAATTACGTTTTCCTTGGTTAAGTCAAATCTAGACTAAACCTCCAAATATTATACACAAAGCATTTCTCTTAAAATGGGGTAACCACATGCTTGCTAAAGGGAGTGGGGTGTACTCAAATGGGTGGACATGGAAAACACGCGTGCTTTCTGCCTCTTCCTTGGTCATGCCCTGAAAGTTCTGTTTGAGATGATACGCTGTTCCTCTGTTAAGGCCTGTGTTATGGTACTGTCTGTGCTCACACACTGTTGTGATATTAAATAACATCTTCATAAGCAAAGGGAGGGGGAATAAGTGCAGGGCAGCTAGTAAGGGAAGCCCCCAGCCTAGGGCTCATGTCCCCAGCTGCTTGCAACCAGCACAGCCTTGACTTCACTTCTTTCTCTTCTTTCCTTCTTCCTGATGGCAAATAAAGTCACTGGGTAGACTGAAAGAAAACAACCCGACCTGAACTGGATAGAGAGAATGAGATAAACCTGGTGAAACTGAGGCTTACACTCTTCTAAACTAGGAAACACAAAACCAAAAGAATGAAATTAAGAGCTTCCTATCCCATATAAGTCTTTAATTGGTAGGTGTCTGAAATAGATGTATCAGATGAGTAATCTTTGGGTTTCTTCCTTTACTAGTTCTTCAACTTTGAGTTTTGAGTCTTTTTTTTCCTACTGCTTGTTTTAGATATCCAAAGTAAACAGTAGAAGATATGTACATATATATGTGTGTGTATATGTATATATATATATATCACATATATATGTGTATAGATACATTATCAATCATGAAACCATAAAACAAAGAATCCACAAGGCACAGGGGAGTCCATGTTGATCAAGACATAGTCTTCATTTTCAAGCAACTTGAAATTCCCTTTTCTCTACGTTATCACACATGTTGAACTACAACATCTCTTTGCTAGTGAAACCAAATCCAGGATGGAAATCCGAGAGCCATTTCCTCTCCCTCATTTTCCCCACCTAACCATCTATCCATCAAACCATCCATTCCTCTGTTCATCCATCCACATGCTTATTGAGCAGCCTCAACTTACTGCAAGATATTAATGTGAAATGGATCTGTTTTTTTCCTATCATTGCCTTCAAACATGAACTGTTCCATCTTTCCCATCCATTAACATCACCTCAGGCAGAACCCATAGACACCTTCCCTTATTAAAGCCCAGTTTAGAGTTCCAACCTTAGATCCAATTTAAATTCCATCTTCTTCTCTCCGTAAAATGCAATTCAGGCTCAGCTTGAGGGATGTGGAGTGGGGGTAGGATTTAAGTGTGCTAAACCCCCTTCTCCACTTCCTTTGCGAACATCATGAAATGTTTCAGGCACATAAACTCCCTTTCTTTTCTCAAGGCCCAGCCCCTCTGGGATGGAGGTTGGGAGGGGGAATAAGAGGGAAAACGGAGGTCTTCTTGCTTCACTGCCCACCGTGAGAGCCCTCTCTTAATGATTGTGGCTGCTTCTCTGACTTCCACTGACTGGCAACTCCTTCTGTATGGCCAGTACCTACATGCTGGCTCTCCTGTGAAGCGCATATGTGAAAGTTTTGGTGGTGGAAGTGGGGTGTATTAGTTTTCTAGGGGTGCCATAACAAACTACCACAAGCTGAGTGGCTTATAGCAACAGGAATTTATTCTCTCAAGGAGGTCAGAAGTCCAAAAACTAGGCATTGGTAGGGTTGGTTCCTTCTGCAGGCTCTGAGGGACAATCCGTTCTATGTCTCTCTCCCAGTGTCTGGTGGTTTCTGGCAGTCCTTGGCATTCCTTGGCTTGTGGAAGCATCACACTTCAGTCATACCACTGTCTTTACACAGCGTCCTCCTCTCTGTACTTCTGTGTCATCTCCTCTTCTTATAAGGATACCAGTCACTGCATTTAGGGCTCACCTTAATCCAGCATGATATCTTGTTTTAACTAATTATATTTTCCAAATAAATCCACCTTCTGAGGTTCCGGGTGGATGAGAATTTGGGGGGACACTATTCAACCCAGAACAGGGAGCACTCTGAGGAGCCTCCCTCCTTGCTACTGTATAGTACCATACGTGAGAGGTCTGGTTCCAGCCCTTTCACCCTTTTACTGCTAGTTTTCCTGACCAGAACCCTTGGATAAGGCACCAGCAAGAGCAGCTACTCAACAATGTGTCTACTGGACCTCCTCACAGATGGGAGGAAGTAAGTTCTCATGAGATCATAGCCCTTCTCCAAGGTTCCATCTCCCACCTTTTCCAGTGTTCTTAGATAAGAAGGGTAGCAGAGGACGGAGGATGTGGTGGCAGCATTGTGCCTCCTCTTAGAAAGCCTGGGGGATCCCACCTCTCTGCTGCTCACTTTAGAAGGTGGTCTGAGCACCCACATTGCAAGTGTCTCACTGATATATGACACTGGCACAATTTACATCAGGGACAAGTAGCTTTATGTTGTAGAATCAAGTAACCTAGAGGCTAAGTTCCATGGAGACAAGCCATTGTCTCTGTGGTTCCCCGTCATGGCCCCATGACTAGCACATTGCCTGGCTCATAGCAGGTACCAGATAAAAATTTGTTGAGAAAGTGGATTCTGAGGAGCACTCTTTGAAAACTGCAGATCTAGATGATATTCCTGTAAGTCCTCCTTCTGCTCTTCAGTTCCTCAAGTTTGAAGGTAAGCTAATGAATCAGTGCCTCCAAAAACATCTAGTGTATTCACTTATCTAACATGTTTTAGATACCCACTATAAGCAGGACACAAAGCTAGGCCCTGGATTCGCAGGGATCAGTGAGATGAAGCCCAGCCTCCAAGGAGCCTACAGTCAGCAGTCCTATGAGTAGTGACATCTATTCTAGTTGGACAACCTGAAGACAGACAAGCCTCCTACATTGAAACACCTGGGGGAACTGTCACATCTGTAGGGATTTTACTAGCAATAAAAACACAGAGGCTCCAGATGCTATTGAGATGGTAAACACATGAACCTAAGACTTGTTCCCTTTTCATCTCTGGGCTATAAATTTATCTCTGTAAAAGCAACAGGGTGCTTTATTTCAACCAGGTACACCTAAGTGCAATGGCACCGTGCAGTTCACAGAGATGAAATGCAGCTGGTTGTGGAGTTCCTTTCATAACAGATACCTGCACTCTCATTAAACCAGGATTCCCAATGTATTTCTCACTAATGAAAAAATTCATGCATTAGAAAATTTTCCCATGCCTCCCAATCAGTTTTGTCATCTGTTTGCCATAATGTATACTAACCTAAAATTTTAACTCTTGTAAAATAATGTCTTTTTTATTGGGCTTCTCAGCCAATATGTGTTTTCATGTCTATATCTTACACAAGATAAGTTCCTTTCCTGTTTAATAAAATATCCCATTTTCTTAGCCACTAAGGAAATCCAGAAACACACTCATCATTTTAATAACACTGTAAAATTCTCTCTTTAAAAATTGGCATCTATTTACTTGCCTAAGTTGTTTAGGCTTATTATTTTTTCTTTATCCCCCTTGCACATTTGCTCATGGATCATTTTTTGTTTCCCAATACATTTGTGTTTCCTTGTGGATTATTTCTCTTAGCATTTGGTTGCTTTATTATAGACACATTAGTTTTTTTCTTGAGAAAATGAAAGAGTTTCATGGAGACCAATTTACTACTAAAGTAACCACATTTGGGTTTTTCATGTATTCTCAAAAAGAGCTATAATTGCGGCACTGAAATTAGGTGTATTCTGTTTATTTCATGGCGTTCAAAGTTGTTAACTTGAACTCATCCTTTACAGTGGTCAGAGAGCAAAATCTTTGAAGAATTCGTGCCCTTTGCAAATGAACACATTTTCCTTCCCTAGGAATATTGAAGGGATAATTTCCCTTGGCTTTTCACAATTAGACAGCTTAGCATAAAACAGTTTCCAAAAGCTTATTTAAAAAAAAAATAACAAGCCCCTATGACATAAGTGCCCACAGAAACACGAGGAATCAATCATGTGCCCTTTCCACGAGAATAACCACACCAGTTAAATTCATTTGCCTTCACAAACAGTTATTGTGCTTTTACTATGTGGCGAATACTGTATCAGGTGCTAGGGATGTATAGATAAGGGAGAAGTGATGCCTGCCCTCCAGGAGGAGGTGTCCACTCATTGGCTCTGTTTTTGAGAGCGAGGCTGGGAGGGTGGATGTCTGGTAGCAGTGTCTGGCGCTGATGGTGGGAATGGGATGGAATCTGGGGATGGCAGGAGAGCATAGCCATCGACTCAAATCCCAGAAGCCTGATGGACACTCACTTTACCCCCTGCAGATACAGAAAGATCCATTAGCCAGACCACCAATAAATACCACACACTTTCCCCTGTACCCCGACACATCCCATACATACACGGTTTGGCCTGTAATACCAGAATGCTCCGTGACCCCCGAAGCCAATCCCAGTTAAGAACCCTGGCAGCGACTAAAAATGCCGGCTCCTCTCCTATCCAGTCCTTCCCACCAAAAGGGGGCGCTGAAGAGCAAGTACACGAGCAGCTCCGTGGGCCCCTTTCCATCACAGCAGAGCCAGTGGGCCCACCAGGGTCAGAGGACAGAAGCCTTCCTCCCCCTCGCATCTCCTACGGCGGGTCAGCGCTCTGGCCATCCCTCTGCCTGTCCCTCTGCCTTCCCTCATGCCTAGGGTGAATTATCCCTTCTGGTCCATTCGGCCGTGGGCATCTCTACAGAGGGTCACCCACATGTCTCAGACATATCACCCCTTCGACTAATATCCTGGGACTAGAGGGCATTTCAGGGGAGCAGTGGGGATCTCCCCATAAGAAAGAAGAATAGACGTTAAATTAGTAATCATGATTTTAATCGACACAAGATAAACTGCTAATAATAATACTACATTCCTTTACCTGAACAACTAACACATAAAAACCAACCCCAGGTCATGTGCAACTTTCATTTTAAACCTCAGGTTATTATTCTAAAAGCAAGAAGAATATTCAAAAGAGGGGCTCCCCTCTGCCTGTCATACCTCCTTCCAAATCGAAGACATGGGCCAAGTCGCCCCCACCGCTGTGGCTCATGCCATGTGCTGACCACAGGACCCGCCCCCGCAATCACAGCCAAAGCTTTGCATGTAACTTCAAAGGCGGGCTTTTTAAAGCACCTCAGCAAGCAAGGAAGAAAAGCATGGATGGCGTGCCCACTGATAAGGATGACAGGAATTAATGTGTATGGAGTCCCGTGTGTACACTAAGCTTTGGGCTGAACACTTTCGTGTCTTGGTATTAAGACCCGCGAATACGTCCATGGCACCTACTGTGAGTTAGTCCTAACCCGTTCAGTCCTCTCAACAGTGAGTGGGTACAGTGGCTACTCCCAACTTACAGATGGGGAAACTGACACACAGAGACGCTAAAGGACATGCCTAAGGTCCCACAGCCCCTGAGCAGTGGAGCCAACCCAGTCTGCCACTTGAGTGCATACTCTTAATGCTCCTGTGCCCTGCTTATGCCAGTACACAGTGGAAACTGAGGCTTACAGAGGCACAGACACCTGCTCATGGTCAGGAACAAGGAGGGAGGTGTGCGGTGGGAGGAGGAGAAAGCCAGTACAAGTTCCCAGGAGCTGGGCCAAGCCTGACTATCTGGCATCTCGAGTCCTCCTTTACTTGGAGGCTTTGGCAAATGGCAGAGCTATATTTGGAGGCCAGAACCTGGGTCTTAACTCCTACGCCCCACAGACACACTCCACTTTTGGACTATACCCAAATGTTCTGTCTCCTGTCCCAAGTCTGCCAAGCGGTTGCCTTGATTTTAATAGGGCCATCTCAGGCGCACCTGCTTGTCGTGGTCAGGAAGAGACCGGCAAGCTCCTTAAGAGCAAAATGGACCATTTAGAAGGGACCCATTCTAAAACATAGATCTCAGCACATCTGTCTTTTGAGCAGTCGCCCCTAATCAGGATTATAATGGAGAGTCAAATCAGATCATATTCCCCAGGCACTGTGTCTGCAGGAGAATACATTAAGAAGGTCACCTTCCTGTCTAATTTCAGCCAGGTTTAGGGGTGTCACATTGCTGCTTAGTAAAATAACAAAGCAGAGAACATCTACTGAGCATCTGGCCTATAAAATATGCATGGGATGGATGATATAATAAGGTCTTATTATAGGAAGAGCAGCAAGCAATTTTAGTGAAAACACAAAAAGAACAGCCCCCTGGTATGCTGACAGTACAAACTGTGGTCTTACCTAATATACACTTAACAGTGTACAAGGTTTCTGACAATTGCAAATTACAGAGTCCGGGGAGAAAGAGGTCAGTGTATTCTAGAAAATGGAAAGGGTGGGAAAACATTCTAATCAGGCCAAAGTAGGAAATGGGATTTGAGTCCACAGTTCATAAAGGTTATAATGACATGTATATGAAGAAAATTAATAGGAAAAATGGCTTCGCCCAGATTATTTTAACGTCCCTTAGATTTTGTTAATAACCATCTCCCACTCATTAAATCTCTCCATTACTGTAGATACTTTCATGCAACTCATGTATGGAAAATGAATGTTGAGAACTGAAGAACCAGAAACAGTTTTAAACTAGGGCATGTTTTCCATGATCTCATGTAGTTGACTCTGCCGAATGTCTTAACATCTTGTACTGAGAAAAAAATGGAAGGAGAAAATCATCAGCCCTCTGCCATGTCCTGTTAATCCTTTGAACCTACAGATTTATAAATGATTACCTGCCCTTTTTATATGTAGCTGAAAAGAAAATAATAATCTTGGTGAGGCTGTACATTTTCCCTGCGGCCTAGATCTTCCTTTACACAGGGCTTCAGAGGCAGTGATCTGGAGCTATCAGCGTCCTCATTCTTTGATGACCTTTCTAGCCTTCTAGAGCCCTACTTCAGGATGTAGAGCTAAGAGGAGAAAGAACAAAGGGAAAGCAGAGACTGGATAAAATACCTGCACCTGGGGCAGGAGTAGGGGAGAAACCTAGTGTGGAGAGGAAGGCTGGTCCCAGAGAAGGCATCTGGGCAGTCCAGGTGCAGCGTCGGAAGGGCTGCCGTGTCTTGGGCCTGCTTCCAGCCATGGTTACGATTTGGGTGGAAACTGAGGCTGGGCCTGCAGAGAGATGCTCCATGTGGAAAAGTGAACTTCAACTCACCTTTCGTCCCAGTAATTGCTCAAAGTGGTATTGGGGTAGCTTCTGGAACTTTGCCCAGGATGAGCAGAAAGGTGTGGAGCCGTGTCTTCGGGACAGAGGGGGATGGAGGAGGGGCAGAGGGTTTAAACCATGCCCTCCCCACAGAGGTTCCTAAGGCGAACCTGGAAATGTCCTTGGCTGCCAGAAGGAGCGCAGGTTCAGAGCATGGCCAGATGCTTGCCTAAACAGGAAGTATAAGCCCCATGCCCAAAGATGCTGAGTAGGAGGGTCTCGGGGGTTCGAAGGCTGGGATTCCTTTTTTTTTTTTTTTAACTTTTTTATTGTATAATATAACATATATACAAAGCAAAGAAAGAAAAAAGCAATAGTTTTCAAAGTACTCTTCGACAAGTAGTTTCAGGACAGATCCCAGAGTTTGTCATGGGCTACCATACCATCCTCTCAGGTTTTCCCTTCTAGCTGCTTCAGAATATAGGAGGCTAGAAGGAATAATTTTTTTTTTAATCATCACAATCAACTTTCTTTTTTCTTTTTTGTGAAAAATAATATACATACAGAAAAGCAATACATTTCAAAGCACAGCACCACAATTAGTTGTAAAACAGATTTCAGAGTTTGGTATGGGTTACAATTCCACAATTTTAGGTTTTTGTTCTAGCTGCTCTATAGGGTAGGGAGATGGAACTAGGTGATGTTCTGGAGAGGCTGGCCCCTCTAAGTTTCAGGACTTATCTGGTGCAGAGACCCATCTTTAGGTTGTAGGTTTCTGGAAAGTTAGTGCATGGAACTTTTATAGAATCTTATATATTGCCCTAGATGTTCTTTAGGATTGGCAGGAATGGTCTTGGTTGGGGTTTGGCAAGTTATGATAAGTAGCAAGGTCTAACTGAAGTTTGCATAAGAGTGACCTCCAGAGTAGCCTCTCAGCTCTATTTGAGCTCTCTTAGCCACTGAAACTTTATTAGTTGCACTTCTTTTCCCCCTTTTGGTCAGGATAGTATTGTTGATCTCATGGTGCCAGGGCTGGACTCCTCCCTGGGAGTGATCTGGGATTACTTTTACACACACCATAGTGGGGGGCTGTAGGAGGCAGGAACCTCAGGCCACACTCTGATGTGCAGGAAGGGTATCTCTATTTATCTACAGTAATTCAAATTTTATTTCCAAGTCCCACTCCAGCACTTGGACAATGGAGGGCCTCCTATTTCCCCCAGTGTGGCCCCTTATACCTAGGGGGTGTTCTTTCATGGGGAGGAGACATGGGGAGCGGTGGACAGTGTCTGCTCTTTGGGCACACCAGCCACCTCACCAGGACTGTGGAGATGCCCTTGTGCCCAGCTGATCTGTTGGCGAGCAGCGGCTTAGGTGGGTGGTCACTGCCTCCCCCCTTGCCCTCCATGGCCAACCCTTCCTCCACTGCTTCCCTGACATCTCAGATGCACTTGCCACTGCTGAGTCACATGGGACAGAGGATCACCTCTGAGACTCATTCCCTCTGAGGCCTTGTCAGCTTTGCAGGGTTGTGACTGGGAAAGGAAGGCATGGGTCGCCATGCTCTTTAATTCCTCAAGGCTAGCTGGCATTTGTGCTCCTCCCTGGAGGATCAGCTTCTGAAGGTGGGAAGGGGCCTGCCTGCCTTCCACAGGCACCCCCAAGTATGCGCCCTTCTGCTTGCCCTGTCTCCCCCATTCTTAGACTAGCACCCATTCTGGAGAGGAGTAAGCTTTACTCTGATTTATTGGATAACCTTCCTAGCTGATAGCTTTACCCTTCCTTTCCTGGAACCCGGATCTTCATCTGCTTTCTTCTGTGACAACCCTTCCCTGGGATGATAAGTGCTCTGTGGTCTGGCTGACCAAATGGAGCTGATTGCATCAGGGAACTTAAGTTAATATTTCAAAATATCCTGTCATTCAATTTAAAGACATGTGGCACTGGAATCAGACAAATCTGAATTCACATCCCACCTCTGCAGTTCACTAGCTGGGTATGACCTTGGGCAAGGAACTTTATATGATCCTCAGTCTCTTCACCAATAAAATGAAGTCCTACTTCATATAGCTATAAGAAGCAGATGAGCCACAATGAGGAAAGCTGTTAGCACAGTAAGAACACATAATTAGCTCTTAAGAGACTTGAGTTCTTATCTTCATCAAGGCTATTGGCAGCAGCATTTCTGGAGCCAAATGATCGTGAGAAGATTTCTTAAGTCTTCTCATCTATAAATATGGTGAAGAATTCTCACTTCTCAGTCTTGATCTAAGACTCAAGTGAGGCTCAAATGTGAGAGGCCTCTGTGATTTGGTGTCAGGCAGGTCCTGTGCTGGATGTTGTGAGAACCTCTGGGAAATGGAGCACGAGCCTGGACACCCAGTCCAAATCAGAGACAGGAACCCAGGGCAGAACTCTAGTCTTTTATGGCAAATATAACTTGAGGCACAGTGAGGAAGCTTTGAAACTCAGGGTTTGCCAAGGCACCCCAGATGCACCTTTGAGGTGCTGGAACCTGGAGAATGTTGGCAGTGAACTTGACATGAGGTCCACCGAGGTATACAGCAGTGTGATGAGGCAACATGGAACCTGAGTGATTTCAGTGTTCTGTCATCTGGGAAAAGGAGCATGGAAAGGTTCCGGGGCTGTTGGCGTTAGTTCTGCTGGAGTTGAGATTAGATTAGGAATGACCTAAATCAGGGGCCAGCAAGCTTTTTCTGTAAAAGACCAGAGAGTAAATATTTTGGGGAGTCACATGGTCTCTGTTGTGATGACTCAGCTCTGCTGTTGTAGAACCAAAGCAGTCATAGATAATATGTAAACAAATGGGCATGACTGCATTCCAGTAAAACTTTATTTACAGAAATGGGGTAGCGTAGATGTGGCTTGCAGTCCATAATTTGTTGGTCCCTGATCTAAATGAATAAAACTTGAAAAGACCTGATCTGGGGATAGGAGGATATAGAGGCAGAGAAATCAAACAGAGGATGCCAGACTTTTTGCTAGCAATCATAATAAAGATAAAGCAAACATTATGAACTCTCTGGGCACCTGAAATCCTCTTTGGAAATTGGAGAGAGGGAGAATAAATAATAATCAAGAAAAAAATAAATAAGCATCACAGACTTCTGTGGCACTTTCCCTGATCCTCCCTAATCCACCCCACAAAATTAATCCTTCCTAGTCTTTACCCTTGACATGCACATATACTTTTATTACAATCTATACTATGCAGTATCATCATTATTTGTGTACTTGTCTTTGTCACAAGTCTCTGTTTCCTAATGGCAAGGGCCAGTGTTACAATAACACCAGCTGCTATAGCAAACCCAAAACTCTACAATGGCACAATAGGAATTATTTGCCAAGCACCTTCAGTCCATAGTGGATGCTCCTGATTGGTGAACAACTCTCCTGCTAGTGATAATTCAGGAACCCACCCCAGGCCTTCTCTCTTGCGTGGCTTTGCCGTCATCAGCACACAGCTTCAGGTTTGCCCCTGTCAGACTGGCAGAAAGGGAAGAGTGTGGAAGGGCATGTGGAGGGTTTGCAGGTCAGACCCAGAAAGGGTGCACCACTCTTCCACTCCCCTTCCTTGGTCGAGAAGCCAGCCATGTGGATGACTGTGCCTGCAGGGGAAGCCAAGTGTGGCTGCCTGCCCAGGTGATGGAGGGAGCAAGTTGTTTAGGTGGGAGCCTGTCTTGTCACAGATCATGTTTTATTCCTTATGTAAAACCTTGCATGAAATAGGAAAGAATGCTTGTAGAAAGAACCCTAAAAGTAAATTTAATACTACCCACCATTCAAAAGATGGCATATGATTCATTGTTTTATTCTTACAGTCAACCAGACATGAGTTGTTATTGTGCAGTGCTTCTGCACGTGCGCGGACTTTTAGCCTTGACATGCCATAGGTGCCAAACATCTTCCATCACTCCCTCACTGCCACTCACTGTATTATTTCCATTTGCCTCACTTTTACTGGTTTCATTGTTCAACCTCTTTGAGTCTCCTTCAGCTCCATTCATGGGTTTGAAATGAAGCATCTGGTAAGTGGTTTGAATTGCCACTCTGAAATGAACCTGCCCCCATGCTGTCTTAATCCAGTGTCAGATCATAGTCCCAGCCTGACCAGAGCCCCATTTATGCCCACACTTAAGTAACCTTCAATTTTCATAACCTCATCGTCAGTAAATAAATGACAACCTATCTTCCCTTTTGGAAAATGCAACGTTTACTGCCCAGTGCTATGGGGATTTAAAAGGTGATATTTATGCCTTATGTGCACCGTTTATCTATGAACTTGCAAATACATCTGCTTCTCCTCCTCCTTTCCTAACTGAATCAGTGTCCATATTATGCAGTCTCCCTGAGTTCCCTTCTTGTCATTAAGATACAGAGAGTTTGTAGAGTAAAAGGGACCTGCATCTGGGAAAGAGAAGACGGCGTTCTATACCAGCTCTGTCCCAATCCACTCTGTCAACCCAAGGCAGTAACAGCTTCAGAGTCTTCAGCTCCCAAAATGTGTAGGGGGCGCCTATAGGCAATTTGGGAGAGACAGTTCTTCACTGTGCTGGTCTTTTCTTGAAGAGAAGGACATCTAGCATCCCTGATTCCATCCACTAATTCCTGATGGTGTCCTCTAGCCATTGGAACATGCCAAATTCCCCTGCCCCTGAGGGAACCCCTGGAGATGACTGTTATAGAACCATTCCAGCTTAAATGTACAATGATTAGTAGTGGAAACATCTCACGTTTTTCCTAGCAGACAGTAATTTTCAAATTCCTGAAGATTAATGTTTCCCCAGTGGCTGGGAATTTCCCAAGATGGCAGAATAACCATGAGAAGGTTGAGAAGAGAGGAGGGAGGCAATGAGGCAAGTCCTGTCCTCACTCCCAAGTTATAGAGTAAGGAGTAGGGAGATAACATTTGTCAAGACCTGCCATCTCCCTGCTGGGAATCTAGATGGCGTGGGAGCGGAGACCACCATGTTGGACAACTACATGGTGAGACAGTGGGTTTTAGCTATAAATGGGAATCTGTAAAAATGTATTGACTTAAAGTCAGTAGGATAAGGCAGAAAAGGATTCTCTGAACAAGAGGCAAAGAGGGATTTTGTACTCTCTCGCCTTCCCTTTACTAGGCTGTTTGTTCATGCGGCCAGTAGCTGCTGGAAGAAGTACTTGAACCAAATATTTTTCAAAAAAATAAAAGGAAAAGGGAAATAGCCACCATTTATTAAGCCATTCTGTGGGTCACGTACACTGAACCTCTGCACATCTCTGCAAGTGGGTGTTACTGGACTTGTTCATATTAAGGAAACAAGATTGGACAAGTGTTGACTGTGAAGGACTCTATACTGTTCTAGTGAGTTCTGTAATTTGCTCCAGGTCAGCCAAGCAGCAGTAGATGAAGCCAGGAGATCAACCCAATCTGTCTATGCTCTTTCTGTCACCCTGTGCCTCTGTGGGCGAGAGGAAATGAATAGAGGGATAACAAGGTGAATTATTTGCAAAGAAGCTAGTCATCTCCTTTCTCAAACCCAACTCAAGGAAAGAGAGGCCCTAGCTGTATTGCTGAAGGTCTGAAATGGCTTGCAGCAGCACCCATCTAGTGACCATTGGACAAGACCACTGTCTGGCGTGGATTAGCCACCAGTTCCTGAGTGGTGGGAGCTGAGTAAGAGCCCCAGGATGCTTGCAAGACTTAGGGGAGGGGGAACAGCTCCTGAGACATAACAGAATATATTTCCCACCAGCTAGGGGCTCGGAGTAGAGAAAAAGAAAGAAATGGGATATTCCTTAAAAGCAGTATTATGGAGTGAAACTTGTGTACATGCTACATAGTTTTGTTGTTGTTTGCTTAATGTTAAACCAAATGCAGAAATGAAGTAAGTGGGGACTTTCTTTGGTGCCCTCTGTCCATCTTGCTTCCACACCGAAACATGATCTCTTGCCTATCAAATCAGTCTTCATCCAGATAAGGCTTTGTATTTATTTTAACCCCTTTGCTTATCAGCATTCTGTATATTTTAAATCAGTCTTTCATAAGTGTACCAGATTACATCCCATCACATAATAGACATAAAAAAACAGTTAATAAGCCATCTAATAACTTAAAATACACTCCTTTCTTCTACGTGGTACATAAATTTAGACAGAAAGGCATAAAAAACGTTGTGGATTTTTTCATTTAGATAGAAGCAGCCATAATATATTATTATTCCAAATAAGATTTCAATTGTATTTCAACATCTTTGCTTATTTTTATTCTGAGTATCTCAAATGTAAACAACCAAGATGAAATTTGTTACTGATTCTAGGTCGAGTAATAAAAGACTCAGAAGACAAAAGACTTGTTATTCTTCCCTCGGGTAAGAACTTAATTCTGTTCAACATCCTTTTTCCCCTTTTAGCTCCTTGCTGCTATTCCATTTCTATATTTATGCACAAAACAGTCTTCAGCTCTGTATCTAATAAAAGGAATTGCTTTGTGGACTTGAGCCTTGGATTTTTACAAGCATAACAACCGAATTTTCATCACACACTCTGAAACTCTACCCTGGGGTGTTTTCATTTATATTTAATGTTAAATCAAGGTTATTAGAGATGGAACAGACTGTTCTTCACTGAACCTAATCAACAGTATCAGCCCCCTTCAAATTCCAGAAATAATATTTGGAATGTTCTTTCCGATATAGCACTTCAGGATATCCGGGTAATTCGGAAACTCGGAGCGTTGTCACTTCAAAACTGAATAACAAAACACAGTAACAAAGAAAACCTCTCTTGGGATTTATAATAAAACATCCCAGATTTGAAGAGTGCTCCTAAGAGGGTGAGGATGTTTTTAAAAAAATACATTTCTTGCCCCTCTAACTTCCTGCATGTATTATGTTTCTTAAGCACAGTGAGGCACCGGTTTCCATTATTTGACGAAGTAATAAAATACATAGGAGACCCTTAAAACTAGCCTTCTCCTGCAGTTTGATTTATTTTCTCCACGAAGTGCCTCTCCTTGGGCTCTCACATGCACAATATGTTTTAAAAGTAGCATAGCTGTGATTAGTAAGAGCATTTCAGGCAGAAGTGAAAGAAACCCAATTCAAACCGGCTTGAGCAAAACAGGGAATTTGCTGCCTGGCGGAACTCAAAAGTGGGTGGATGGATCCGGCTTCAAGCACAAGAGGAATGTGGTGTTGAGACCTGAGGGTGTTAGGAATCCTTCACCATGCGTCTCTGGGCTCGGCACACTTTCCTGTGCTGGCTTCTTCCCTCAGGAGAGCTCCCCCCAAGTGGTGTCAAGATCTAACAAGAGCTCCAGACTTGGGGGCTGCCAACTCAGCAACCGGATAAAGTGCATCCTTTCCCAGGATATCCAACCCAGCTTCCCAGGCAAGACTCTCCTTGGCCCAGTGTTGTGACTGTGTACCCCTAAACAAAGCATGCAGCTCTGAGGATAGGCTATGCTGGGGAGCCGGGTCTGGGTCATCCACCTGCCCCTGGAAAAAGGGGATGGGGTCAGCCCCATGCGGATTTCACCTAAGAATGGGGGAGGCTGGTTCTGCAAAGGAAATTGGATGACCCTTACTAAAAGAATGGACTGACTGTCAAGCAAAGGCCACAACCGCCCACTATGACTGGTCATTCACGGTGGCTGGTTGTTTTGGAAACATTTTATCATGGAAAATTTTGAATACAATCATACGTGGAGAGAACTGTATAGTAGACACCTGTTCCCTTCACCCAGCTCCAGCAGTCATCAGTTCTTGACCAATCTTGTTTCATCCATCCCCCCAGGAACTTCCCTACTCTTTGATGATATTAAAGCAAACCCCAGGATTCAGATCGTTTCATTTTTAATAACTCAGTATGTTACTCTAAAGGACAGCATTCTTTAAAACAATAAAAATGAAATCACAATTCCATTACCACACCTTTAAAAAGTAAGGTACATATGTTATGATTTATGACATACCTTTTAAGATTCTTTTAATCTATAGATTTTCCTTTCATCTCTTTTCCCTTTTCTTAAAAAAATAAGATATTTGTTGAAAATAAAGAAACATGATTTGTCACGTGAAGAGTCGCAAAGCCTGGATTTTGCTGAGTTGCATCTCTGGGTGACATTTCCCGTGACCTCTGTCCCCTGTGTCTCCCGTGAGACAGATCCGCTCCTTCCTGGACGACGCCATGTACTTGGAGCCTCTGACGGCTCATGGTACCTGGCTGTCTCTCCTTCTCTGATGAAAGCAGCTATTGGTAATTTTTGCCTGGATCTATGAATTCATTAGCACTGCAAAATGGGGATGTTCTGATTCCATCATCTCTTCATTTGTTCACTGAACAACTCTCTAAGGGGAGGCCATTTGTCACTGTGAGGCATGGTTTGCATGAAAGTCAAGACTAATACCTGATTCTGTCCCTTCTGTGCTCATCAGGTTTCAAAATACTAAGCTGGTTCCCTGGAATTCCCAAAGGAGGAAAAAACAGTCTTTTGGTTTCTGGTGTTTTGGGTGTGTGTGTGTGTGTGTGTGTGTGTGTGTGTGTGTGTGTGTGTGTGTGTGTGTGTGTGTGTGTGTGTGTGTGTGTGTGTGTGTGTGTGTGTGTGTGTGTGTGTGTGTGTGTGTGTGTGTGTGTGTGTGTGTGTGTGTGTGTGTGTGTGTGTGTGTGTGTGTGCGTGCGTGTGTGCGCGTGTGTGCGCGTGTGTGCGCGTGTGTGTGTATCATTGTTAACTGATGGATTTAAATATATTTTATAGATTTCAACCCATTGCAGTTATATTTCTTATTGAAGCTGCAATTCGCAGGTGGGAGCCATTGAAGTGGGCTGTTGAGTTCTTTCAACAGAACTCGGCTCCTCTTTATTAGCTTCCTGGCTCTCTGGTATGACAAGATGCTCAAGGTTCAGCTTGTACATTTGTTGTTCCAAGGAACCATGACTCCTTTTAGCGGGAGAAGGAATTTAGTAATCTGAGTGCTGGGGTGCTCATCGATAAGGACAGAACTGAGGAATAGGTGCACATTTTTTAAAAGATAAAATACATCATGAGCTCATACTGATATGTCTGGTTCAAATTCAGGACAAAAGCTTTTTATGTAGCCATATCTATCTCCTTTCTCTCTAACTGTAAATTCCAGTTCTCAGTGACACCATCATAATTTCTCAACTTTATCCCACACTACACACACAACAGTCTCAGAATAACCACACTATCACAAATAACAGGATTACTGAACAGTTTAAGATATTTTTGTTGCAGTTCTATTTGTCTTTCTGGTATATCTTACCAGGATATTCAAATTACTGTGTTTTAAAATCACTTGGCATAGTTCCTCTCTGTCCCTTAGCCAGCCAATTGGATTCACAGGTACAATTATTTCATTTTACTTACAGTTGTTAGGAATGAATTATTTAATTTTGTTGGAAAATGAAGTATAACCAGAACCATGCCACCATCTGGATACACAGCCTTGTTATTTCATTTTCATGCAGCTTTTAGGGATTGCTTCTTATTTAACTGTGTTTTATAACTATGTATATTTATCCAATTCCCGAGTCAGAGCTACAAAACATAGATTCCAAGAAGTATAAATTCCGTCCCTGTCCTTTCCACCCTATTTCTTCCCTTTCTCTATATGTCACACTTATTTTTTATTTTTTTTATAGTTTATTCTTCCATTGTTTAATATTTACATACTCTAATTCCCCTCCATTCTTAGAAACAGGAATATACTTGACACACTTGCATGCATTTTTCTTTGCTCACTTAACTATACACACACACGAGCTTATGCATACGTGTATAACATTCTTTTATTAAGAAGATGTATGTTTTTTTCTAGTGGTTGTCTTCAGACCCATGTCTTTATAAAACAGCCTAGCCCCTCCCACACACCCACCCTTTTTTCTGGCTACTGTCTATTGGTTTCCTACTCCGGACAATCTTGAAATTAGCTAAGTAACCTTTCCTTCACTCTGTTTGCTCTGTCCCTGAATATCTGACTTAAACTATTATCTTTCTACTCCTAATTAGTATTCATACCCATAAAGCAAGTAGCTAGCTAACGCTGTTCTTCCTAAACGTTTCCCTTTCTCCCCCTAGCTTTGGGTAGGTGTACTGCAGCCACATTGCCAGAACAGAAAGCCAGTACAGATGATACCTGTCTCCCTTGTAACATCACTGAGTCATAATTACATAATATGTGCTTGAGCATTACCATTCTGCTTTGGTGGCTCTCTCTCTGCTTACTCTGGATGCCTGCTCTTGTCCTCTGCAGCTTGTCCTCTTATAGATTCCTAGGACGGGACTCTCCCATGTCTTCTGGGAACCTATAGGCAATTTGGGTTTCTTTCTGGTCTCCCTGTCATCAGAAACCCCTTTACCTTCTCTCCATTTCCTCACACACAGGTGCTTTGGGGAGTCTGTCTGTACCACCTCCTATTTTGGCATTCCTGGGAATATCTCATCACCCAGTCATGCTGGGGATGTTGTCACCAGCTTTACTATCCTATTTGCATTCTCTCTTCGTGTGAGAGAACTCAAGGAGATTCAAAAACCATCTTGCCAACTTCCCATAATCCTCTGACGCCTGCAGATTCTATAAAAAAGTTTTGAATCTGAAAAATTACATGTCTCTATGGTCATGTCACACTTTAATTTGAGTAATTATCTAGCAGTCTTAAATAAACAAATGGCGATTCACAGAAGCTTAGGCAAAATCTTGCTGTTTTAAAAATCAAGAATAAACAATCATCCATTTTGGAAAAACAAAGCTGTTATGACAAAAACAAAACATTTTCTTTTTTTCCTTGGATGTGAAGAGTGAACCACTTTTTGTGATGCTCTTGCCACTTGCTATATATATATATATGTGACTTAGATGTCAAGAAGTTTACACTGTGGAGGTCAGTCATAGCCTAGATAAAAACGGACTTCCTGCAAAGTAATGTATTGGTTTATAAATGGACTGGGCCCAGAGAGGCTTTGAGGCCCCAAGCCTGAGCAAGAACCACACGGGAAATATCTGATCCCTTGGAGACACTGCCTCTGCCAGTACTGTTTTCCTGCTATATATTCTTTCATAATGAATATATGTAAGGGTACAGTTACTGTTCACAAAATAATAGACTGGCAGAGAAGGTCTTCATTTTATATATCAGGGTGAAGAAGCTCAAAGAGGTGAGGTGTTTTGCCTGAGTTACCCACCCAATAAACAGCAAAGCCTAAAGTAAACGCAAGTCTTCTGGTGCCCAGTGGAACAATGGATTAGGGACCATTGTTCTAAATGACGCAGGAACCCATACCGCACCATTTTCAGCACAAGAAGGAATTCAGATAGTTACGACTGAAGAAGAAAGCTTAGGCTTTTCATTTGTTTAAAGTATAGTGAGCTGGGAAGGGGGAAGGTGATGGTAGCTGAAAGGCTTATAGAGTCTAAACATTGTAATTCAATGGGTTTGAAATTTTTTTTCTTCCAAGTTTTATAAGTTTTAATTCAGAGTCACCAGGGTTGTATCTACCCACCTACAGATTGAAAAAAAAAAACATAGAATCAAGGCTATTTTCAGCATCTGTCAAGCGGTAATTACCTCTTTGCTCAGAGAAATCTTTATGTAAGACTAATGCAGATTGGCATTTCTTCAGTTTAAAAGAACATTTCTAATCATCCTTTTAAAAGGTTGGTCCTTACTAATGATGGCTATTGGGATGTGTTTTAATAGAGGGAAAATATCCCCAGTATGGTCATAACATAGGAGATTTTACTGATAAATCTGACCTGTTTCTTATTTACTTGAAGGCTGTAAATACTTCCTTGAGTTTTCTTTCTAGTTCAAAAATTGTCAAATAGCATTTCTTTTAAGCTTTCTGAGTAATTGTTGACATAGTTACCTACAATTCTATCCATACTTCCCACAAAAATTTTACTAAAATTATCACCGTTAAAAGATGGGATTAAAAGGAAAATTTATGGAGAAAATGCCTATTTTTTAGGAAGTTATCCAATCAATTAAGACTGTATCTACTCAGATGAGAACTAAACACAAGGAAAATGTCCCTGAGTCCCAGATGCTCCCATGGGGTGCTTGAATTCCTTCATTATCACATTACCCTCTAAGGCAAGTATCATTACTGATGTTTTAGAGATGAGAAAACTAAGGCTCAAAGAGATGAAATGTATTCATTCGGTAAGTATTTATTAGGCAGCCACTGTGTGTTAGGCAGGGTGGTAGGTGCTGCTTATGGAACGGACAACAAAACGGACCTGGTCCCAGCCCACATTGAGTGTATGGTCTAGCGAGGGCAATGCACAGTAAGATGCGAAAGCAGCAAATACGTGGATAATTACAAGTTATGGTAAGTGCCATGAAGGAAAAGAACAGGATTCTATAAAGGATAAGGATGGCCTAGGAGTAGGAGAATGAGGGAAATCTTGAATTGAGGAGCTGTGCCCTGGAGGATGAGAAGAGCCAACCAGGCAGAGTGAAAGGAAGGAAATTGCTTAGAGGGTTTGGAAAAGTGAAACGAACAGTGATGTTGATCCTTGGCCAGCAAAGGGGAAAGGGGTATAAAAAAGTCTTGAGAAACAGGCAAGGTCTGGGTCGTGGAGGGTCTTCTAGACCAGGGGCTACAAATTATGGCCAATGGGCCAAATCCAGACCACTGCCTGTTTCTGTAAACAGAGTTTGATTGGAACCCAGCCGCACCCATTCACTTGCATATTGTTTGCTACAACAGCAGAGTTGAGAGTTGAGTCATAGTGACAGAGCCCACATGGCCCACAAAGCCTAAACTCTTTACTAACGTGTCCTTTACTGAAAAAGTGTGCCAACCCATGGTCTAGACCATGGATAGAAGTCTGGATTTTATTCTCGCCAAGCCCTTCACACTTTCCAAGAAACCAAGTGGCCTCCCCTAGGAATCATCACATGGGTCGAACTCTCAACTGAAATAGTGTCAAAGACACCAAACTACGAACAATCAAATCTTTCGCTGATGATAGTTGGAGCACTTGTGTAATTAGGCCACCAAAAAAAATTTTGGTGAAAGTGATCTGTTTTAGTCAAGTATGCCTTTAATTGTGTAGCCTTTTTTACATTTGACAACGTTTATATATAACTTATAGTATGCATGAACATAAGCTAATCTTGAGCTCCATCATTTAAAAAAAACACTTCAGACCATTGCTTAAAATCTTTAAAATGTAAGTTAAATATATGTATCCCCACAGACTGTCCAGGGAACATCTTTGGGAACCTGCAGTATAGGGCCCACAGTTATTGTGGGGCTTTTAATGGATATCATTTCTTTAATCTCTGGCAGCTGGGGACCATCTCACCAACATCTCTCAAGTCCCAATTTGAAATCAAGAGATTCAACAACTGTTCCTAGCCATAGGCTGGGCTGGGAGAGGCTCCAAGGGCCCCAAGTCATGACAAAATCACATGCATCTGGTTCACCTTCCTGCCTGGGTAGCTGCAAGGGCAGAAAGGGGCTTCTCCTGGCAGCCCCGCTACTCTACCCAGGCTGAATGAATCTTGTGGCATCCTCCCCCCCCTGCCCCCGCTCCCCCCAAGCTTCCTTAAGTAGCAGGCGCACCCAAGTTGGAATTTGGTACAACTCCGAAGCTGAAGGATGACCCAGCTAGCCACATTTCTAACCCAAGCTCAAGAGACCACTGACGTGGAATCATTTCCTGGAGATCCATGTCCCCTTCTTTAAGCGGACAGCAGCCATGTACATGGAGAAACTGCCCATGAAAGACGGCAAAGCATGTAAAGAGTGAGTTTTTAACTATGGGAATTGACTATTTCACCTGTTTGATTCCTCTAAAAGTTTTCCCATGTTCATGCTTCCAGACATATCGAGAGGATACATTATGTGAGGTTCAAATGAGCCATTATGTTCTCATGTGCACAAAGAAAATGCGTTTTTAAGGAGCTCCTAATTTTTGTTTGTATAATCATGTCTCATGGTATTTTTATCGTGGCTACCATTTATCAGATATGAAAACTCAACCTTTACAATATTATACAAATAATTTTCACAAAGTAATAGTCTCTTCCCTATTTTTTCTTACTTGCTGATCCCTTACCACTCTTCCCCCACATATTATGACCCATTCAGACCTTGTTATATTTTGTTTCATGCTGCTATTCCATGCTTGTGCACTGGGTGATGTTAAAACCTCCCTCTCTCTAAGTCAGTTATTATATTTGCCTCTTCTTATCCACTCACCTCCCTTCCTTTTTTTATCCAGTTGAATATTGCACCCCTTTGGAGATTAATGAAACTCAAGTCAAGAAAAAATACTTAGTAGAAGAGATAAAAATATGCTCATATTTTAAACGATCGATGTACGTAATTTGCTTTTCCCTTTTTAAAATCCACTCGAGTTCTGGACATGAGGGAGGCTTCCTTTTGGTGGCGGGAGTGAAAAATATAGGACCATTAAAAATAGAAATCACAGATCTCCACTCTCTGTTATTCATATCCTTGAAAGTTGAAAGAAATAAAAGGCAGTGGCTCTACTAAAACGCCAATCTGTTATTATTTTAGGGAATATAGGGAAATAGTCTCAGCTCTGCTCCCGGGTTCTGGAGGAAGGCAGCTATTCCACGCCTTCTACTGATTTTCCTTGTTTTTCCTTTGTTTGCAACCCCAATGGGTTAGTTCCTTTTGTAAAGTAATCTTTGTCTGGTTTTTCACATAGTAATTGGATAGCTTTTGCGAGTGGAACATTTTCTTTTTTTCATACAGTCAGCATCCAATGTAGACTATAAACAAAGCAGAAAGGTCTCGGAATTCAGTCATGAGGTCATTGTGGCCCAAGTTCATTTTCAAAGCAGTATTTCCCAGCAGACAGGGAAACAAGATTTCTCTCCGCCTCACTATAGATAAATTATAGCCACTGATTAATTTATAAATAATGTTCCTAGTTTGAGGCTAAATTCAAACATGGAAGGCATACTTCAGAAATTTACTCTAAATCCCACAGCCTCTGTTCCTTAATGAAAATATTATTGTGGTTGACTGAAAATCAGTTAACTTTCAGAGAGGATTCGGGTCTTGCTAGGTTTTCTGAGATTTGCAGTTTCATTTCACAATATCTGTGTTTATTCTTCTAAAACCTGGTTTTTACCTCCTGGAAGATGTTACATTCTTTCCTGTAGCTATTTACAAACAGCTGCTACATGTGCCATCCTTGAGTTGTAGTTTCTTCAAGGACGTCATCTTTATGCTTTGCTAACATTAAAAATAATATTTCTCCATTTATATTTGTCTCTTCTCCCATAACATGCATGTAAAAAGTACCAACTGGAATAAGAGTTTAGGGACTGCGCCACTGCTTCTTGTTTAATATTCAAGTACACATTCAATCCCAGCAGAGCTCTGCATAATTCCAGGTCTGTTATATGCAGACTGGGAGGTGGTGACTTTGATTATTAATCCCTAAGAATATTTGGGACCCCTGACTTCTGACACAAGAACAAATTCTACAGAGGCTCCATTTGGCTTTCTCTGTCTGTGCCTCTCACCTTTTCAGTCTTGGATACTACTTGAAATGTGACGCCTCTGGATACTGGTCCCCTCTGATGCCTGTGTCTTTGTGACACGTGCCCCTTGCCTGTCCTTGACTTACACTTTTCCTACCACCATCCTATATTAGTTTGAGCTTCCCCGGAAGCCAACTCGAGGACAAGAATTTAACTGTATATAGTTGATTGGGGGTGGGGGAGTGATCTCAGGAGATACCCGTCAGAGAGTGGGGAAATGGGACAGGGAAGGGAAGACAACCAATAAAGAGAGAGTCACCAAGCCAGTTTCCACTGTGGGCAACTGGGACTTCATGCTGCTGGGGAACTCTGGGATCCGTGTAAAGCACATGCCTCCAAGTTACTCAACAGCAGGGTGAGGGAGCTGGGGTATTTATACAGTTGTTGACTGAGCGCTGCTTCCGCGGGTAATACCCTAGCACTCCCGGGTGATAGTGTATGGCTGGGGTGGAGTTTGGCAGCCAGAGAGACCCTCAGACAGGAGGAAGGGGGCAGGGCACTCATAATGCTCCTATACCTGCTTTCTAACCCTCTGCCCTGTACCCTTTGAAACCCTCACTTCATTATATATATAACTACCTTACCATTTAATCTCTTAACCCAGCATCTTTACCATCTTCCAAGACCTAGTCCTTCTCTTGCAACTATCTTGAAAGGAGGCGTCATCCTTCTGCCACACTGCTTAGACTGAGCAGGATGAAGCAGCTCTAGTTGCCCACAGTGGTAACGGAGTTGATAGAACTCACCCTTTACTGGTTGTCTAGGTGATGTGGCAGAGATGTGGCAAGAGTCAGTGTTGGTATTCTCATGGCTTCTCATTATTAATCTACAGACCATTATTCTTTCACCCTACCCAAAATTTGCTCCCCTTTTGCTATTTGTACTCTTCCTACAATACCACCTCTGACTCCAAATGGCATGCCATTCTCTGCATGTGCTGAAGACTTTGGTACCTTGCAGGCATCCTGCCACACTCTGGATGGATATCAGCATTCACATAGCCACACAGTTGGACTTCCCTTCTCAGTTTGTTTTCTTTATTCCATCCACCTCCTCAACCATTCTCCTCATACCACCATTGTACCTATACATGCTTCTACAGGGAAGCTTTATTGCAATTATCTGTTTGCCTGCCTAGACTATGGGCTTCTTGAGGACAGAGAACCTATTATACTCTTCATATCCCTAGGCTAGCATGCTCCCAGGTACCCAAATGTTTATTATGAGAAAAAGTGGGCGGGCCGCGGTGGCTCAGCGGGCAAGAGTGCTTGCCTGCCATGCCGGAGGACCCCGGTTCGATTCCCGGCCCCAGCCCATGTAAAAAACAAACAAACAAACAAAATATAATAAAACAAGAAAATGTTTAAAGATGTTTCCCTTCCTTCCATCCTTCCTTCCTTCTCTCTGTCTTTCCTTCCCTTCCTCCCTCTCTCTTAAAAAAAAAAAAAAAAAAAAAAAAAAAAAGTGAATGGATGAATGAGGTCCAAATTAGGCTGGTTTTGAAAACCTTTATTTTTATGTCTGGCTTCTTTCTGAAAAAGTAACGGGTTTCTTTTAAGTTCTAAAAGTGGCGACGGGCACTCTAGAGTTTTCCTTGCTGTGTGACACCCACTAAAAACACAAATCCTACAGTTATGTGACTTCACTTGGTCTCCTATATAGAAGAGTCATTTCTGCAGAATTGTCCCCACTGACAACATCCCCTTGCCACAACTCCATTACAGAAGAGTGGTTCTCACCTGGACTATTTGCATCAACAGGTTCTTTCTCAACTCCCCCACACCTCCTGTCCAGCCTTCTTCCTATCAAGAGCCATCCACCCATCTTGTGACCTAGTTATTCTTAGAAGTATACTAATGCCTAAAGGCCTCATACATTTCTGCCCATCGTCCTGTTTTCACCTTTACCACTCCTGGAAACCACTTTCCTTGGCAAGCTCTTGCCCATCCATTGAGAGCCATCTCAAGCACTGCCTTCTGTGTACTTCCTATCTTGCATGACTTGAAGTTACTCTTCTCCCATTCTGTGTTTCTGAGACCTCAGTGGTAGCTCTGCTTCACCACCAAGTCAAATCCTACTCTCCTGGGTAAAGCAGGCAAATTACTTAGCCTCTCTGAGCCTCAGTTTAATCAGCTGCCAAATGAAGAAAGGGATAGCTACCTGTCAGTGTCATTGTGGAGAAGAAAAGAAACAACATTAAGTGACCATGCTTTGGAACCCATAAAGACTACAGCATGTACCTTTACTGGCGGCTCTAATGAGTCAAGCAAGAAAGGCAAACCCTTGGCATGTGGACACTTTGAGTACTGGTAATGATTTTACTGAGGACAAAGGGAGAGAACATTGGTCCACAAGGCCTGAGCTAGACTCCCAGCTCCTCCTCCAGTGGGCTGTGTGGCCTTGGGCAAGACACTTCCTCTCTTGGAGAAAGCCTCAGTTGTCTGATGTGTAACGTGGCAGTGATGAAGCCTACCTGGTAGAGTTATTGTAAAGGGTGGAGATGACGAGGGTCAGGCAGCTGGACCCAGGCCTGCAGCACTCAGCGGTGAATAATGCATGGGTGCTGACCCAGAGCAGCTGACGAGCTGCTGCGACACAAAGGGCTGCCGACCTTTCCTTCTCAGGTCTCCCACGGATCAGTCTTGATTGGGGAGCATACCCCAGACAGGGGACAGCATTCTGTGACTTGACAAAGCGTGAGGCCCAGTGACTGTCAGACCTGTGAGTCGGAACTCCATCCCGGAGGACTGCGCGGCCAACCCTGCCTAGTGTCGAGAGCCAGCTCTCGAAAGCTGCTTTGCAAGCCGGCACGCCCCAGGGTTCTGGAAGTCACACGCGGCGGAGAGCGTCACAGCAGCTGCCGCAGGAGTCATTGTCAGGACCTCGGGCCCCGACAGAAGCTCCGAGGACTGCGCAGGACTGGGGTGGGGGCACTGGGGAGAGCAGTTCTCCACGCAGCAGGGAAATGAGCCAACTCAATGACTGGGCCAGGCCTCCTCTGTGTCTTCTGGAATGCCCTCCCTCAGGGCTCCAGAGACAGGAGTTAGTAATAATTACAATAAGAGTTTAATAACGACAACAGCAGGGGCCACTGTTCATTAAGACTTAGGTTTCAGGGCACCGTGCACTTCATTTTACATACATTATTCTACTTCATCCTAGATGAGGCTCCAGGGCTGAGCCCTATGCCCAGCTCTGCAGCAGGGGCCCTCTTGTACCTTTTCTCAGATGCTACTCACACAGGGGTGGATATGGTTAGGTAAACGAGGGGGAGGTTATTTGTTTTTGTTTTTGTTTTGGCACCCTGGCAGCTCACACAAAGTATTATAATTGCTGGAGTCCTAGTATCTTCGCCTCTACACGGGAATAGTAATACGTAATTTGGAGGAGTCTGTAAGATATATTGGGTGTGGAGTGGTTTGCATCATGCCTGGCATATGGCAGCTATGAAATAAATGATCTGTTACACCGATTGCTCCTCTAGGAATATTTGCAGCTGGTCCCACATAGATCTGACACATTCCTCGTTCCTGTCCACATCAAAACCTTGTACAGTGTCGCCTTCTGATAGAATTGGCCCAAGCTGTGGGACCCCAAGTAGCCAAGAAACTTGTTTCTCTCTTGCCCCAATTTATTCTCTCATTTCCTTGAAAAGAAGAGATTTCCTCCCACCTGCCCCTGCAGAGCTGCCCGTGGTGGCTGAAGGGTTACCATGGACATGGGTAGGTCTGGAGGCAGAAGGGATATTCTGGGAAGACTTCAAAAATTCCTGGACCCTGTTCTGAAGCAAGGGGGAGCACAGGCGGTTATTAGTTGAAGCAAAGGCAGTAGGTGGTTTTAGGTGAATGACATTCAGCTTGATCTGATGTGGGGGCCTCACCAGCAGGAAGGGGTGAGCTGCTTCGGGTCTGTAAGAGAAACCCATGCAGTTTGAAGTCTGGTCCAGTTTCTGCATTTTGTGAATGAGAGCAAAGAAGGATGGAGGGGGTAGGGGGTTGCTCCAGCCCACCCCCATGCAGGAAGGGCGTCCTCCACCCTGGCACCCCAGTCTTAGATGATACCTTAGAATGTCAGCCCCGGAGAGACAGGAATTATCTTCTGTTCCATTCACCGGGGTATTCATGGAACCTTGAATAGTCTTTGACACAAAGTAGGGGCTCATGAAATATTTGTCAAATGAACTCTGGTGGCCTTTAAAGTTGAGGTGTAGGTAAGGGTGAAGCAGAGCTACCCCTGAGGTCTTAGAAACACAGAATGGGAAAAGAGTACCTTCAAGTCATGCAAGATAGGGAGAGAAATGGTGGAGAACTACACAGAAGGCAGTGCTTGAGTTGGATCTCAATGGATGGGCAAGAGCTTGCCAAGGAAAGATTTGCTGGGGTGGGGGTAGGGGGTCCCTGGGAGATGGTGATTATGAATCTTACTTGAATCTGGGAGGCAGTTGGAAATCAGCCTAGGAGTTGGAGAAGGAAAGTGGCATGGTCTAAACCATAACTCAGTAAAATGATTGAAACTGCTTCCCAAAAGACCATAGAGAAAGGAGGCAGGAGGCACTCCACTTCTTACCCAGAAGTTATTTTCCCCAAATTTAGTTATTGGATGAATTCATTTTAAAAACAATTCACGTATCCGTTGTCATGAAAGCTGTAAGCTTCTCAGCTCAGCTCACCTGACAAGGTCGAACTTATCTAGGAAGTCCAAGATATGAATTTAACTTCTCTCACTATAAGCTGTGACAAGCAGACTGGCAGCCTAGACTTTGCAATGCACAGTTTAAAACAACAGTTGCACGTAGGGGTCTCCGCGTGCAAGCACCCTCAGAGCAGGTAATGCCTGGCCTTGGGGGGAAGCATTCTAGCTGCCCAGGTAGCTCCTTCTCTGTGTGTGATAAAAACACACAACACAATGATGGCAGGGAAGGCAGCAGCCAGGTTAATAAGATGGAGAGGTTGCTCTTAGCACAGTGGACATTTGAGCTCATTATTTCTTGGACAAGACCCAGAAGGGAACGGCAGTCACGCCTCCCCTCTGCATGGCTGGGCGGTGAGACAAACTTGACTGAAGCAAATGCGATGGCCATGAAGAACTTTAAATGAACTGTTCTATCGCTTGCTTCCTTGAATTATATTCTCTCCCTTTCCTCCCTCAATCCCTGCTCTCATCCACCCACTAGGATCTTTTATTTATTTTTGGCAGTCTGCAAGGAGAAAAAATAATGAAAAGGAAAAAAGAACTGGAATTTACATAATACCTTCCTTCCAAGATACTAAAAGCAGTTCACCCATCTATAATTTGTCCTCATAACAATCCTCTGAACAGGCTATTATCATCATTATTATTATTATTATTATTTCCATTTTGCAGTCACATGGCTTGCTGCTGGGACTTTTTGCTACCACCGCCTCATTTCTTGACAATTTCAGCCCCTCAGTGTATGTCTAAAAAAGGCTTCAACTGCCCCCCTCCCATTTGTGATCTACTACTTATTCCACTACTGTCCCTGGCTCTCTGTTTAATTTTATATTTAAAAATATATTAAAATCCTGTATTGTGAGAATACTGCAGGACTGGTGAACAGAAGGTGAAGCAGGCACTGAGGGAGCGCACAATCAAACATAAATATCTCCTGAACTAAAAGAGAAATGGAAAGCAACTGTCACAGAAAATTGACTTGAATTGCATAAGAGTGTAATTTTTTTTTTAAGAATAGACTCAGAATATGAACTATTCTTTCCAACAGCTTCAACTTTGCAGCTGACACTACCTGTCTCTTTCTAATCTCTTCCAGGCTCCAAATTTGTATTGGCTTCAAAGATTTTAACATCTCAAAAATGTTTCCAGCTCACTGAATTCCTCTAGTCATCGCACATATCCCATGACAGCTGTGCCTCCCATGGGAATGACCCTAAAATGTCATGAGCCCCTTGCAGACGGTCTCTTTTACTCACCCCAACAATTCAGTTCCTTCCTTGGGCCACTACCTAACTTATTTTTAACCCAGACACAGATTTCATTCAGTAGACCAGATGTTGACTCTTCCATCCCCCGCACCCCCACCCTTCTCTTACATTTACTGTCATTGCAAATTCTCACTCTTCTCTCAATATAATAGCTGCCCTCCTAACAGAAAGGGACTGGCTCAGTCAGCTGTGCTTCATGACAAATAAGTACGAGAACTCAGTGGCCTACAACAATACTTCTTTCTCAAGAGTCTGCAGAATGGCTGCGTTGGCTCTGCTGATCCCTCCTGGGCTTGCCTGGAAGCTGCAGATTAGGTTCAGGTTCCCTCCAAAGGCCTCTCATCCTGCACGGCGATTCAGCATGCAAGTCCTCTAAAAGGTTAGCTCAGAACCGGCGCACTTTCACTTCCTCAGCTGTCCCAATGCAAGTCACTGGCTAAAAGTCTAGCATCAAGCAAGTAGATTCCACCCTCAGTGGGAAGTTGCGCAATTACCTAAAAGTACGTGGATACAAAGTAGGATATAGAATCAGAAGTATCCTACATGCTACAAATGTGGGTTGTGGCATTAGAGGGCTCCTGCTCCACTACTTTCTGGCCATGCGACTTACTAAAAATGCTTCAACCTTTCTGAGCCTCAGATTCCTTTCAGTAATGTGGGGTTAATAGTACTGCCCATCTCATAGGATGCTGTGAGAATCGCTGAAATGCGATTGAAAAGACAGGAGCAAACAATATTATTGTCATTCTTAAAATTTAAAGAACAATAAAGCAATCAAATCCAGTAAAACTTTTTTTAATCTTTGTTTTTCATTGAGGAAAAGAAGGTTAGATTAGAAGAGGATGCTGGAAACCTTCATGGATAGTCAGAAGGGGATTTAGTATTACAGCCTAATGCCTATTGGAATTTGAAGAACCAGTAGCAATCATTTCTTGTCCATTGGTTTTCCTACCTGCTTTTAGCAGGAGAACGCTTTCATCAACAGAAAGCTAACCTAACATCCCAATGCATAAAGCAATGGAGAGGTTCTGATTGAAAAGACAAAGGGGTAGACAGGGCTCTGCCCACTGGCAGGAAGGTTTCATGGAGCACAGTTTGAAAACCATCAATTGAGCCCCATTCCTCCCCTCTTCCAGATGGAGAAACTGAAGCACAGTTGTGATATTTTTCCAATATTATGCTGTTCATTGGTGCCAGAGCAGAGAAGAGAGTAGAACCTTGCTTCCTGACTCTTCAGCCTTGCCATGCTGACTTCTAAGAACTTTCTGTGGCTTTCTTGGTTAATGAAGACCTCTCCGGTCTAATTTCACCTACCATCTCATTTCTCAGTTTTTCTTTGATTGACATGTATCACTGATAGTACTCACATTTATCACCTGTGTTATGCCCGTTTGAGGCACACATCTGTTACTGGCAAGGGAAGGGCAATGTCCATCCCCAATAGAACAAGGGTGGAATGGGGCAGGCGGTGTGGGAGGTACAAGAGTAGATCTGTATGAGAGTTTATAAATATGTATACGCACATGTGCGTGTGCATCCACATTCTCACATTTCGTTAACTGGTCTGTCAGCTACAGAAGATAAAAGAAAATGTTCTCATTAAACATAAGATAGGAGGTATGGGATAGGAGTTCTGGTTCATATTCTGCTTCTGCCGGTTCCTGACTGTGTGAGCCCAGGCTGTTAAAATGATCTCCCTGAACCTCAGTTCCTTCTTTCCAAAATGGAGGTGATGGGACCATTTTTACTGGCATGTTGATAGCTGGCATGCACCAAGCATTGTGAACACGTTAGCTATTAGCCTGGTTCTTATTTTGTGGTTGTCACCGTGGCTCAAAGTTTTCCCCAATTTTGACCGCACTCGGACACAAGAGAACACATTTGGGGAAATATTGAAACCGTAGTACTCGCAATCTGTAGAAATCATATAATTTTAGAAAAATGCAGTATTTCTTAAATTTAGGGGGAAACTATTAAGATATTTTTCAAGAGAATGGGCAACTGCAGGGATTGTGCAATGTAGTTTCTCATCCCTGAACCCCAGTCTTATCTCTTGTGTGCAATCCAGCAATCTGAGCCAGCTGGCAAAACTGCCCCTCTGTAGAATAAGATAGAGACCATGCTAGCATGTGGAGGAGAGTTGTCTTGGTGTTTCTTGGGAAAATAGCTCTAAATGAGCATTTACAGCAGCATTGTCCAACAGATCACTCTGTGATGATGGGATGTGGTAGCCTCCAGCTGCATGTGGTTTTGTGCACTTGCGAATGCAAGTGAAGGCCTGGATTTTAGTTTTATTTTATTCTATAACTTTAAATTTAACTAGCCATGGGTCTAGTGTCGTCTTTGGATATTGTGAGCCAACTAGTATGCTGTTTGAAATCTTCATCTTTAACTCAGCAAGAACATACCCCTGAAGATACAGACAGGTAAAAGGAGAATGGAAAGAAAGCTTTCCCACTGGAAGCATGCTGGAGTAGCCGGAAATGAATCAGATGATGTGAAGTACCCTCACCTCTCCCAAACACTTAATGATGAGCACAAATGAGTCCCAGCTGCCCAGAAGAACTTCACGGCTCCCAATAATTTTGATACCATTTGTGCTATTTCGTTGTAGCGAATCTAATGTGATATGCACACCTTCTCAGCATCCCTCACCTAGATGACAAAGCTTTAACTACTTCTTAAGTAACTTTAAGACATTCTTGTACAGCCACTCCTCTGTAAGACACAAATTGATCCCTTATTCCACATGATGTATTTCAGTCATAATAGCACATATCTCCATGTGCACTCAAGAGCATGTGTTCAGATGACAGCATGTACTGATGGGCTGCAACTTGTTCCAGTAGCTGGAAGAAGAGAAGCAGCTCAGTCAGACACTAAGAAGAGTAAAAGAAGGAGGGAAAGGAAAGCTTTTAGAGTTCATAGAAATGAAGAGACACACATGGCACAGGATTGGAAGGCAATGACATAGCCATACAAAACAACATCTTTGGCAGAACATGTGCATATCCTACAGCCTAGCAGTCCCACTCCTAGACAGGTACCAACTGGAAATGCATACATATCTCCAGCAAAAGACATACACAGTATAGACGTGCATACGTAGACTCATCAAAAGACTTATATAAGAATATTAATGGTGGCACTGTTTATTAACAGCACCAAACTGGAAACTACCCAAATGCCCATCGAGAGTAGATATTGGATATTCTTACCAATGCCTGAGAATAAATTATCTACACCTGCACATGATTTCCATGAATCTCACAAACAATGCTGAGAACAAAAAATAGAGTTCAAACTATGATTCCATTTACATAATGTTCCAAATAAAATCAAACTATCCTATGGTGTTAGAAATCAGAATAAAAGATAAAGTGGCTATCTCTGGGGGTTAGATCTGGAAGGGAGCAGGGGGTAGGGGGCTTCTGGGATTCCTTATCTGGAATCTGCTTATACTACTGCTACATTGCAAGTTATCCTACAACTTAGTGGCTGAAAGCAACAAAAACTTATCATCTCACAGTTTCTGTGGGTCAGGAATCTGGGTGTGACTTAGCTGGGTGCCTCTGGCTCAAAGTCTCTCAAAGTTGTAGCCAGGTGTCGGCTGGGACTGCACACTCAGCTGAAGGCCTGACGAGGGGAAACCTTTTTCCAAGCTCCCTCATGTGATTCTCTACAGGATTCAGTTTCTCACAGGCTGTTGGGCCAAGGGCCTCAGTTACCACTGGCTGGGGACCTCCCTTGGTTCCTTGCTATAAGAACCTCTTCAGTGGGCAGGTTACAATATGTCATTTGGCTTCCCTCAGGGAAAGCAAGCAAGTGTATAAGAGAGAGAGAGCTCAAAAGATGGAAGCCAAGATCTTTTTAAAACCTAACAGTGGAAGTGATATCTTATCACTTCTGCCATATTCTATTCATTAGAAGCAAGTCTTGAATTCACATTCAAGGAGAGGGGATTTCACCAGGAGGTAGGGATCACTGGGAGATGCAATGGTTAAGTTCATGTGTTCACTTGTCTAGGTTATAGTGTCCAGTTGTTTGGTCAAACAAGCTCTGGCCTAATTGTTGCTGCAGGGGTATTTCATAGATGGATTTGTATGTATAGTCAGTTGATCACATCTATGGCTGATTGCATCTACAATCAACAAAGGAGCTTGCCCTCGGCAATGAAGGGAGTCTTCTCAGCCAATCAGTTGGAACTGAAGATTTCAGAGGTCCAAAAGAAGAATTTCTATCTGTGCTTCAGCCAGCCAACTTCCCAGGGGAATTCAACATCACCTTCCATCAGAGTTTCCAACTTGCAGCTTGCCTTACAGAATCCAGACTTGCCAATCCCCTTGGTCACCTAAGCCAAGTCCTATAATAGATCTCAATATGTACATATTTTTCTGGAGAACCCAACTGATACAGGAGCCATCTTAGAGGCTGCCTCCCACACATGTGCTGTTGATAAACTACAGCAAGTTATACAATTATTTGTGTACCTTCAAGTATATCCAATGTACTTAAATCAAAAGTTTGGTTGGTTAATTAATTAACAGGACATCTGGATCTCACAAAATAAACTCTCTTAGTTTCCAAGTTCGGATTGCCTAGCCTAAATTTGCCTGCAAAGGTTAAAAAATACAATGAAATGACGGGTTTTAAATGATAGAATTTTATCACAATGTTAATTTTGGTAATCATTTTATCAATTATTACTTAACTGTAATAGCATAAAATTCTTTAGAAAGTCACAGCCTAAGTCTTAAATACAGTCAGTTAAACATGTGAATTAGATTTTGCAGCCAAAGAATTCGGTTTTGCCCAAGGTGTGTATTCAGGTCACCGATGCATTTAATCCTAAACTTAAAATCACAATGTAGGGGCGGGCCGCGGTGGCTCAGCGGGCAAAGTGCTTGCCTGCTATGCCGGAGGACCTCGGTTCGATTCCCGGCCCCAGCCCATGTAACAAAAACGGAGAAACAGAATACAATAAAAACAAGAAAATGTTTAAAAATGTTTCCCTTTCTTCCTTCCTTCCTTCCTTCTCTCTGTCTTTCCTTTAAAAAAAAAAAAAAAAATCACAATGTACTTTAACCCTTTGTCTGTAGAATCCAAGTATATATCTTATATTTTGCGGTGCCAATTATGTCTTCCAAATGGTTTTTTGTAGTGAAATTTTTCAATCTTACACCCTGACTGGGTCTTCTTCTCTCCCTTGAGTTTATTAGTTCTTTCCCTCTCCACCCCATTCTCTGAAAAGTCACTGTGCTAACCCCAGTCCCAACAGTTAGAGAGTATCAACATATATTTGTAAGACAGAATTGGTTTTGAGGGCAGGTCACAGTTACAGTGTTCTGAGAAGCCACTAGCTTGGATGCTCTCCCTTCCTCAATGAGGGAGACGTGGTCATTTTCAAAACCATATGACCTCTTTGAATGCTGCTTTTATTTAAAAAAAAAAAAAAGTCATTTTCAAATTCTTTATGAGAAGATTGTTTTCCAGGTCTCTATTGCTACCTAACAAATCACCCCATTTATCCCTTCTCATGGTTCTGTGGGTTGGCTGGGCAAGATGGTCCTCTCTGGGGCCTCCTGAGTGGCAGCTCTCGCTAACTGAAGGTTTGAGGGGGTGGGACATCCAAGATGCTTCTTCACTCAGCTGTTGTTGCCTGGACTGAGACAGCTGACCCAGCTGGGGCTGGCCAGGCATCTCTCCCTCTCGCCAAACTGCATCTCCACAGGGCAAGTTGGGGCTTACTCACAGCATGGTGGCCACAGGGTTGTGGACTTCTTACATGGCAGCTGGCTCCCCTTGGAGTGAGCCTTCCCAGACACCAGTAGAGGTTGCAAGCTTCTAGGATTCCCTTATCTGAGGCCCAGAATTCAGGCACTGTCCCTTCTGCCACATTCTATTTGTCAAAAGTGAGGCCTGGGACTAGCCCAGAATCAAGGGGAGGAGACTCTCCAGAGGTCTGAGTACCAGGAGGTGTGTCACCGGAGCCTTCAGACCACAGATGGGAAAAGACAAGCAGTACAATCATCCAGCTTCCCAGGGATGGACGCTACCATGTTACATACTACTTTCATAAGCATCTTTCCCCAAATTCTCATTTTCCCTCTGGCTGCCAAACTGGTGGTCTTTGTGTTCAGCAGTACTAACCCTCACTTAAGGGAGGAAATAGTAGTGGGAGAGCCCTCGGCGGTAGATTTGGTAGAAGCCAAGTTGAGGCTGCTGGTCAGATGGCCTCTCTGGCCTGTCTCTTCTGTGTCTCTGATGGCCCCAGCGACTTTGGGGGCTTCATTATGCTCATTTTCTTCCCCAGCATCCCATGAACATAACCGAGAAATAAGCAATCCCATTCCTCAAGTTCGTAGGTATCAGGTTAACAGCAAGGGTCAGCGGCATTGGGCAGTGCTAGCACTTCACATAATCCATGACAGATCACACTTAGCCAGAATATGTTGAACTTTTCTGAATGGCTGGTAATTTGCTCACCGTTTCCATTCTCTCCAGCTAATGGCTTCAGTAGCTGTTAGGAATTGCCACAGCAGATCATTATAACCTCCGTGCAGAGTACTGGAAAGGACAACTAGATGAAGCATTAAACCCCATTCCAAGCATGGTCGGGTGGCCATTTTTCCAAAAACGAAGGGCAACACTGCTGCCTCCAGCTTTATTGGCAATTGGCTAGGCAGTGACGTTACGGCTGGTCATTAGATCAGAAGTATCTCAGTGTTCTTTTCACATCTCCAGGTTGAGGTAGGAAGAGAAAATAGAAGACATCCCAGTGGCTTCAGAAAATACCCCAGGACTGAGGAAAGGCCCTTTGGAGCAGAGTCATTGGGAAAATGCTGTTAATCGGTTCTTATTTCTGTTAGGAGAGACTGTCTCCAGCAGAGTTGAAAGGCTGAGCTGGACGAGCTTGCAGAAAGGAATATTTTCTAATCTCTTTAAAGAATTCTGACGTTCAAGAAGGAGGAAGAATCTTATATGCGCAGTTATCAGACTTAGAAGTTAGAGTTCAAATGCCCTTTCACCATGCCTTACCACCTTCCTTTCCTAATAAAAAAATTGCACAGCTATCCTTTGGGTAGTGTTACAATGTCATTTTACAGTTTACAAAATCCTTTCACATATAGCCCTAAATTATCTCTTTATTTGCTTTTTAAAAACCTAACCTTTCAGCTGTCCTAGATCAATTACTTATTGCTACTTTTGAAGTTTAAACTATTATAGTTAGATTGTTTGGGCTTTATTTTCTTAAAAACAAGACTCTTGAATTTCAACATCAAATATCTTCCCATGTATTTTAGTTATTTTTTTTCCCAATCTCTCCAAGGAAATGTCAGTGGCCCTTCATTACTCTGTTAAATTTATATCAGTCTTTGAGTTGCTCAAGAGATCTATTTAGTTGGTCTAGAAGGGAAATATGCAATGGTACATGCCAATACGATTGCATATTACAATAATAAAATGGTGTAAATATAAAATGGTAAAGGCAATTAAAGAATGGTTCCAAACGTTGCTGCTCTAAGAAACAGGGAACACCAAGCAGCTTCAGGTTCATTGTGGAAAGGGGTTTTGACACACTCCACCAAGCTCTACCTCACTAGAATCTGGGCTTCTTCCTCACACGGCTTTGCTTCTGCAACACAGTCACACCCCATGCCATTATAAAATGGGATGTGATGCCAAGGCATGACCTGTGACCACTGGTGTCGGGCAATGCAAATGCAGGTCAAGGGACCTTCCATCAAGAAAGGATAAGAAAAGACATTTCTTAGAGACCAGAAGAGAGGAGAATGAAGGATAGATTTGACACAAGTGATTTAGGGTAAGATTAGACTGCATTTTTTTCCTGCAGCTCAACACTGTGGCTCAGGGATTAGAATGATGTTTTGAACAAACTCAGCTCATCAATGAAATAGAGATTGCCACAGCAATTTGAAGTTATTCTTCAGAAGCAGAAAATTGACTTGGATTTATTATAAAATTATACTCCTCTAAATGTGCTTCTAACTGGATTTTTTTCAAGTCTCTAAGTGTTATAGGCCTTCAAGAAAAGAAAATAAAAGTTACCTGATTATTTGATTGTATAATCATTCTTTTGCAGCTGTTTCAAAGGGGCTCAGATCTTTTTTTTTTTTTTAATTCCCACCTAGAACTGAATTAGGAATTCTACGGGAAACAAAACATTACAGAGTCAATTCTTCTTGTCTGGCAGGTTGTAATTAGATAATTATAGATGAGAGAAAACAGAAGAAAAGCGTGTTCCCAGTCCTAATGATAAATAACATATTGGAATATTTTATTTCAATTCAGATAACTTCATTTATTTATTAAATTGTAAAATTAAAGTCAACCTAGGTAATGTTTTGGCAATTTACAGAGTATTAGTATAGTCATAAAAATGTTAAATGTCATAAATACAATAGAGACATTTTGAAAAATGGTTCCTATTTTCAAACAAGTTATGCTGAGCAATTCTTGATAGGAAAAAGAACAGGAAAAAATCCTGAAGTTCTTGATAGGAAAAAAATGCTGTGATCAGGTAAATCTGTGGGTGGAAACTGCTTTTGAGATACTTATGGATTGTGAAGTTACAGAGCTCTCTTTGCTAGTATGGCAAGCAGAATCTCAAATGGCACCCAGTGATCTCTGTCTGTGCCTCCGCCTCCTGGCATTCAGAGCTTTGTGCCATCCCCTCTCCTTTAGTATGGGTGGGACCTATGACTTGCTTCTAACCAATGGAATATGGCAAAAATGAGGGGCACCACTTCCACAATTATGTTACATAAAATTGTACCCTCCATCTCACCAGCAGACTCTCTCTTTTACTGGCTTTAAGGAAAAAACTTGCCATGCTGGGGAGGCCCCTAAGGCAAGGAACTAGGGTAGCCTGCAGCCAGTAGCCATCAAGGAACCGAGTCCTGCCGAAAACCATGGAAGTGAGCTTGGAAATACATCCTTCCCACCCGAGCTTTCAGATGAAACCCCTGCCCTGGACAACACTTTGCTCAAAGCGTCATGAAAGAACTTGAAGCAGAGGACCCAGCTAAGCCATGCCCATATTTCTGACCTAAAGAAACTATGAGATAATAAACATGTGTTGTTTTAAGCCACTAAGTTTGTGGTAATTTGTAACACAACAATAGATAACTGATAAAGTTAGTATCTGTGGGAGACAAAATAATGCCACCGCCCCACCACCACCACCAAGATCCTAATTCCCTTGAACTGTGACATAGCAAAAGAGACTTTGCAGGTGTGAGGAATTGAAGGATCTTGAGTCAGGGAGATTATCCCAGATTCCACAGCTTTTCCCAGTATAATCACAAGGGTCCTTATAAGTGAAAAAGGGAGACAGGAGTGTTGGGAAGAGATGTGATCCCACACTGCTGGCTTCAGAGATGGAGAAAGGAAAGCAGGCAGATACTACAAGCTGGAAAGGCAAGGAACCAGGTCTCCCCCTATAGCCTTGAGAATGAACACAGCCTTGCTGGCACCTTGATTTTAGCCCAGAGAAAACTATTTCAGACTTCTGACCTCCAAAACTGTAAGACAATAAATGTATGTTGCTATAAGCCACTAAGTTTGTGGTAATTTGTTACAGCAGCAGTAGGAAGTGAATATACCATCGAGGCATATTTTCCCAGAATTTAAGATGAAGAGCAAGAGTCCTCACCCAGGAGCTTGTCTGTTCCACCTCCCCAGGCTCACCCAGCCTCGGCCCAAGACGTGGACACTCAACACCCACCCCTCTGCAGGGAGCATCTTCATCGATGTTTCCTTAGAGGCTAGCAGCAAAATTCCTCTGCCAGGGGGGTAGTGCTGGGACATAGTGTTTGCAACACCAAAGCTGACCTGGTGGAAGCAGATGGCTCCCCAGAACAGTGACGTGTGTCTACACACTCACCAGCAATGCGTGATCCTTCATCTTATGCACGGAAATCTCATTTGATGACCCTGGTGCTGTATTACTCCATCTAAACAAGATACTGGCTGTCGACTCCAGCTATTGGGGATTCTCTGCCAACCCTTGGGAACTGAAAACTCATGAGAGCAGATGGGCCACTGTCAGCTGTGTGCTGCCCCCACCCCCACCCCCTCACCATCATCCTCAGCACCCTGGCTTTTCCATGAGTTGCAATTCTAGTTCTCCTTCCTCTGCTCCATTGACTCCTCTCTTCTCCCACTCCACTTGCTACCGTGTGGCCCACACTTGCTGCTGTGGCAAGTCAGGCCAACATGGTCCAACACAACCAGAAGTGAGTGGGCCAAGCCACAGAGGAGTTAGTGCTAGAAATACAACTTTCAGTGGCTTCCTCCAGGTAACAGCCTGTGTCCCCTTACTCATTTGGGCCATAAATCACAAACACAGGTAATTAATGACAACCAAGAGTAGGAAAAGTCAGCTCCTCCTTAACAAAGTGGCAACTGACCTTTCTCCGATACCTGATACAAGAGGAGCAAAAGAAGGAAGGAAGGAAGAAAAATGGCTATAAACCATTACATGATTTTTCCTTCCCCCAAGAGTCTGAGTTATTTGAAAGGTTTGGGCTATTTGGAGGAAATGAAATAAACCGTTACATTACGATGTTCTGCTTTTAGCTACAAAGTACTCCCTATCGCAAAAGTATTTCCCAACTGGTGCCTGCCTGAAATATTTATCAGGTGGGGTCTTAGCTACCTTACCCCGTTTATTTAGTAAACCACATGGTACCCAAGGTGATATTTGCTGGGGTGCTGCTTTGACTTAAGAAACCCACAGTTATATTTTTCCTTCATGACTCTGATCCTGAAAGAGAGAATCATGTTCAACAAATTGACAGAATTACTAAAAATCTCTCCTCCTTACTGAAAAATACAGAAAAATTTTTAAACCACAAAGAAAAGTAGGCTACAGGAGAATCAATTTTGAAAGCAGTGAAAGTGTAAAGAGACGGACTGAGCTGATGCTTCTAAAACCGTTCCATCCCTCAGCAGAGTTTTATTTTAGGGCCCTGCTGTTAGCCCAGATAATACTGCCCGTCGTAAGCCTCAGAGGAAGCTCTCAATCGGGCTGTTTGTTACTCTTGGGAAACACTTGATTTTTGTTTCCTCTGTTGTCTGAGAGCCCACTTCTGAGCTTTTCCATCCACTCTGCCCTGGGAGCCCAAGGAACTTTCACCAACACATCACATGCTCCGTATCAAAAGAAAACAGTGGCTGCTAGAATTCAGGCTCTGTGCATTTCATAAATATGTTTGTTTTTCTGTCTTACAGAAGCTGCAAAGAATCGATACTCCTCACTGTCATTCAGCCTTACCCCGTAAGTGTTCTGTGAGTAAAAGGGCCGCGGCATGGTCTCGGGCTCCTAGCCCCTCTCCCCCACCTTCTGTACCTGCTCCAGGGAAAAAACCGTGGTGACGAGCAACATCAGGGCAAAACAGCACATCCTCATAATACGGCTTTAGAAATCTTGATTATTTGTACTTTCATTGGAGGAAAAAAGAACAGAATGCACTTTCTGAATATCCTGAAAGACAATAAGCTGTTGGGTCCTATGCTGCTCTCACATCTTGGATTTGACACAAAACTCAAGACGTTCCTGTGGCTTCCAGTTTAAGAATCACGAGTGTAGTGGGAATATCTGATTGCAGGAGATTGAAGCATAATTGTTTCTCGTGTCCCCAACCAAATCATTTGGTAGAGAGCCGACCATCCCATGGAGGCCTGTTTTTAAGGTGGTCATTAGAGGAAATATGGTCATGAGAATATGATTTCAGCAGCTGTGGTCGGGATGGTGCAGAGTGATTAAAATCGTATTGCGCTGAATCTTCCAGTTCCCATGATATATTTTTAACTTTATGGAGGTATCATTTGCATACCATAAAATTCACTCATTTCAAGTGTGCAATTCAGTTACCTTTATCACATTTCCCAAGGGGCACAGCCACCACCATGATCCAGTTTTAGAACATGGCCATCACCCAGGGAGACTCCTGGTGTCCAGTTACGGTTAATCCCCTGTTCCCACCCTCACTCCCAGGCAGCCCCCGGTGAACTTTCCGTTTCTATGGATGTGCCTTTGTGCGTGAAGTTCAGACGCTTCAGTTGAACTAAAATATACTGAGGCAAATTCTCCTTTGGATTTTTCCCCAAACATTCACGGTCAGTCCCTTAGCTGGCCTTCGAACCAGCGTAGCAGATTCCCACCTGCTTCAGCTTCTCCTTTCCCTCCCACAGAGTTGGGGTATTTCTCCATTTATCAAAGGACTTCAACATTTGTCAGTCGTCATCTTCTGACCAATCTTGTCATCCCTCTTTGTCATATTTTCCTCCTAGGCTCTGTAGGCTAGGTATTTCAGGCTGAAACATATAGATATATTTAGGATTCTGATAATACCACAAATCGAACTAAGCAAGACAACAAACACATCACACCATCCAGGATACAACTTTGTATAGTAAAAGCTCAGTTTTCTGTTGACTGTGACTTTTAGTCCCAGCTCTTTGACACAACTATACACACATGTGAATTTGACAACTGAGGAGGCAGCGGGATGTAATGGAACCAAGATTTGAGCTCTCATGCTCATAGCCAGACTGACTCTTGTACCTGTTCTGAACCCCCCCGTTTTCCTCACCAGAATGAGGAGGGGGTCAGGTGGCACTCCTCCAAGGGTCTTCCCACTTGACCTTTCCCTGATTCTGCAGTTCCTTCAGTGTGCTTCCATATAAATTACAGCTGGGTGGCTTTTCGATTATTTCAAGTAACCAAACTGTCATTCACACTTGCTACAGATCTTCAAATCTATGCACGCTGCATTTGTTTGCAGTGGGCAGATGTATTTTGGTGAAGCCAGTGCAAATGCTGATGAGAAGCAAGTGATTGAGCAACTATCAATTCCTATTGGAACTTCAAGTTGACACTGTCTTTCCTGAATTCTCTCTCCCTACCTCATAGCCTATTAGAAATGCAAGCTCAGGACCATTTTACTTCAAACCAGGCTATTTTTTGTAAAATAATGTTTCACCCTGTGCCATAAACTTAAAGGGGAGAGGAGTTATGCATTTAAGTTCAGTGTTGCGTCTTGTGGCTCTGCTTGCTCTTTCTGGCCATTTGAGTCTATGTGACTTGTTTGTTATTCATATGAATACCCATTACTGTCCGTGAATCACGGACTTCCCTTTTAACAGAAAACCTGGAGTTTTCCAAATCCAAGTGGTCCTTGCTGTGATCCTATATTGAAAGTTGGCCTTTGGCCCCAAGATTTAGGAGCAAGTGCTGCAGGTACTTATTGTCACCGCTCTGCCCCTCTGAGTCACTCTCTCCTCCTGGTGTATTGCCAATGAAGTCTCATCTTTGACTTTCCTCTGGCCAGCTCTCCTTTCTGGAATGTCTCCCTACTATACACCCTCTGCTCCTACCACCTCCTCGGCCTAGGCTAATCCTGCTCACACTTCTATCTCAGCACAAGTTCTAAATGCTCCCTCAAGATTTCTCATCCTGGGAGCTAGTGACATCTTGGGCCAGGTCACTCTCCATGGAGGAGGCTGTCCTGTGCCCTGTAGGATGGTGAGCAGTGTCCCTGGTCTCTACAAGCTCCATGCCAACAGGTGTGACAACCAAAAATGGCTCCAGGTATGTCCTCTGGGGGCAAAATTGCCCTGATTGAGAACCACCGTCCCACCTGAAGTCTTCCCTTCCCGTTCCAACCCAAAGTGGCTTTTCCTTCCTCTGAACTGTAGCAGTTAAAAGAAAGGAGTTGCAACTTCAAAGTTATATAAATAGATACATTTAGCTGGTTTGCATTACAGACAGATAAAGTAATACCCCATTTAATACCCTAAATCATTTCTGGACCTGATGTTGAGTTTCATTTATTTGCTAAACATCCTCTCAGAAAGCAGGCTTGATGCGGAAACAGATGACCTAGCAGACTGAAAGTCCATAAAGTCTACTTTTATTACCAACAATAAAATTAGCATTTTCATTTCTTTTGCAACTTGCTGGTCAGCATTTTTTATGTTGCATTTCTTCTGCATAATAAGGGCCAGTAAAGACAGAGACCTGATATTTACCCTCTCCTGCCACACTCCACATGTGCCAGGGCACCCAGCCACAGAAATCAATCCCCAAAGAGGCCCAGGCCAGGGGGGCCTGGGAAGAGAGGCTTGGGAATCCCTGAAATCCTTTATAAGAAGTAATTCTTACAGGTTGCTACCTAATTTGTCTTTAAGTATTATGGAGGGACCCTTGCATTTTTTACTTTTTTTCTTAGCAAAAAAAAAAAAAAAATGTGAAAAAGACAAAAAGAAGCTAGAGAAGCAGAAAAATATCCATTGGCAAATCTTTCTTCCAGAGACAACAAGTGTAAATATTTTGTCCTATTTCCTTCCCATCTTTTTTCCTATCCCTTTGTCAGCAATTGAGCTCATATTGTACATACAATTTTATTCTGCTTGTTTCACTTAATATATCAGATGCATTGTCCCACGTCATCAGTAATTCTTTATAAGCAACATTTAAATGACTACAAAACTTTATCTTGAACCAAGCTTTATTTAGCCAATCCCCTATGATTAGGCCCTTTACACTGTTTTTAATGTTTTTCTATTATAAGTAAGTCTGCAAAGAATATCTTTGGGTATAAATCTTTATCCATATTTAGTAGTATTTGTCCATGATGGAATTTTATAAGGGAATTTCCAAGTTACTTGTGGATTTTTTTTGTTTTGTTCTGATACACCATCTTCCTTCCTTATACTACTTTCATCTTTTAATTACAGGTATTTTCCTGGGCAGCTCCTTCCTTCTTTTCTTTGACTCTGCCTCCCATAGTTCCCAAGCTGAGAATTTCCAGAACTTCCCAGTCCAATCTTAACTAGGCTAGAAAGTATTTAGAGTCTCTATAGCCTCCCCACACAGCCCCCCACCCCACCCCCTCACCTGGGTCTGCCTGGGCTGACTCTCTCTCTCAGTTCCCGCGTCCCTGGGCTCCCAAACTTCATATACCCTCAGGTTTCTTCTAAGCCAAAGAGCAGAAAGCCCTACTACTTGCCTGCCTCCCACTTGCTGGCCACCCTCCGCTGTGTTCCCCATGCCTGCGGGAGGCTACATACCTCTTCGCACACACCCAGATAGCAAATGTATCGGAGCCCCCACCATGCTGTCTTGGCTTGTACCATGCCAAGCACAGCAGCCCAGCTTCCAAGTGAGCGCGCCTGTGGGATTTCTCTGGCCATAGGAGCCTGCTCATGGGGAGGCCAGAAGTGACAAGGAATTAATTAACAAGCCCCAGGAGCAGCCATGCCATCGGTGATTGACAGGAGGGGATAGCTAAATACCCCAGCTCCTTCACTCCGTGGACAGCATGTCTCTAAGGCATGTGGTCTGCCTGGTTCTCGTTGGCGAGCCTTTCCCTCAGAGACAACCACTGAAAACATTTTGTCCTATTTTCTTCCAGCCTCTTTTTTATCTATGCCTTGTCAGTGGTTGAGGTCATATAGTATGTGCAATTTTATTCTGCTTGTTTCTCTTAAAACAATAGCACAAGCTTTCTCCCATATATCATCAAGAATTCTTTATAAGCATCATTTAATTGGCTGCAAAGCATTACATTGAACCAAGATTTATTTAACCCACCCCCAGTGGTCACTAGTAGGTTTAAGCTCCAGTTGCCTGTGGTGGTGATTTACTTAAAAGGAATGCTTAATTAGCTTACTTCCCTTCTTTGTCTCCCTTCTCCCATCACCTACCATTGTCCCCAGGAGTCTCAGCCCCTGCTTTTGGGGGACTCCAAACTAATTCACTATAGACTCAAACTCACTCTCTTCTGTACCTGACCCGCCTGGCTGCGCCGCAGTGGTCGGTGCTCCTCCGAATCTGTATTGCTGCCCCCCCACCCTACCTTTCCTGTCCTCAGGGTCCCGCAGATCTCAGACCACCCCAGCAGGTTCCCCAAGGGACCTTCTTTATCTCCAGTCTCCCACCCTCCAAGCACATCTTCTCATGCCCTACAGAGTGATCTTTCTAAAAGGCAAATCAGTCCAAGCCAACTTGCTGCTAGCAATTCTAGGAAATCATTAAAATTTCGTGGCTGAGCCTGCCACGTGCCTAGTCTCATCTCACGCGTGGCCTGTGCATCCCAGCCAATGGCTGTACTTGCTCTTCCCCGAACACACAAGTTCTTAGGTTATTTCACGTCTTCTTGTTTTTGCATGTGCTGTTCCACACTGTCTATCTAGTCAACTAGGGCTGGCCTTTGAAGTCTCACCCAGACTTACCTGGCCTAGCTACATGTTATTGTGCAACAGACATGCATAGCAGGCTTGAAGAGCAGATGTGGCCAGTGTTCACCCTTTGGATCCCTTTGGATCCCGATCTCTTTACCATTCCCATGCACGTGGGGTCCTGGGAGGCTCTCCCACCCCCCAGCCAGCACCTCGGTCCCTTTGTGGGCAGGCTGCCCTTGGGCTGCTGGCACCTGCTCTGATGGCCCAAGGAGAGCCTAATGTCCCTGGGGATATACAACCTTCCTGGGGATGGCCCTTATTCAGTGACCAATGTGAAAGGGGTATAGGCACTCCAGCTCTCTTATCCCTGAACAGGACGATTCTGATGCGTGGTCTAAACCAGGGCTCAACAAATTACAGCCCATGGGCTAAATCCAATCTGCTACCTAGTTTTATAAATAAAGCTCGTTGCAATACAGCCATGTTCATTCATTTGCAGATTGTCTGTGACTACTTTCACGCTCCAAAGGCAGAGCGGAGTAGCTGTGCCAGACACCGTATGGCCTGTAAAGCCAAAGATATTTACTGTCAGACCCTTTACAGACAAAGCTTGCCAACCCTAGACCAATGCTATCTGTAGTGCTTTCCTCCATGGGAATGTACTCGATTTTTGTACCTTTACTTGGCCTATTTCCCAACTCTTTCCCAGTTTTCCCTGGGCACACTTCCTAAGAAATCTGTTTCACCCTAATCCTTGCTTCAAGCTCTTTGCCTCAAGCTCTTTGTCTAGGGAACCCAAAACTAAGGCGACTCGGTAAATAAAATGTGAATGAAAAACCCCATCCCATCTGCCTTTTGTTGCCTTAAGGAACCACCATGCCTACCCTTGCATGCTGACCAGTGGCTTGGGTATCTAACCAAATATTTACTCCATGCCTATCATCTAAGTAGCACTGTAGAGCTGCAGGGATTGCAACTTTGAGACCTCACACTTCAGTTTCAGAAAATAACCTTATTTATGTAGGGCTTTTTTCAAAATATGTTCTTGTGACTTCTAAGAGCATCCGAAAGCATCAGGAGCATGCCACACATCTATCATGGCCACCTTAGCAACAGGGAGTTTGGAAAGAGGAGCAGGGGTTGATTAGTGTCCTTTAATTTAAAATTAATTAACAGCAGGAGAATCTAATTATTCTAAATGGTAATTACTTGTCATTTCCACCACGGGATATGAAGCGCTTATGATCAGCACCTCCAGGTTTGGAGGTTGCTCAGAATTAAGTTGCCAGGTTTTATGGGTGCTGCGCATTCTATGTTTTTGCAAAGAGAAATCCAAGTTAAAACTGCGGCAATGCCTGGTTGACACGATGCCATGTACCACCGGTGACTGCAGCCAACGAAAGAAGCCATTACTTTGTTGATCCTCATGAAGTAGGCTGCAGACTTGGAGAGTTTAGGTTTTCATGATCAAAAAGTAATTTAAAAAAATGTCAATGATATGAAACACAGTCACTAACCCAGAAATAAATAAGAAAAATGTACCTGTTGGGAATTTGTAGTTAGAACTTTATCCCAGGTCTACAGACTTTGCATTGTGTGTAAAATAATATTGACCTAACAGCCTTGGTTATTTGGTTTCCTTTCTGGTCTTCCTGGTCAATAAATATGGGGATAGGTCTACATGAGGTGGCATGCTATACCAACAGAGAGAAAAAAGGGGTGTCCCCAGCTTCTCAAGTTCTGCTATCTGGGATCATTTAGTTTGGGGGTAAATAACTCTATGGACTTCCATGACTCCCGAGAACATGGCTATGTTCTAAGATTATACAGTCAATGCTATGCATCCCTAAACTAAGTTCTATTAAAAATACTTTGCTGTCAAGGCAAGGAATTATGCAAAACATTTGCAGTAAAATGTTGAATTTAAAAATTGGGATGCAGAGAGAATTCAGCCTCAGTACTTGGCACACTGACGGGTGAAATCCATCATTCTCCAACAGTGCTGGGGAAGCGGGTGTTACCGAGTTAGGGTGTCGTGTCTAATTTGTCACTGCTGTACTTAGGGCCGTTTTGCGGGCGTTAAACTCATTGTGCCAAAATAAGTATTGCCAGCTTAAAATCATTAAGGGAAAATAATGTTTCCCTGTCAGGTAAAAAATGGCCTCTCAAAAGCAAATGAATTCCTGAGTTAAACTTACGGGGTTTGCCATTGAAGGTTTCTCTCAGCATTCACTAAACCTTTTAATCACCTGACAGCCTCTGTCCCTCCCAGGAGTGCCACATAGCTGCCTTGTAGAAATGAAAACCTGAGCACTGTGACGATGTGGCTTTCTTCCTGAAGTGAAGCCAGAACTCAGGATGGGACTAGCCAGGGGGACCCTCAGGCTCCACGGGCCACCAGGCCCGACCTGTTTCTAGTACCTTCTCTGCTGCCCTAACCAATCTATTAAAATGCCTCTGTGAGGAAGCAGGTGTCCATGAGCAGGAGGTTATAAGTACCCCCATTGTAACCATATCCCACTAATAATGGAGCGCCACACAGTGGGGTTCAGCATACTGAACTTCTGAGGAGAACAAAGTAGCCTCGTTTGACAAGGCAATACCACTTTCTTAAATTCTTCCCTGGTAATATCTTTAGGTCATGTTATATGCCCCTTGACTAGTTACTAGATAGTATAGGGTGGTCAGAGAAGAATTTGGATTGGAAAGTTCAGGAGGTGTGGAAGTACGACTGAGTAAGCAGTTTTCTTCTCTCTGTCACAGGAATAAGACAAACAGCAGTCAGGGTTAGGGGCACTGTGTTTCTGGGAAGGTGGGGCTGCCTCGTGAAAGCAGGAATGGTATGCAGTGCCTCACGCCTCTGGGCTCTGAAAGCTCCCAGGTTGCCTACTGGGGTGTGGCAGGGGAAACCCTGGACTTGGAATCAAACGGCCTGGGCTTCCACCAGGAATCCAGCATTCTGGCTGGGGAGCTTCGGGGAAACCAGTTTTTTCTAAAAAACAGGAAATGAACTCGCCCCTGTATGATTTACTGGTTAATCATGGCTAAACTTGGCCCATGGTTATAAAAACCCCCATGAGGACACCTCGGCTCATCGCATGGGCTCTGTGGTAGATAAAAGGCACGTGGAGCATGTGCACAGCTCTTCGTTGAGGAGTAACAGTTCAGGGTTTTGTTTGGTTTGGTTTTTAAGAAGGCAGCTGTTCTCTCAAATTGTCTCACATGAATGGAAGGTGTGATGGTCTCGAGGCCAACCGCTCACCCACCCCATCCTTGGAGATGTTGCTCTTAGAAAAGGGTGGGGTGGGGTGCAGGAGAACTTCCAGGAATAACAGGATTCGTCTCGTACTAAGGCAAAAATTCCACCCAGGGACCCGCCACACACACCCACCCACCCACCCACCTACTCACCCACCATGGCTTTTTTTAATTATGGTCAAATACATATAAGATAAAATTTGCCATTTTAACCATTTTAAAGAAAACAGCGCCTTCACGATGTTGAGCACCCATCACCAGCAGCTCTTTCATTACCCCCAAAGGCAGCCCTGTGCCCACTGTCCCCTCAGCACCCGACCCCCGGCAACCACGAATGAATTTACCTATTCTGGCTATTTTATATAAATTGAGCCATATAATTGAATGTGATTTTTCATGTCTGGCTTCTTTTACTCACCATGTCTCCAAGGTTCATCCACATTGCAGCCCGAATCAGCACTCCATTCCTTTCTATGGCTGAATAATATTCCATTGTATGGCTGTGCCACGTTTTGCTTATCTGTTCTATCACGTTGTTTTTCCTTTGGTCTCAAATCTACTTATATCTGTCAGATGTGGGACTTTTTATTGTTTTTTATTTTAGTTGAAATCCAAACTACAGGTCACACTGATTGGCTTTTGTGCCTTGAGATTAACACAATACACAGTTGGTTGAGCCTCTGTGTGGATTCTAGTGTCAATTCCTAGAATTCTTTAAGCCACAGCCTTAGTGTCTTAGGACTTTATAGTATGATAAACATTAGGTTGAACCATATTCAGTTGCCAATATTTGACCATTTTAATCTATAAAATGGCAATCGTATGATTCAAACTAAAGATTTACTTTATATATTAGGTTCAATAGAGAATGGTGTTCTTTTTTAAAAAAATAATTCAGTGGTGCCTGAAATATAGTACACATCTGCTAGATGACTTCTCCCTTAGGCTTCATTATAATTCCACTCCAAGGATGAGTCTCAGATGGAGTGGCTTTACCAAGCTCAAGGGGTGTCCCTGGATCCCAGCACCCATCTAAGCAGGTTCTCCCATTGCACGTCCAATATCCGAGGAAGAAGACCCGAGTCACTCAGCCCCTCTTCCCAATAAAAGAAGGGAAAGGATCGTGAAGTTACAAAGAGCCTATAATTTGAGGCAGAATATGAAGTCACCTCTTAATTGTAAGTCAAGGTCTCCTCTCTGCCCTGCCCAGTAAGATCACAGGTTACCCACAAGAGGCTGAAGCTAAGGTTGCAGTAACACACAGCATGGGTGCTCCAGAGAGAGAGAGAGAGAGAGAAAGGAGTGTGTGTGCATGCATATGTGTACTTCCCTGCTCACATGCCTAAATGCCCTTAATATGATAATAGTAGAATTATTGATCATTGTGTAACTATCAGTGGCTCTTCTTCACCTTATTGAAATAGATAGTTAATAAATCAACTCGCCATAAACCCAACATCAGCTCATTATAAACCAGCATTAGGTTTGACCAGCATCTCCCCTTCCTCATTACGTACAAAACCGTGTACTAAAAGCAGGGCTTCTGTACTTTCAAAGTGATCATTTAAAAAGATCCTTAGAAACTTGCTCAGTAAGAACATCGAACATGCAGTTTGCAGTCCTGGTCTGATGACTAAATCAAACTTATTAGTTTATGGGCATGACAGGGTTTTGATGGTAGCCATAATTTGCATTTCATCCTTGAATTAGGCATGCACCGAACATTTAGCTCTTTAGCAAAAATATTGCATATCTTTGAAGATTAAAAATGGAGAACAACTGTTAAGGTTTGCATTATGTTACAAGTAATCAGATAAATGTTTTCTTCTCCTTCCAGTCTCCCAAATCAGCATTTATTAGTGCTGCGAAAAAGGCAAGATTAAAGTCCAATCCAGTCAAAGTGCGCTTCTCCGAGGAGGTCATCATCAACGGCCAAGTGTCGGTGAGCCACCTATGTCTGCTGCATGATTCACAGAGTTTCCAAGGCAGGGCTGTGCCCGCAGCAAAGCTAGTGGCCCCACTGGAATGAGAATCCAGAATTGGTTGTTGACTATCACAGGGTTGTTGGATTTCAAATCTCAGGATCATAAAGAGAAATCATCAAGTCTTGCCCGAATCTTCTCTAACATAATCAGAATATGCAGTAGTCCAGTTTTTGCTTAAATGCTTCTCATATCAGAAACCTCACTATTTTGGAAAGCAGTTCACTCGATTTGGGATCACTCACCTTGCCTGATATGAATATGCCTCCTCAAAACTTCCACCTGTTTCTTCCTGTTCTGCCAGCTAAGCATTATTCCTTAGACCAGCCCTTTATGTCTTTTGAGAAAGGTATTTTGTTTCCCCTAAGTTTCTTCTTATCCAAAACAAAGGGCTCTCGTCTTTCAACTAATCAAAATGGCAAAGAACAAATGATGGAACGGTTTTGTATCTGCAGCCAGAACTAAAAAATAAATAAATAAATACTGCCCAGATCTCCATCAATAGGTCACGATAAAGATCATGATTTCTCAGGCATGTAATTGATCTTCCAAATGAGTAATGCAAGCAGCAGTAGGATGCTTCATTTGCCACTTGGGTCAAAATATAGCTCAGTGTTTGTAGTTTGTAGAACACGTCACCCAGGGCCCTGATACTTTCTGGTCCTTTGAAATGCCAGATGTTGTCTTTGTTGTTGCTTTTTAAATAAACTCACAAGGATAAAATCTCACCCTTGCTGTGCCCATTATGGCACACATAATGGGCACAGCCCAGAGGCTGATCCTGGGTCTGAATTTGAAGATACCTAATGCCAAAAGGATACCTTGGTTGGCCTTAGAGATTTCGTTTTCTATGTCCTGAGTAGAATACTAGCCCGGTGCTGCTCCTGTAAAGCACAGAATTCTAATTTCACTGACTTATCACCCGTTTTTTTTGTTAAATAGGAGACTGTTAAGGACAATTCACTTCTTTTTATGCCAAACGTTTTGAAAGTCTATCTGGAAAATGGGCAGACCAAATCATTCCGCTTTGACTGCAGCACCTCCATAAAGGTAAGACGGCTTCTCAGCCCTGGGAGCCAACACTGCCAGGGGTGCTCTGAGAGCCCCATGGTTGTACCTGGGTGGCAGGAGCTTCTTCCAGAATTCTCCTGGGTTTTTTTCCTGAGATATTACTGGTTGCTCCCACATGAGGTAGTGTGTGAATGCTTGAAAACAAACCCAAACCAAAAGCTTGAGCTATGGAGGGTATGCTCTCTCTCTCTTGCTCTCTCTCTCTTTCTCTCGCTCTCTCTCTTTATTGGTGTTGAGAAACAATATAATATGCTATCAGTGAAGAAACACCCAGGCCACTCATTTTAATGTGACTGTGGATTAATTAAAATAGCATGACTCCCAGGAAGGCTTGGCACCCTGCCCAAAGCCAGCATGAATCCTCAGCAAAGTCAGCTGCCAAGATTAAGATGTTAGCTGTTAATTGACTATCTGCCCCTCTGGTGTCCAGCCACAACAAGGGGTAGAGTCGTGTAAAGATAACACTTTTAGTTGCCATAGCCAATTGCATAGAAACAATGCATAAAAAGGCAGAAATGAAGCATGCATCTTAGGGGAAAGTGTAAAAATGAAGAGTCACAAAGCACTCCTAAGAGTTCAGAGCCACAGGTGAGTTTTATATAATGAGTATTATGGCAAAGCATATCGGTTTCTTTTTCCCCCCTATGCTTCCTCCCCAGGGGGAAAAAAATAAAGTGCACAGTCTCTTTTTTGTTGGACAAAAGTGTGTTCAGAAATGGATTGTTCCCTGGTGCTCCATCAGCCTAAAAATAGAGTTTCTTCAAGTGGCACAATAAAAAAAGATTTTTATGAGGGGGCAAAAGTAACTAGTGATGATCTGTAAAATAATCTATCAAGAGAATATTGACTCTGCACTAAAAATGTCTATGAATGGGCAACCTCCTATTCTCAGTTTTTTTTTTTTTAATTAATCGGCATAGATCCTTATGCATGGAACCATTTCTGCAAAGGCCCATTCACTGCGTATTCCTGTTGTCATGATACCAGCAAGCAGCTTGTTTCGAACTGCTTTTAACATGTAGTGATTTAGCAGGTAATAGAGCAGACTATATAAGTGAATTGATGATTGAACAGCTAAATCATCCTTAAACCATTCCGGATAAAATAGTAACTTCCCTTGCACAAGGCTACTCATTTTAAATGGTCATGACCGAAAAAGACCTTTTCTTTTTTTTCTACTCAATATCAATTTATGGTGAGATGTGGATCAATTATTGATTAACTAACCCAGGTGTCGGCAAACTTTTTCTGTAAATGGCCAGATAGTAAATATTTTAGGCAATGAGGGCCATTCAGTCTCTGTCCTTTTATCACAAAAACAGCCACAGGCTAATGCAACAACTAATGGGCATGGCCAGATTTGGCCCACGGGCCATAGTTTGCTGATCCCTGAACTAACCTATAGAGATAGGTGAATACAGCCCCCTGGGCACCTGGTTCTTTGTTACCCACTCATCCGGAAAGCTCATTATTGAACTTCCTACCCAGTTGAAGATGTAGGTGAGAACTTGGATGCATTTCTTAACAGATACAAATCTAAATTTAAAAGCAAGCCCTGTCACAAATTCCTCCGGACTCTACTATAGCGACCCATGCTAGACTCAGTTTGACTTCTCCAAGGATTATGAATGGCAGTGAGGAGCCGAGGAGCAATGCAAAGAGTTCAAATCAAGTTAAAGTTGTCTCTTCTTATATCCTAATGGCCTTACTATCACAACAGACACAGGCCAGTAGGTGGAAAATAGAAAGATTATTGTTAGGAGTGGCATGTGGTACCGTTGAATAAAAATTGCCCAAATTCTTGCGACAGCATCACAACAAGGGAAAACTATTGCTAATAATTTTCCAGGGTCCTCCCTATTGGTTCAGGGAAATGTTTAGGGCCTTGAGCAAAAATTATGAAGCAAAGAATCTTTTTTATGAAATTCTACACAGTCAAGGAATATCTTTTGTGATTTTTCTGGGGGAGGGGCGGGGATCTTTGTTTTACTGGGGCCTGGAGATATTGGGAAAGGTCCACAGAGAAGAAGCAAAACATTAGAGAAATTGGCAAAAGAAAACCCTATGGCAGAGATTCTCCACCTCCGTACCATTGACATTTGGGGCAGATAATTCTTTGCTGCAGGGGCTGTCCTGTGCATTGTGGGAGGCTTTACAGAATCTGTGGCTTCCACCCACTAGGTACTAGATGCCAGTAGCAATGCCCTTCCCCCACCCACACACACACCCACTGGACAAAATTGCTCCCGGTAGAGAAATTATCTTGAAAAAGTTTAAGGGGCCATTTACTAATTTTAAGTGCATGAAAAAAAAGAGGAAAGATTGAAGAGATTGGTTTTTCTTGGCAATAAATGTGTGTGGCTACGTGTGTATATATGGCACAGCTTTCTCAGTGATAAATGTTGCATCCTGCTGAGAACGCTTGCTCCTTCCACCTTCCCCAGAGATTTAAAATAAAGGCTAATATGCCTTGTTATGGTGCCCTAACTCTGTTCCAAACTGAGTCAATAGTAACACCATTCTGAGACAGGTATTATTATTCTCTCCAGCTTACAGATAGGGAAACTGAGATACAGGGAGATTAAATAACTTGCCCAAAGCAGCACAGCTAAGCAGCAGCAGAGCCAAGGTTAGAAACCAGGCTGTTTCCAGAGCCCACGTTCCTAACCACTATCCTACTTCTATGACAGAAGGGTAGAGCAGGGGTCCGCAAACTGTCTGTTTAGGGCCAGGTAGTAAATGTCATGGGTTTGTGGGTCATTCAATCCGTGTGGCTCCCTTGCTGCAGCACCAAAGTAGCTGGAGGCAACATGTAAATGGAGGGGCGCGTCTATAAAACAGGAAGACTGGCTGCAGGCTGGATTTGACCCCTGGCTGCAGTCTGCCAACTCTCAGAGTTGGCAAAAGTGCCATCCCATTTAGAGGAAAAGGGGATTGAACTGACTCTACTCCACAGTATATTGACAACCTTTCTCATTTGGCACTCACCTGATAGGTAAGCCCTTCCTCCAGCCATTTACCTTGTTGCTTCTCTGTTCTGAACTGCATTAAGATCTTGGGTAGTGAGGGAGGCCATGAATTCAGGACAAGAGAAGGACAATCTCCTTTCTCTACATTTCTGGAGCAGCAAGCTTCAGAATCAACCAAAGGTATAAGATTAAAAATCCGAAGCCCACATATGTGATGCTTTTCGGTGGCAATAGATGAAACACAAGGACTGCCTCAATTTTGATCACACCTTGTCGATGTTTCCTCTGCCAGGATGTCATCTTAACCCTTCAAGAGAAGCTCTCCATCAAGGGCATCGAGCACTTCTCCCTCATGCTTGAGCAGAGGACGGAAGGGGCAGCTACCAAGCTGTTCCTGCTTCATGAACAAGAGACTCTGACTCAGGTCTGTGAAATCTCACCCTCGAGTGGCGATGCTGGGGAGAGCCACGGGCACCCGATGCCGAGTTCTTCCTTCCTAGAGCCCTTAAAGTGACCTAACTGCATCCCTGGGTACCCCCCCGTCCCCCAAAGGCAGCACTGGCATTGGAAACAGATTTGATTTTACAAGGTGATGTTTCACTTTTTATCGACTATTCACAGGCTGCAAGTTGGTCTCCCAATTAGATTTGTCATTCAGAGATTCAGCAGCTCCTCCTTGAGAAATGGGCTCTGGAGAATTCTGTTTTGTTATTGTAATGACTTGTTCACCCATTTTGATCATCCAGCTCTTGAAAGTGCTAAAAAAAAATGGCTCCTGAGATTACTTAAATGAAGCTGAAATCAGACTTAGTTGTTTTAAATTCCAGCTCCATACTTCAGACGATTTTCAGAAGCCTGAAACCCTGCCCCAGTCCTGCCCACTGTAAATACGGGATCCACCAGTGTGTCCCAGTTCCTGGTTGCCAAGATGCCACCCCCATCTGTTTTCTTGGGAGACAGCAGACTGTTTAGCGGCAGAACTCATCGTGGCACCCTGACTTTTCTTGTGGTTCCACAGAGTCTTTGTTGGCTGTTTAAGGGATTTGGATCAATTCTTCGTAAATAGGAGAGTTCAGTGATGAGGGAACTTCAGGGAGGCGGGCAGGAGGGGACACCAGGGTGTGTAGCCAAGAGTCGGGACACTACCATAGGCATGAAGTAGCATGAGGTGTCATCACACTAAGGTGATTCCTGGCTGTCCCATAATTAAAGCTGGTGTCTCACACATTGGGTCCCACAGATATGCCCCACTCTCTCAATGAGGCCCAACTCAGTGTTAATGAACCAGTTAGAAAGTTGCCATTTGGGCTGATTTATACTCCTCCACCTAAACCCGACCTATTATTTCTATCAGGTCTAAATCAATATACATTAGATAGATGATAGATTTTTAAAGCAGTTAATGGGTGCTTATTCATTTAATCTGTGCCAAAACATGATTGGAAAGAGGCGGTATATTTTATACTTCATTACAGGGAAATAACCCCTGATATTCAGAAACCCAAATCTGAAAGGTCAGTGCCTGAGTTTGCATCACCCTAGAAGTGGGCCCTGAGACAAGGACTTGAATCCAAGTGGTTTATTTGGGAGGAGATCTCAGGAAAGGCCAGCAGGAGAGCAGGGAAAGGAAATGGGGAAAATTGGGAAACCAATAAAGAATGTATACTCAGACCAGTTAGCACTGTTGGCAACTGGAGCGCAGTCCAACTGGGGAATTCTGGGAAGCGATGCAGCACCTGCCTCAGTGTTCTCCCAGCCGTGGGGTGAGGCGGCCGGGACCTCTGTCCACCAACGCGCTGTCCCGAGGGCGGGTCCTGCCTGGCGATTCCACTTTGCCGGGTGCTGGCGGACGGTCGCAGGGGCCTGCAGGAACGAGCCTTCCACCTGTAGCAGTCAGTGCCCAGGGCACATGGGCACAGCACCAACAGCCAATCACTGGGAGGCTATGGAAACCCCAGCCAACACTGGGTGTAAGAGAATTTCCCAATCTTCTCTAAACTTCCATCTACGATATGGCCTTTATATGAAAGCTTCAAGCTGGTTTAATTGGGCAAAAATTCTTTAAAATTCTCTTCTGGTGCTGTGTAACCATGACTTCTTGTTCCAGCTGGATTCCCAATTTTAAAAAACGTTAGCCAGAAACAAACCATCAAAAACTCTAACAGGGATTCACCCCCTTACCCTTCTAGGAGAAGCTTTTCTAGAATCAGGACTAAAATCAAATTGCTAAAAAGTAAGTATTATCTCTAGAAAAGTAAAGTGATTTAAAAGTCCTGTAGCAAGCCAGCCCTAGGCCGTTCAAAGAAATGCATCAGAAAACCATGTCCAGTAAAATATAGGGATGATGGATGGGGGAGAAAGTATAAGAAATTATAATCTGTCCAGTAACAAAAAATCATGTAAAACATTTATTTTAATGAAAACCCCCCAAAAGAACTCCTAAGCAACTGTACCTGACTTTCTAATCACTTGATGCTAAATTTCTGTCTAGAAAATACTATTTATATAATATTTAAACTTTCCAAGAAATTGTGGGTTTTTTCCAAGACTGTTACTATTCCAATGAACTATCATTTCTAATGAGCTTAATGCACTTTTTGTATTACATTAATTTTATTTTCCCAAACTAATTTGTGTATCTTGCATGGGCCAGAGTAGGTGTCTTTGGTTTTTCACTCACTGCACTGTGACTCAGCACTGACCTTTTGTGAGGGGCCCTAGGTAGAGGTTGGTCCCGGTTTTGATTGCATTTCCTACTTTTGATGGCCTTCCTGGGAGCCGATGAGGGTGGGAGGGATGAGTGAGGGGAGATGTGAGCATGCTGCAACGCAAATGGGGTTAAGACGCCTGTCTTGAAGAAGCCTTTCTCCGAGAAGCCACTCTATGCTGGGCTACCCTGATGTTCCCATTTATGATGTGTCTCTCTGGGGTGCCCATCTCTGTGGTGACCCTCTCTCAGGTGTCCCTTTCTATGGTGGCTCTCTCTGGGATGTCCCTTTTAACGATGCCCCTCCCTGGTGCCCCCTTTTATGGTCCCTCTCTCTCTTGTTAGATGCCACTGTCTAATCTGCTTCTCTCTAATAAGCCTCTCTATGCACCTCAGCCGGGAAGAATAAAAATGCATGCATTTGGTTTGGTTTTGGGTTTTTGGTCTATGTTATATTTTTCTGCAGAAGGACTAAGAATGGGGGGCGGTAAAAATTGTTCCAGGCATAGTGCCTGGTGTTATAGGAAGGGTGCCTGGGTTGTTGATGGCATAACCCAAATAATGGAGCCTATTGACAGTAACAACAGATACAAGATGGCTTATGGAAAATTCAGGAAAGAGAGATTCTAACCATTAATTAAAGGAGCCAGGGATATTATGATGCCTGACTTGCTAACGTGAAAGCTGACCTTCTGACCAAATACCCCGTGATGTCACAGTGAAACACAGACGCAGGGCTGAGCAGCACCATAGGGCTCTTAGGTTCCCATATTTCCTCCTCCTGGTTTGCTCTATCATCCTCCAGGGCTGAGCGTCCTGTGGCCCCCAGGTCTCATGAGGCAGCCATACGATCCCGCCCACAGCCAGAGAGTAGGCTCAGCATTACTGCTGCACGGTGTGCCTGGACACCAAAGAGTAGGGTCTCCCTTCCCGTTGGAACCCTTCTAGTCAACGAAGCTGACAGTGTAAACTGTAAGAATATATTGGCCTTGGGGCTCAATAATATGATCTTTATTTTGAATTTTTAAATTGCAGCTCAGGACCATTTTTTATTTTGCCAGACTTGTCCCCTCTATAAAAGCAGTGATGTGCAACTGTGTGGCACTGCTGCACGGCTTTAATTTCATTTCGTTGACCCCTTTGAGGGAAACAAAAGAGCTTTTGTCTTCCTTCTTAGAGTCCATTGCCTTTCGTTCATTCAACCGTTTATTAAGTGCCACTATTTATTGACTGATTCCCTGCCTTATTGCAAAAGGATTTTAGAAGCTGACACACAGCTGTTGATCCATAGTGTGACAAGACAAAGGAAAACAAAGCAAAACAATCCAGGGGCCATACTCACAAAGAATCTGGTGCACTCTAAGCTCCTTTAAACATTTGAAAAGTGCCATAAAGTTTAAAAACAAACAAACAGCAGTGTTAGGCAATGACAAACTTTGGCAGACAATCTCTTGCTCCACCCTTGCACCCATTTTTTGTGCTTTCGCCCAACTTTTCACCTGGGTACTTCCAAGGACCAGCCCCTGCAGATCTCCTTGGGAGGACTGCCCTCAGGCTACCGGAGGCCACACTGTCCACAGTCTGGGAGTTCATGCCCCGCTGGGACATCCCTAAACCAATACCTAATGAGTTACTTCTTTGGCTGAAGTCTTCACAGCTGTGTGGCATAATTTACCCTCCAGAGTCCCCTGCAGGCTCAGACTGTGGCTACTCTCTACAGGGCTCACCTGGGGTCACCCCTTTGCTTAGCTGCCTTTCCTTCCCTGACCAGTTTCTCCCACTCCCTTACTGGCCTCTCCCGGGAACACTGCCAGCGTTCTACAATAAATCCCTTACATACTGACCCTCATCCCAGGGTCTGCTTTGGTGGAACCCAACCTAGGTCACAAGGCATGGGCAGTTTTCAGAGAATGAGTGTCTATGAGAAATAAAGAATTTCAACTGTTTCCTTTCCTGGTGTCCAAAAAACAAACAAGCAAACAGACAACTTGTTTCTGTGTTCCTCAGCCAATTCTCTGTGACACTGAAGGATTCTTGTGTGATTGGTCTGTTCTTCTAGGTGACACAGAGGCCCAGCTCCCATAAGATGAGGTGTCTTTTCCGAATTAGCTTTGTCCCAAAGGACCCAATTGACCTTTTAAGGAGAGATCCAGTTGCTTTTGAGTATCTCTATGTTCAGGTATGTGAAAAATTCGACGTGTTTTATCGTAACGCCATGGGGTAAATTGGCTTTGAGATTTTCTCCTGAATTCTTTGAAATCTTCTTTCTCCTTGTCACCCACCCCAAACTCAATGCATTATGAGATGATCCTGTAGTGCTCTCTTTATTTTGAAATAATTTCATGTTTATGAAAATGTTGCAAGACTTGTATGTCTACACTCTTCATCAAGACTCACTGATCGTTAATATCTCACATTTACTTTTTCTTTAGTGTGTGTACATGTTATCTCTTTCCCTCTCTCTCTCATACACACACACACAAACACACACATAAAATTTTTCTGAACCATATGAAAGGTAGTTACTGAAGTCATGCCCCTTTATCTCTAAATAGTTTGATTGTGCATTTTTAAAATTAAATGACATTTGCTTATGTAACCATTGAACAATGAACAAAATCAGGAAATTTAGCATTGATATATTACCATTATCTTATCTACAAATTTTGTCAATCATCCCCAAAATGTCCTTGATATCAATTTCTTTATAGACCCATGATGCCATTTTGCATTAATTGTCGTGTCCCTAAATTTCTTTAAATCTGGAACATTCTTCAGCCTTTCTTTCACTTGTATGACCTTGACAGTTTTGAGAAGTACTAATCAGTTATTTTGTGTAACTCTCTCAATTTGGATTTCCCTGATGTTTCCTCATAATTAGACTGTGGTTATACGTTTTGGGTAGGAGAGCGATGTAAGTGATTTTGTGTCCTCAGTGTATCCCATCAGGAGCCCTTCAATGGTGAGATTAACTTTGACCCATGGTAATTTCTCCATTCCGAAAGTACTACTTTTCCTTGTGTAATTAATAGGTATTTTGTAGAGAGTCACTTTGTGATAGATTCATTACTCTGTGCCTCCTCAAACTATCACCCACTAGCTTTAATTATTCATTGATGATTTTTGCCTGAATCTGTTCTTATTATGATGGTTGAAAAATGATGATTTTTCTAATTCCACTATTTTCTCTTCATTTATTAATTGCCATTCTACTGTAAGGAAGAATTTTCCCTTCCCTGTTATTTTCACTTATTCATTCATTCACTGGGCACTTAGATTTTTCTGAAATAGTGTGATATTTGTTACACTGGAATTATTCATTTCAAAATGGTAAGACTTTGAGAGTACCCTTTGAATACTATCTATATCTGATTCTGGGATGTACACCTCAGAAAATGATGCTTCCAGGAATGAGTATCTGGCAGAATTTTCCCAAAGGCAATTTATCCAATTGTATCTGCAGGAGATGTTCCGATAGTTTTCTAAAACTCCTTCCCATTACTTTCACTTAAATTTCCAGCATAATCCCATTCAACAGTAAGTACTCACTCAATGCTTAAACATCTAGCATTACAACCACTCAAAGATGTTACAAACTCAAATGAAACCTTCCTTCACAAAAAAGGGAGAAAATACAAAAATGAGGCAAAAAACAAAACAAGAAAACCATAACATACTCTCTTTAGCTGAGGATACCTGCAGGCAAGCCTTGCAGGAGCCATTAAGTAAAAGAGAAAAAGCAAAAGTAGGAAAAAGAAAACAAAAGGGAACATTTGTTAACTCTGGGTAATGGGTACACTGCTGTTTGTTTTACTATTCTCAGTGTTTTCTTGTATACCTGAAAACTTTTGCAATCTTTAGAAAGATGGGTGGGAAAAGGAACTAGATGGAAAACAGAATAGAGACAAGACAAAAGTCCTAGAATTAGGAATGGCGACAGAAATTAAACTGGAAATAACCCCGGAGAACAAAAATTAAGCCGAAGAAAGAAGTAGAACCTACTAGGACATTACAGCAGATGGAGGTACTCAGGGAGATGTCAGGTAAACCTGCCCCACCTCAGTGGTCTCTAGAACAGTCTGTGATATTTATAGTTCGGTGGGATGATTAATGTTCAGGAAGAAAATCCCAAGTCATCACAAAAAGACAAATCCTGAACAGGATACCCTGTTTATCAAGTCAAGAAATGTATAGTGTACATAAAAGGTTTTCCACCATGAACAGCAAAACTTCCATTATCTGAGTTCTTAAAGTGTTAAGCTCTGGTCCACTGAGCCCTTCACCTGTACAGGAGCCCTGTTCCTCACCAGGCCAGGTGACCCCGATGTGACTGCATGATAAAAATGGCCTGGTTCTCAGCTGATCTGTTACTACTACACAGTCCTCACATTCCACTGAGGACCAACCCAAGACTCTGCCAGTGCAACTCAGACCTCTTTGTGCCATGGTTCTTAGCTTGTTAGTTGCAAATAAATACTTACAGGGGCTGGACAGGGCATAGCTGTAGACAGTGAGATGCATTTGGTTATCGTTCTCGGTATTTATATACCCAGCCCTTTAAATGGATGATGCTTTGAAACCATTTGACTCTGCTTCTGTTTTAAAACATCATAAGTCCATTGTACTTATACAAGAAGAATATCTTTTGTCTTGGAGATGGGAGACTTCTAAAGTAGACAGAGTATTGCTAAGCACAGTTGTTTTTGAGATGTGCTTGCTCAGATCTACTGCAGTTTATGGAGCTGTCTCTTAGTCAAAAACACATCTTTTATACGAGGGGGCCATCCTCAGGATAGGAAACCCTGTCCAGGGATCTTGCCCAGGGACTAACAGAAGACAGGACAACGGAGGATGTTTCCACATTCCTACCATGGGTGTTGGGTGGGGGTGGGGGTGGAGTAGCCGCCCCTTCGAGGAGTAGCAGTGGGGGGAAGTGGTATGGTGAGTATGGGAGACCAAAATCAAGCCACTGTCATCTTACATAGCCTCCACTGAGAAGAAGAACTGAGAGCTTCTTTGCCTCAGACCCTCTACTCCTAAAATGCCTGCATCACAGAATGCATGGTATATCTAAAATAACACACTTGTCTGTGCCAACATATCTGCAAATGCTGCCTGTGGGCTGATTTTGCTTTTAAGAAACTAAAAAGATGCAATAAAATTAACCTTGAGAACAAATGAATAAGCAGACGCTAAATATCTATATACATATAGATATAGATCATGCTACAAAGACAAAATGTAACCTACTGGGCTCCTAAAGAGGACAACAGCCATTGACTCAATGAAGCACGGAGATGAAAAGAGAGGTTTCCATCAAGAGAATATCTACTAATCGCTGAGTTGTTAATCGGCCATGAGGTATTTCACAGATTTTAACATATATATTAAGAATGAAGCCTAAGAATCCAGACTGTTCTAACTCTTAATTATAATAGGCTGTGGTGATGTTTATGTCCTCTCACCATTAAGAAAGAGATTGTTGCAGCAATTAGTAAACAAGATAATACCTAAGAGGCAGCAAAATGTTTTCAAACACTTCGATAGTGTTTGTTTCCATCTTAACATTTAACGTGTTAATTATGAATGAACTTTTCTAGGTTTAAAATGGAACCCATTGGGGCTTCCATTTAGGAGAATAATGACCACCTTTAGTTTGTATAACTGTATTTTAAGCAGCAAACTGGAGAGTAATAAAAGCATGATTAATACCACAAAATATATATAATTCAGACTTCACACTAATTCTGCAGGATCCGTCTGAACTAATTCTATAAGGTAATTAGCCGACTAATCACCTTGCCAAAAAATTCACCCAGAAGTCTGGGTAAGTACAGGGTATAAGAGGGATGGAGAGAAAAATGGTCTCAGCCACAATTCTCAGGAGAAGTAAAAATGAAGACTCCCCTTTGTAAAGCATAGTGCATTTTCTGAGACATCCCTACAGGTATCACAGCAACCTTGAGAGACAGCCGTTGCTTGCCCATTTTGAAGAAAAGAAAAGAGATTCAAGAGGGATGAAATACCATGTTCAAGGTCACTTGATTAATATATGACAGAGCATAGGCTCAAACCAGAGATTTTGTCTCTGAATTCTATGCCGAAATCCCCAGTTTCAAATCGTTATGTACTAGCAGTCATAGAAGAAAGTGATTTTATCAAAAAACAATTGATCAAAAAAGTGATTTCTCAAGTGCCTGCTACGGGCCTGGCACTGTGACGAGTGACTTCTTCATCCCCATCCCTCAGTAGAGTAGAAGATGACCGTGTCTGGGCCACCAACCATTTGCTGCCCCATTACGGACATTCCTGGGCACTGGAAATACCTGGTAAAGTCCAGGCCAAAGAAACAAAACAGCAGCCTGGGAGTGCTTTCAGAGGCCGCCTCTGCTCAGACCGCCCTGTCTCCGACAGAACCACGTGGTTCCAACAAAGGTGCCACGCAAGCCAGAGAGGTTTAAGATGTTAAGGGGATGCCAAAATGAAAGCCCAAATTAAGGACGGGCAGGGCATAGAAAGTGACTTCACTTCTGGGAGCGAAGAGATGGGCTGAGGATGCAGAGCATGCACTGCATGGTACCAGCACTACGTGTGCAAGGATGCACAGGGCAAATAATATCTGCAGAAACCATACAGGGGTATGTGTTCCCATTTTAGTAAAAAATGATATCCCAAGTGGACATAAACATGCCCCTTTTGCATAGGAGGCGAACAAATCCTGATATGGTTTTCCACTTGAAATCTTCTTGGGTTGAAGAAAGAAGGAATGGAGAAGGGGACTACATATCATATTTTCTAGCCCAGCAGCCCATTCCCCATACCACAAGTGAGTAAACATCCACGCAGAATATGCTCAGGCAGTGCCGTGCTGCCCACTTCACTCAGTGCCCTTGGCTCCTACTGAGTGAATGAGAAGGCGACTCTAAAACCAGCCCCTTGTGTTCAGATAGGACTTTGCCCTTTGGAATGAGTCCCTCAGTCACACGTTTGACGATGCAGGCTGCAGCGGTGGCCACCGGGACAAGCCGAGAGTTTTTGTAGCTACCATTGACCCTGTGCTGCCATGCTTGGCGATAAAGGGCTTGAAGCGCATCGCATCTGAGCTGAGTACCACTCCAGCGAGGGAGGCAGTGGGGACCCTTTTGGTACAGACGAGTAAACTCAGGCTACGCACGTTAAAGTAAACCGGTCTAAGGTTATGTACACAGGTAGTGATTGGCAGGGCCAGGACTTCAAAGCCAGGATCCTTGCTAATTCTGCTTCTGGAAGCTTCTCAGGATAGTCACGAGGAGAAGGTGGAAGAGCATAACGATGCTGATGGTTAGCACAGCTAACATATATCAGTGCTTACAACTCATCTGGCAGCATTCTAAGGGTTTTTAAACAACTCATTTAATCTTCTACACATCCTGTGCACGGGTAGTGTATCAGGCCCGACTGGCAGAAATGGAAACTGAGGCACAGAACAATTAAGGAACTTACTCAAATTTCCATGTCCCTGTGAAGTGGAAGAACAGGATTGGAACCCAGGGTTCCAACTCTAGCAGCCTAATTCCACAAGCCACATCGTGCTGTCAAGAGTTCATGTGTTCAGTTGTGGCACCTGAGTTTGGAAATTTTATACCCAAATCCGAATTATTTTTACAAAAATCTAAATCTTTAAATAGCTCATGGATGACTGTTAAGTGTTTTGTGTGGTCTCCACATTTGTGTGAGCAATTAAATAGTGACTCGGTTCCAAGCAGCCCACTGGAAATGTTTGCACATTTAGCTTCCTTGCCTTTGCAGTGAAGGTTGAAACTGGGGAAATGAGTGTCACACGTTCCTCTTAAGCCCAGCTGTGCATGCCCATTCTTTGACGTGCTGCGCCCTCTGCTGGTCTCTTTGCAGAGCTGTAACGATGTGGTTCAGGAGCGATTTGGGCCGGAGCTGAAATACGACATAGCCCTGCGACTGGCCGCCTTGCAAATGTACATCGCCACCGTTACCACCAAGCAAACGCAGAAGATCTCACTCAAATACATCGAGTAAGTGTTAACTCTGGGCACCATTTCGGAGGCAGAGAAGCTGCTTCCTTCATGCCTGAGTGTATTTCTGATCTTTGTCTCGATTTCTAAGCTTGATCTTGTTTGTGGCAGAGCATTTGTTAGCCTGGGGCAAAATATATGGCTATCATGTTCAGTTTTGGGGGCTTCTGTCTTCTATTTCTTAGTTAAGCTATCCCAGAGGATTGTGGTTAAAATCTAAGTCATTTAAAATGAAGCGTACATTTTTAAATTCCGAAGGGGACTTGGTTCTAAATCAAGCATTGGGCCAAGTGCTTTTTAGGCGTTAACCTGTTTAATTTTCAGAGCACCTATATGAGATAAGTAGTATTTGAGCTCCATTTTACAGATGAGCAAACTGAGGCATAGAAACCGGTTAAGTAATTTTGCCCAAGTCACACGGCTATTAACTAGAGGGAGAAGGTTCGAACCCGGGCAGTGTGGCTCCCTTTTAAAAGGGCTACAGCATATGTGATGGGTTGAAATGCCTGTGTTTGAAAAGTTGTCCATGTGACCTGAGATTATCTTTACATGATTAGAAAGCAATCTAAAATGTAACGTGCTCATTTCAAATCTGAAAGGATAGTCTTTGGAATAAAGAACTGTGAAGTTGTGGGAAAAGCTGCTACCCTATTAGACTTTGCTTCATGGATCTCACGTCACTTGGAAGGCGTGGATGCCTCTGAGGACACCGTTTATCAGCATCTTTGGCCCCAGTAGATCCCCTCTTCTTAGATTAAAAAAAACAACAGTTTGTGTTGCCTTTGCTTTAATGCATCTATTTAAGGGTCATCCTTTAAGATAGAACAGTCTTATCACCTGGTCTCTGTGCTTTCGGTTGGCAGGTGATTCTACAGCCTAAAGCAGCCACCACTTACTTAATCCTGGCAATGCTTAATGCTAATGAAAGAAAGAAAACTCATATTTCAAAGTTCAAGGCAGGGCTGAAGCCACAACTCCGTGCAATGCTAAAAGCCTTGGGTTCCTCCCCAACTCCATGCTTCCAAAGAAGCTTCCTATGGGCTGCCTACAAAGCCTTTCTAAATTCCACAATACATGTTGACGCAGCAGGGGGCAGAATGGCTTTTTACTCAACACATGGGGGGGCGTGTTAGAGCTCCAATTTGCTGACCTCTACGCCACTGCTCTTGCAGCTCTCAGCTCAGTTGTTGATACCCAGGAGCAAATCCTTGTGTGCAGCCTGAGACCCTCAAGCCTTCAACCCCTCCCTCTCACAGTCACTTTATTTCCTCTTCCCTTGCTACACACATGCAATCCCAGTACCCTGAGAGAAAAACTCAGCTCACAAAGCCATCTCCCGCTCAAGTGGATGTATTCACACCCTCATACCCTCCCCTTTCTGAAGTTCCTGGGTCCCAGTGAAACTGGCTCCCGTTTGAAAAAGTGGCCTGTGCAATCTGAAATGATTTCCTGACATTAAAATGCATTTCTCGTCCTATTCCCTGTGTCCACCTTTTACCAGGTTGAATATTGTAGACAGAAACCTATCAAGATAACTAATTTAAGAATCTTGCAGAGACCTCGATAATGATAATGTTCTCATTAATTCAGTCACTCGCCCAACAAACGTTAATTGAGCATTTAACATGGTATTCACACTAGGATGGTAGAAAATGCGAATATGTGTAAATTATAATCCTGACCATTGAGGAACTTATTATCTGATTGTAAAGCAAGACATGCAGATATGAAAAGTAATGATGTAAAATAATGATACAAATAGAATAACAAGGTACCTCATCAGGAGTGCCAGATGAGGGGTAGAGACAATAAGGATGAGTGAGAAGGAGGAAGAAAACCTAGTGATCACAAAAAACCACCATCTTTATGAAGAGGTGCATGAATGATCAAGTGAGGAAAGAATGTCTGCCCATTCTTCTTTGCAAAGGGCATGGGGAAGGAGAAATAACCAGATTCTTCTTGAAAGTCTTTAAGACTATATGGAAGACACTGGTTGGCACATGACCAACCACGATAGATCTTCTAGAATTCCAAATATGGAACTTTCTTAGGAATAGAGTTGTAGTCATTGCTAGGGTTCTCGGAAAAATACATCAACCTGGTCACATTTGTTGGTTTGCTCCTATGACTGATGTTTCCATCTCCCCATCAGGGCCAGACATACTTCAGGTTGGTACCTCAACTTGTCTCTATGCTAGCAGCACCACTGCTCCCAAACCTTTGTTCTGGAAATGTTAATGACTGGGAGAAAAGGGGACTGTGTGTGCTGAGAGAACCGATAAGGGAACGGGAGAGGGCAGAATGAATTGGGGGCATGAAGAAGGTACTTCCATTCCCCTAGGAACAAAGGGATGGAGAGAAATGGGTGTCACAAAAACAAACTCAAATACTTGATTGAATTCTGAGATTCAGAGGTCGGTTGGACAAATAGAGTGTCTCTTCAGTTCCCATTGGTCCCCGGCGCCTTCTTAGCATTCTTTCTGGAGAACAAGGAATATGTTTCTTTTTCATTCCAACATTTGTATTAATGATCAAATGGTATCTTTTCAGGGTGCAAATTAAAAGTTCCCTAATTGGGGGCCTGCCTTACCAAGAGTTCATTTGTTCCAGCAAACATCAGAGTGCCATTTTGTCTTAGATAACCAATCATCACAAGAATGTGAAATTAAAGATATGCTCTTTATTGCAGGAAAGAATGGGGATTAGAGACGTTTCTTCCTTCTGCTGTGCTGCAAAGCATGAAGGAGAAGAACATAAAGAAAGCACTCTCGCACCTTGTCAAAGCAAATCAAAACTTGGTACCACCGGGTAAAAAGGTATCGCATTTGCATCTTAATAGAATATAGAGTTTAAAGAAAAAGACTTGTGTGCATTTTTTTAAATGTTTAAAATTAGCCCGTGGATAAAATACTTAGCACCATATTTTCTGATGCAGTAACACATATAGCTTTTTTTTTTAAACAATTGACATGTTTTTACGACTCATGAAAAATATTCTTATGGAAACCTCTTTCTGCCAAGCTACAGACTCCTTATTGTAACAGCTCTCTCTGCTCATATGTGCGTGCAGAACTTTGTATAGTCTCTAAGACCTTATGATTAGAGGATAGAATTGAAAGATAAGTCTTTGTTTCCATCAAGCTCTTGCTTACCACACAGACCAGTTTAAATGCACAGCAACCAGCAAAGGGTCCCAGCAGATTAGATGCCACATGAATTCAACTAAGGTTTCTCAGCCTCGGCACCATTGACACTTGGGACCGATCATTCCTTGTGGTGGGGGCTGTCCTGTGCATTGTAGGAGGCTTAGCAGCAGCTTCTCTGGCCTCTGCCTACTCAATGCCAGGAGCAACTCCGCCGCCCCTCCATTTAGACAATCAAAAATGTCTCCAGACAATGCCAGATGTCCTCTGGGGGGCAAAATTATCCCCGGTTGACAGCCACTGAATTAAATAATACTTTTTGGGAGAAGATAAAATTATTTCTTTCACTCACCATCATTAGTGTTAAAATCTCCTCTTTTTTATTTGTTCTTTTATTAAGTAAGAGAAACCCAAAGGACATTTTAAAATTCACTGCTGATCAGAGTAGAGAAGTATGGTTTATAGGTAATAAAAATCAAAAGGTTTCAAGAACCAGAAAGAGAAAGAGCCTTAAAATACTATCCCTATCGAATGGGATGCAGTCTGACAACCCAAGAACATTTTCCAATAGATATGCACCATAGAATGACTCTCATACAAATCGCAGTCTATGCAGGCAATTCCTTGGTCTTAGTATCAGATGTTAAGTCTTCTTTACCAGCTAAGGCACACAATGCAGTTCTCATCCCATGGATTATTTTTTAAAGTATATAGTCAAGTTCCCTACACCATCAGCAACCTTTGCATCCGCTTCCCAGATTCACGGGGCTGATGCCTCCACCACCAAGAGCCCCTGGCTTGCTTGGAGAAAGGTGGGTAGGAACTCATGGGCCAAGAATTTTTAAATTTCCCTTCTCATTTGCCCATAGGCTATTTTCTTTTAAGTGACACGATGTGATTTTGTTCATAACTGGACTGCTGGTCCTGTAATAATATGGATAACTGCTTTAAGATCTACCTGTCTACCTTCTATCACTGTCCTTCTAGAAAGGTCGATTTTTTCTAGCCAAGAGTGAATTGCTTTCAGATCGATTTGCAAACTGCTTTCATTTTTGAAAGAAGAAGGATGGATGAATGGCCCTAAATAGCAATGACATAAAGCGCAGTACATTTAGGTTCAGGTAACAAATGCGTTGGCCCTTCATGGGCGCTTGAAAACAGAGCTTTATAGTCAAGACTACACCTTGTTGGAAATTTTCACCCCAATAAGCATCCTAGCTCAGTCACTGTGGAATATGGACATTTTTTTAAATGATGTGGGGACCTACATTTGTAAGTTTTAAAGACAAATTGTATTTGGATAGAATTTCACTTGTCAGTCATTTGTGAAGTTCAATAGATTCTTAGAGTCAAATTCATAAAGCAGGGATTAATATAGCAAGTTCAAACATTTCCACAAAGGTTGGAGCTCAGAAAGTTCATTTTCCCCTGAACTCTCACAAAGACTTGAAGAAACTTAAGAGGGAAAGTGTCAGATGGTGTTAACAGGCTGCACGTGGATTGCAGATGTCAGTGTTCAAAAGCGAGCCCACAAACTCTGCATACAGGAGAGTCTCCCCTGCTCCGGAAGAATGTGTGCCAAAGCTGCCTTTGTCTCTAAGTGCAGTGGAAAAGCCCCTTGAAATCTCCCAATGAGCAAATCTTTCAATGGAACATTTTCTCTTTTGGGTTTTGGTTGTTGGGTGTCCTGGCTGAGTATATCCATACCTTTCCCCACAAAGAAATATGATTTTAATCTCACTGTCATGTTGTAGCCCTTCCTTGGGAAACCAAGTCGATAGCGGTTTACTTTTATTCCTAATGCAGGGTCCATGTCAGGGCCCACCCTGTCCACACTGAACTGATCCTCCTAGCTTGTGCTTGCTTGCAGCTGGTCTCCAGCCCCGTGGCACCCAATGGAGTTAACACCTGAGGTTTCTTTTCTCTCCTCAGCTCTCTGCACTACAAGCCAAGGTCCATTATCTCAAGTTCCTCAGTGACCTCCGACTGTACGGGGGCCGTGTGTTCAAGGCAACGTTAGTGGTAATTTCTTTCTCTTTTTCTTCTTTTTTTTTGCTTTTGCTTAGAAGCCATGGAGGCCTCTAAAAATGTCACTGCAGAGGCCATTTTGAATGAGCTGCCTCTGATGTCAAAAGCAAATCAGCTGTGAATCTTTTTAGGCCCTCATTTCTAGTCTACTTCACTCAATCAGAAAACGGCAGAAGAAATGTTAAACTAGATAATGCCCTTGCAGAATGCCCTAGAAAAAGAAATGTAAAGAACCAAGAGAATCAAAGGACTCTATCAGTGGCCTCCCTTGAACTCATGGAGCCAGAATTTACTTTCACGTTTAAAAATAATAAAAATAAAAATCTCTCCTAAAAGCCTCTTATGGCTAACCATCCTGGGCTATGATAACCTGTACTTTCTACATTAGTCATAATTTATCAGAGCCTATGCAGGCAGATTCCTGGTTCTGCAAACCCTTATCCTAATTGAATGATTTAGTATAATATAAATGAAAGATTTTGTAAAGAAAATCTAATCTTATAAAAACAGGCTCTCTGGTTCAGCTTTGCATGGTGCTTCATAGGTCTCGTGTTTTTATATCTTGTCAACGTCCCTTTCTCAGCAGGCGGAGAAGCGCTCGGAAGTGACTCTCCTGGTCGGGCCCCGGTATGGCATAAGCCACGTCATAAACACCAAAACCAATCTGGTGGCTCTTCTAGCTGACTTCAGCCATGTCAACAGGATCGAAATGTTTACCGAAGAGGAGAGCTTGGTGAGGGTGGAGCTCCACGTGCTCGATGTCAAGGTGAGTCTTCCGGGTGGGAAGCCTGACCCTGGTTTGAACAGCTAGATCCTGCCAGCGCTGCTGATGCTCAGAGGGCAGGCAAGCATCACCATGTGCCAAGTGTCCCAGGCACAACGTGGCACTGGGCAAAATCCCCCCAACTCAGGCCCGAGTGTGATTTGGGGACAAGTTGCTAGACTTGTCTGGGCTTGGTTTCTCCAACTCTACACAGGAATGTAAGCTAGATCATTTCTCAGGTCCCTCTGCCTCTAGAAGACAGGAATCTAACTTTTGGAATATAGGGATCTTATATAATACAGAGTCAGGGAGATTTTTTCCAAAACAGCTTCCTTTGGAATTCCCATTCCCTTTTGTTGAACTGGTCCTTATGTGTTTATTCTTCAGGAAAAAGCTGTGAATTGCTATTTGTGCTGTAGCAATTGGTACTGACTGAACAGCTGGCCCTTAGTGATACAAATGTCATGGGCGCTCTACTGAAAACAAGTATCTGAGATTGTCCACAAAGGTCAAAACTCTCCTCCCAAAGCAGAACTTGACTGGAGATGATCAGGTTCCCTTTTTTTCCCTACTAACAATAGATGAGTCATTGGATTTTTGCTATGTTAATGTAGGCTAATGCATCTACAGAAAAAAGGCATTGGTCAGGAGGGCTGCTCTGAGAAAAGACAGGGAGGGATCATCCCACGCCCACCACAGGGGAGTGAGAATTGTGGATGAAGATTAGCAAAAACTACTGGAATGATTTTCTAGAAAGCAAATCAGAAAGCACCAGCAGGCTCTGCAGTGGGATGAGATGATCAGGGACGAGAGAGAATGACACTCAGAAATGTTGACAGTAGTCGATAGCATTTCATGGGTTGAATCCAATGGGGCCTCCAGTTGACTTCAGAGCAAACTGACAGTGGGGGAATAGGCTTGGCGCACCTCCCCTAATTCAGGTTCAAGGTGCTTAAAGCAATAGCCCCATTGTGGGAAAAGGGCAGAAGAAAGGGTGGGTTGGATCCAGTCATTACAGCCCTGATAACAGGGATAATCTGTCCCAAACAGAAAGATGGTGAGACCTGATTGATGATTTCCTGCTGAGATGTATAGACCTTGGGGTGGCACCACCACTGTGCGTGTGGCATTGGAGAGGGTTGGCCACTGAGGAAGGAAAAGGCCGGTCGACAAGCAGTACAGGGACTTCCGATGGAAAGTCACGTTCCACCAGATGGGGGGATCAAACCTGGCCAGTGTTCTTACCCCTTGGAAAGAAAGCAAGAGGCCTGTAGTCTCATCTCGCCATGCCCCCGCACCCCTTTTTTTTTTTTCTCTTATTTCTCACATTCACTTTTTTTCAGCAACAGCACACCAGCCACTCCATCCTTCCTAATTGCTTCCAGCAAACACTTACTTCCCCATATGCCCAAGACCCATATCCAATTATATAGTGATTTCAATGCCTCCAGAAAAGTTTTAGTAAGGCCTTTTCTCAATTTCCATCTCTGTTTTACCCTCCTGTGAATTTACAACTTATTTTAGAAGCATCTTCTTCTTGGACCACTTTGACACTTTCATTTAGTCATAGCAACAATTTCCACTTGATTTTTACTTCCCTTCAACACTAATTCTCACTGTGAACCCCAAACCTCATCTTCCAGTGATTTTCAGATTGTGGAGTCACATCTGATAACTGACTCCTTACCTGTCACTTCTTTTAAATGTTAATTATTTGGGGACAAACCAATGTTTGCTTAATTCCAGTATGACTTGCAAGAGATTCAAAATGTCCAGGCTTTCAAAATTTTGGAGACTAGATGTTTGGAGACAAAATTAGGAGACTAAGTGTTTTTCCAGTAAGGTTGGCTGTGTTATGCCTGACTTTTTGCCTCCATTTGGGGCCCTCATCTGCAGTGTTTGCCCTGTAATTACTTTATATTTAATAAGCATAAATGTAGCCATTGCATTTGGGGGAAGTATTAAGGATGGATGGTTTTAACCAAAGCATCCTCTTTTGTGTAGCCCATCACGCTCCTGATGGAATCATCAGATGCCATGAACTTGGCCTGCTTGACAGCTGGATACTATAGGCTACTTGTGGACTCCAGGAGGTCAATATTTAACATGGCCAACAAGAAAAATGCAGGAACCCAGGAAACAGGTATTTTCTTCCTAAACCAATGAAACACTGACCACTCTCCCACACCCCACCTGAAAACAATAACAAAGATGCTTCTTGAAAAGTTAAAATTGCATCACAAAAATATCTAATGCCCAAATTTAACACAAAAGCTTTCAAATACTTCTCCCAATACCCTGATTTTTTTTTTTTAATGAAAATGCTGACTTGCCGTCACACTTTACATTTCGCTCTGAACATGTCTGCTTAGAGTGGTGGTGGTTATTATTGCGAAGGAAGGAAGCATCAGTCTTTATGGCTGAGTTTTTATTGCCTCCCTCTTAAAGAGGTCAGAATGCAGAGGCCTGAGGATGGAATGCCTAATAAATAGGAGCTGTGAGCATCTATTTGAGGGCTGGTCTCTCCTTATGGTGTCACAGCCTTAGACAGCTGTGAGCCTTGGAGCTCCAGCCAGCAGCAGGACTTGGCTATTACCTAGCACTCGGGATGGGACAGGAGGTTGTGGGGAGGGGGCGGTTGGTGGCAGGCTCTAGAAAGGACTGCCTCCAACCCAGCAGCCATCTTGCCTTTGCAGCAGGAGCTTCAAGAAAGACAACAGCTAATTCGCTTCAGCCACTCGACAGGACAGAACTGCCCCCAAAGAAAGGACAAAGAGGGCCATAAACATTGACTGAGAGTTGATTTGGGGAGGGGGAGGATTCTAATTGGTTTTAGTGTTTTTGTTTTGTTTCCTTTAGTGTTTGGGCATTTTCTTCTATCTGCAGTACGCACTAAGTATATGTGGCTGATGAGCAACAGAGAGGAGGGAAGTTTTATTCAACCCAAGAGCCACTGATCCATGAAAAAATTATAATTGGGGCCCCATAGATTTTTTTAAAGAAAGGGAAATTCTTAAGAACAAGTCTCATTGTCTTTGTTTCTGAGAGAAAAGGAGGGAAGGAAAAAGAAGGGAAGGAAAGTTCCTCACTTTTAAACTTAGTAGGGAACAAACCTTTATTACATAAATACATTGTAATATACACATACACACAGCTTTATTATGATGGCTGGTTAAGTGTATGTGATTACAGTCATAGGAAAAAGGGTAGTGAGTGAGAAGAGGGCTGGACAAGGCATATGAGAACTTTCAAGTCATATATATTGAAGCTTTAATCCAGTCCCTGACACTAACTATCTTTGGATCTTATGGTGTGTGATGTTTTAATTACTCTAAGCTTGGGTTTCCTCATTTGTAAAATTGGAATTAAAAACCTAGCTTGCAAAGTACGGGTTAGAAAACCATCTATGTACAGCACTCCCATTAATTATGGACAATTAATAATGAAAAAAAAACAGTGGTAGGAAGAATCAAGAATGATGGTGGTAGAAACACAGAAAGGAAAGGAAGACAGAAAGACCCCAGCGAAACAAATGACTAAAAAATCAAGAAAGGGAAGGGGAAAAGGGAGGTAGTGAGTGTGCACTAGATTTAGGGGCCAGAATTTTTATGACCCCATGTCTCTATTGAGCTCAGAGATTTCAAACAATTTAGCACTGACCTTTAAAATTCCAAAGAGCAGCTCAGCAATTTAACATAATCTTTTCTCATTGGAAAACCAGTTTTTAGCTGGTATTCAAATTATAGTGTTTATCTTGAAAATAAAATCTTCTCCCTAAAGGCTTTTAAAATTGTACAGATGTGTGAAAAAAAAATAAAGCCTGCCATTTTAAAAATGGTTATAGTAATAAGGGACCTTTGTTCTGTCCAATTGATAATAACCCACAATGTAATGTTTGATGAAACTTCAAGAGGCAAAAATTTAGTTTTAGAAAGTATTATAACCATGGGGAAAGAATGGAATTTTGACCTCTTAGTAAATTTCTCTCAGTTCTACATTGAGAATGAGGGTGAGGGCACATGTACCAAATACCTCTCTCCACTGGGGGGAGAGGGGAAGGGAGGGAGGGAGGGAGGGCAGGCAGGAGAGGGGGTAGGGGTGACAAGGGAGGGAGATGGAATGCTCCAAAAAAGAAGCTGATAGACTTAAGCTGAGCGAGATTTAGCATCTGCTATTGACTGAAAGTACTGGCCTCTCTTCAGGAACTCCCCAAAGATCTCCTGAGACCCAACAGTTATAGCAAATAAAGGCTGGTTGGGGCAGGCCATCTCTAGTCACTCTCTCTTCCCACCCTGCTCTGTGGGAGAATGGGCCCGGTTATAGATCCCAGCTCCCAGCCCACATCCTTCCATGTCTCCAAAATCATCCCAGGAAGTCAAATGAGAGAAGCATTGTATCCCTCCACTTGGATGCTAAAACTGATCATGCATTTTCTTCTTGTCTCAAATTGATCATAGCTTTAGTCAAGATCTCATAATAAGGAACAGTCAGCTTCCATTTGTTTCTATCTTGAGAATTAACCTTCAAGCACTTTCAAAACCCTGTTCTCACATATTTATGTGTCTCCAGGCTTTAGGAAGGTCTGAGTAAGTTTCCACCACTTTGCTTGTAGCCTGCTGACCTGTTCAGTTTCCTTGATCTAAAGTAGGAATGTGCAAACTGGTTTGTGGGCCAGATTCTACTTTTGTGAATAGAGTTTTTTTGGGACTCAACCAGCCTACTGTATTAGTTTCCTATGGCTGCTATAACAAATTATCAAAACTGTGTGGCAAATCAGAAATTTATTCTCTCACAGTTCTAAAGGCAGGCAGTCCAAAATCAAGGTCTCAGCAGAGCTGCCCTCTCTCCAAAAATCCTTCCTTGACTTGTCCAAGCTTTTGGTGCCTGTCAGCATTCCTTGTGGCTGAGTAACTACAATCTCTGCCTCCATCTTCACACGGCCTTCTCTTCTCTGTGTCTCAAATTCCCCTTTGTCTTCTCTTATAAGGGCATTTAATGAAGTACAGGCCCACCCAGGTAATCTAAGATGACCTCACCTCGAGATCCTTATCTTAATTACATCTCCCTTTGCAGAAAAAAAAAAAAGGCCAACCCCTAGTCTAAACCCAGAGGTCTGTCATAGATACAGCTTTGCTCAGCCACTCGCCCTACCCCAACAACCCACACTTCCAACACACTCACAAACAATATATCATAATCTAAATGTCTGTCATTGTTAAAAAAAAAAAACAATGCTGAACTCCTATTGAGTATATTTATTATAAGATGCAAATATAACCAGTGTATAACACAATGTCTTCAAAATTACATATTTTGCTTGCTGTTCATGGAAAAAGATATATTTAGTCAAAAGACTCAGAATACTGTTCAGTATTAAATCCACTGTGTAATTTGAGAGCAAGGTTTACTCTTCGCTAAAACGGATTTTTGTTGTGTGTTTTTTCGTATGTTCTTGTAACTCTGATGTCAGTATCCTCCAAACTGTGGTCAGGGGGGCATTTTGTGGGAACACATGGGAGAATGGGTGACCCTAAATGCTGCTACAGTGATTACTTTTTTCTCAAAATGCTGCCTCTGGAACCTACAAAGCAATATTGGCAGAATGACCTGAAATCTTTACAGATTTACCAGAATCTGTAAAGTAGGGTTTTGCAGTTTTCATTCACGAGGCACATCAAACAAATCTTCAGGAGTTCCTCTGATACAAACAAAACTTGAAACTAGTCAAATTATTAGCTATGCTTAGAAATAGAGAAGTACATTACCTGTGTGAATGCTCCATGTTATGATGCTTATAAATATGTACAAGCACATAACTCTATGCATGCAGGCATACATACTGATATTTATACATGAATCTATTAATATCCACCAGAATATAAGAATGCTGAGGATGGAGGTTCCCATACATCATCCCCAAATTTATTTTACTTTCCTAAAATATCTGGCTGAAGTGTGGGAACCTTGACCTTCTTTTTACGCAATGAGGAAAAAGTCCGACATCTTCTTCCACAAAGCAGACAGTGTTAGATCTTGTGGTACAAAGAAGAAGGCCTTCTATTTTATGAACTAGTAACTATTGAAATATTGCCTTTAAGAATTTTTAAAAGCATTATGTATCTATTCACATCCATAGACATAAAAGTTTTATTTTTTGTGAAATAACATCTATACGAAAAAAAACAATAAATTTCAAAGTATATTGTAACAAGTAGTTATCAAACAGATTTCAGAGTTTGGTTTGGGTTACAGTTTCACAATTTTAGGCTGTTCCTTCTAGCTGCTCCAAGACACTGGCAGCTAAAAGAAATATCAATATAATGATTCAGTAGTCATACTCATTTGTTATATCCTATCTTCCACCTTCTTGTTTAAAGCTTCTCCCAATCTTTAGGGTTATTTGTGCTATGCCCATTCTAACTTTTTCATGTTGGAAAGGGCTGTCGAGAATATGGGATGGGAGAATGGAACTAGTTGATGTCCTTAGAGAGGCTGGCCCCTCAGGTTTCAGGACTTATCTGGCCTAGGAGCCCATCTAGAGGTTGTAACTTTATGGAAAGTAATCATAGTACATGAAATTTTTGTAGAACCTCAGATAGAACCTGAGGTGTTCTTTAGGGTTGGCAGGAATGGTTTTGGTTGGAGTTTGGCAAACCATGGTAAACAGCAATATCTAGCTGAAGCTTGCCTAAGTAACCTCCAGAGTAGCCTTTTGACTCTATTTTTCTAACTCTCTCAGCCACCGATATCTTATTTTGTTACCTTTCTTTTCCCTCTTTTGGTCAGGAAGGCACTGTCCATCCCACCCTGGGATTCGTGTCTCACATTGTCAGGGAGACTTCCCCTCTGGAGGTCATGTCCCCACATAGTGGGGAAGGTAATGATTTTCCTTGCAGAGTTGGGCTTAGAGAGAGAGAGGGGCCACATCTGAGCAACAAAGAGGTTTTCTGGAAGTAACCCTTAGGCATAGGCTTAGCTTCTTCACTATAAAAATAAGCTTCACAAGAGCAAGCCTCAAGATCAAGGGCTTGGCCTATTGACTTGGGAGTCAGTATCTGGGGTTTGAGACAGTATCAGGGGTTTCCTCAGTGGTAAAGTTTAATAGTTTCATATTTTTTTCAAATGAGGTCTTTTAATAATAGAACGAAGGGTCGGATGGAATCAAGCTATAGTTCCCTACTCCCAGAAGGTATTAAATTTTATCACATGGCACTTATAAAATAGTGATTTTGCTAAGGCCAAGAAGTCCTTACACCTGAAGCCTAACCTGACTGGTACCGTATTTGGAAAGCTGAATAATCATGTTCATATGTGTGGTCCTACAAGCCACTGAACTAGGAGACAGAGATGAGGCTCCCCCAGAACCCAAACAGCACAGTAACTTGTCTTTGCATGGTTCTTTCTCTTTAGGAACAGAAAGCAAAGGAAAGCCTAACCTCCTGGGCCCAGACTGGAACTGTATCCCCCAAATGACCACCTTCATTGGCGAAGGGGAGCAAGAAGCCCAGATAACATATATAGATTCAAAACAGAAGACAGTTGAGATGACAGATGGTACCTTGTGTCCCAACGACCACCGGCACTTGTATATAGACAACAGCTATAATTCCGACGAACTTAACCAGCAGCTGACCCAGCCGGGTGAAGCCCCCTGTGAGGCAGACTACAGAAGTCTAGCTCAGCGGCCTCTGCTGACCCTCTCAGGACCAGAAACCTTAAAGAAAGCACAGGAGTCTCCACGAGGAGCTAAAGTGTCCTTCATTTTTGGAGATCTCGCCTTGGAGGACGGTATTAGTCCCCCAACTCTCGGCTACGGGAGACTGTTAAGCGAGAGTCCGGAGATGCTGGAGAAGCAGAGAAACCTGTGCATGAGCGGTGCCAACGCCATGAAGAGCCTGGAGCTCACGCCAGACCCAGACAGCATCCAGTTCGTGGCAAATTCCGTTTACGCCAACATAGGCGACGTGAAGAGCTTTGAGGCCACCCAAGGGATCGAGGAGCCCCTCCTGCATGACATCTGCTACTCGGAAAACGCTGACGATGCAGAGGACGAAGACGAGGTGAGCTGCGAGGAGGAGCTGGTGGTGGGAGAGGTGAGCCAGCCGGCCATCCTCAACCTGTCTGGGTCGAGCGATGACATCATTGACCTCACGTCCCTGCCCCCCCCAGAAGGCGATGAGAACGAGGATGACTTCCTGTTGCGTTCCTTGAACATGGCTATTGCCGCACCCCCACCTGGTTTTCGAGACAGTTCGGATGAGGAGGACTCTCCGAGCCAAGGAGCTTCCTTGCGCGAGGACCAGGAACCAGGCGGTGGCCTGCGCAGTGACGAGGTTCCCGTGTCCCTCATTGACGCTGTGCCCACTGGTGCTGAAGGCAAGCGTGAGACGGTGCGGGACGGGGCCAGCGTCCCCATGCTGGCAGCTCTAGACGCCCTCTCCGTGTCCGAAGACCAGCAGACCAGTGACAATTCAGGTTCTTTCACGATTGTTACGTTCATTCACTAACCATATCATTTCACCCTTTCAAGCCAGTTGCCCTGGGAGTCCTGTTACATCCTGTTCTCCATGTCACGCATGTCCCATTTCATAAATGTGCTGAAACTACCGTCATGGGTTTTTTTGTGTATGAGGTTTCCTTTGTTGTTATTTGTATGTGTGTGGTGTTTTATTTTTTCCCCCATGCCTGTTTCCGGAACAACTGTGCAATAAACTCAGAGTCCTTATTGAAAAGGGAACTTTTTGGTATTTTTTTTTCCATATAGATATAGTAGTAAGTCCCATTTTCTTACCTGTCTCCCAGTGCCTGGGATGCACCCATTAATCGGTTCTTGTTTTTTGCGGCATGCAGGTGTAGCCATCCTGCGGGCTTACAGTCCCGAGTCTTCGTCAGACTCGGGCAATGAAACTAACTCTTCCGAAATGACTGAGAGTTCTGAATTGGCCGCTGCCCAGAAGCAGTCGGAAAACCTCTCCCGCATGTTCTTGGCCACCCACGACGGCTACCGCTCCCTTGCCGAAGAGCACACAGAGTTCCCCACTTCCAAGAGCCCCGCTGGGGCCTTGCCTCCAAAGTCCTCCCACGGCCTGGCTGCCCGTCCAGCCGCCGACCTGCCACCCAAAGCTGTGCCTTCCAAGCAGATACTTCACTCGGACCCCATGGAGATGGAGCCCGAAACTATGGAGACCAAGTCAGTCACTGACTATTTCAGCAAACTGCACATGGGGTCGGTGGCATATTCCTGCACCAGCAAAAGGAAAAGCAAGCTGGCTGATGGGGAGGGGAAAGCACCCCCGAGTGGGAAAAAACAGCAGGGGACCAAAACAGCTGAGGCGGAGGAGGATGCCAAAGGCAAATTTGGCACTGTGTCTTCAAGGGACACGCAACACCTAAGCACTTTTAACCTGGAGAGAACTGCCTTTCGCAAAGACAGCCAAAGATGGTTTGTGGCCACCGAGGGTGGGGGGTTTGAAAAAAGTACGCTGGAAGCCACAACTGGGAAAACCTTTCCAAGAGCTTCCGGCCTTGGGCCGAGGGAGGCCGAAGGGAAGGAAGAAGGGGCTCCTGATGGGGACGCCAGTGATGTTGTAGGACTTGGCCAAGGGGATCACTGTGTATCCTCTGCCAAAGACATAAGTAACCCAGAGGACACTGACCCGTCCAACCGCCACCATCCTCCCAAGCTTCCCGAGGCTGAAGAGAATATGGCCCGGCTTTGTGACTACCATTTGGCCAAGCGGATGTCATCGTTGCAAAGTGAGGGCCATTTTTCTCTGCAGAGCTCTCAAGGCTCTTCAGTGGACGCGGGCTGCAGCACGGGCAGCAGCGGCAGTGCCTGTGCCACACCCGTGGAGTCCCCGCTCTGCCCTTCCATCGGGAAGCACCTGATGCCCGAGGCTCCTGGGAAAGGTGTGAGTTACATTACTTCAGAGGAGAGAGCCGCTGGGCTGCCCAACCACGGAGCCACTTTTAAGGAACTGCACCCACAGTCGGAAGGGCTGTGCCCACGGATGGCAGTGCCTGGTCTGCACACAGCCGTTAATGCTGAGCCCTTGGCTGGCACTTTGAGAGATGGATGTCATCGGCTCCCCAAGATTAAGGAAACCACAGGTACAGCAATGATGGATTTAGCTCTTTGATTTACATGTGAACTGAATTTACCGCAAACCTGAAAATATACAGTCTGGAAGATAAGTCCGAGTTAGAATTTAAAAAGCCATAGAACTGTGGCCAGGTTCAATGGCAATCATTGATCCCCCAGTATTGAATAAATTTGGATGTTTCTAGGTCTAGAACAATGGTGGAAACGGCGCTTGCTATTTATAATCTTGCTCTGTGCTTGCTTTCAGAATGTGATTGGGCAACTTTTGTTTTTTCTCTCAAAATTCTGAATGTAGGCTTTTAGCAGCACCCATTATGATTTTTAGGTATAAGAAAGTTTTGCTTAGAGTCACAAAACAGTGTAGTTCCCTTCTCAAGACTTCTAACTTCTCATTTTGCCATTCTGGCATTGAGAGGTAAGGAAAGATGCTGGAGCAGGTATCAAGGAGATAGGAGGGAGGGCAGGGAGGTCATTTAGCTCACTCTCCTCCTTTTAGCGATCCTTCCAGATGCCTCCCTACCTGTGCTATTTTCTAAGATGATCCTAGAGGAACATCCTAAAGTAGCTGGCATACCCCAGTGTCAGAAGGTTTGGGGGGAAGGTCATGAGCTGTTTCATTTCCTAAAAAATAAAATACAGACACAGCCACCTTCTGTGCCCACCTTTGCCATTCCACCCTGAAGTGGGCATACAGCCCTCTCACCCATCCAGCTGGCCAGCTATCAGATAGCAAAGACAGTTGCTCTTTCACGCTTTTATATTTCAAACGCAGTCATCTGTAGCATCCTTTTCCTAAAGGTCAATAGATGTTAGTGGGCTCTTACATTGGTCAATTTCCATAGGTCACCTTTTAAGATGATCTACTTTTTGAAAAACTGCTTCTGGCTTTGCCACTTAGAGACTGCCTGCTCTGGGAAGGCTGTATGTAAATGTTACTTAACACATCATCCTACTAGCATCTTTCTCCCTAACCTAGTTAAACCACACTGTTCAATCATTGTGGTTTACAAAGAGCTTTCACCTCAGTCATCCCTTGCTTCTCACAAAAATTCTGAGATGGGGATGATTTTCTCCACATGACAACTTTCCTGAGAAAAGTTGCATGACTTGCCCTGTGTCTCACTACTACCTGACTTCAAATGTTGTACCAGGCCAAGCTCGAGGTGACTTCCTAAAAAAAGGTTGGCTTATTTCATTGGTATTAATTAAATTAGGCCACATCTTTGAGGAAGGTAACTGATGCCAGAATTAACATAATCCCTTGAAATGAAAAATACGTTTGAATACTCTTTAAACAGTGTGGGTGTTTTCTAACATTTCTGTTTTGACAGGGAAATATAGGGAAAAAGGCAATTCATGATATTCCATTGTCTTCCTCCAAATGTTGGGGATTTTGAGGGTATTCCAAATGAATCAGTAGTTGCAGGAATAACAGATCCCAGTAATTCTTGACATTTCTTGAAAGGGAAATCTTCTCCAAGAGCTCAGGAGGCAGTCTCTGGAAAGTGGAGTAGCCATGACATAAGGCAGCCCTTCTAGTATACATCCCTGGGAGATGACAGCAATCACATAGAGATGTAGTGAAAGTGGCCACCCAGGAGATGCTTAACGATTCTCTCTGTTTTTCTACTACCCCTAGTGTAGCTTTAACAGAGCCTGGGAAGGAGAGACGAGGAGGCATGCCTTCAGCTTGGTCTCAATATCCTGAAGCTGACCCCATCCTGCTACCATCAAACATTCACTCGGAATCAAAGGTGCCAATTCCAAGTCAACACCCTAATGATTTCTCCCAAGCAAACCAGGCATATGGAAGGGCAGTGAACTGGCAACCACCGGATCAGAGAATGGGAAGCCTCGGGACACCCCCCAGCCAGAGGGCTCTGAGACGTAGCAGCAGTGTCCTCTTGGGATCTGTAGTTTTGGAGACCTTCCAAGAGAGGACCAAGGGTGCAGTCAGCTTAAAGTGTCCAGGTATCACAGAAGCACAGGAAGCCAGTTCAGAAAGGCGAGCAGAACTGCCCCTGGGGAAGAAGCTCACCAAAAGTTTTTCCCAAAGCTCGATGCACTTGAGCTCTGTGGGAAAGGTTCACAAGAGGTCTCCAGTGGCTCACAAAGACTCGAAGCTGTACAGGACATTACCTTTGCGGAAGCTAGAGGGCAGCAATTGGAGGTGCCGGGGACCTTTCAGCTACTGCTTCTTAAACCGAGGGCAGGATGAAGATGGTGATGAAGATGAAGAGGAGGGAGAGGCCACCCGCCACATCTCTTGCCTGTATCAACCACGGATGACTCAGGCCATGTCAGAACCAACCTGCCCATCCCTGGCTGTTGGGATTCAGAAGCAAGGAGGGGAGCTATCCAAAGGTTCAGTGCTGAAATCTTGGGCAGAAGTCCTGAGTGGCCCGGATGATTTGGACTTCAGCAACCTGGCCTTTGATGCCCGGATTGCGAGAATAAATGCCCTAAAGGAAAGCACATACGCAATGCCTGATGGGTTCTTCGCAGCCCAAAATGATGCCAATGAGCTGCTCTGCCTCGTCAGAGCAACCAAGGGGAAGAGAGAAGAGCCGCACCCTGAAGCGTATGACCTTACGCTTTCTCAGTACAAGCAACTGTTATCCATCGAGTCCAGACAGTTGGGAAGTGCCTGCAGGAAAATGGCAATGGCTGAGAAAAGCCCAGAGGAGATGCTCCTAGCTATGACTTCCAGCTTTCAAGTGCTCTGTTGCCTAACAGAAGCTTGCATGAGATTAGTCAAAGTTGTGAACTCAGAAACACAGCGGCAGGAAATTGTAGTGAAGATTGATGAAGTAGTCATAAACTACATCTGTCTCCTTAAAGCTGCCGAGGCAGCCACTGGAAAGACCAGCGGGGATCCTAACGTGGGACTCTCGACGCGACATTCAACCACCATGGCCGCTATTGTAAGCACACTAACACGTTCTCTCAAGATGCTTTTAAATAAATAAAGTATGAAAGTCACGTCATAATCGACCTTTGCAAAGCCATACATGAACTTTTATTTACTTTATGTGTACGATGAACAGATGTCTCCTTTCTTCTCTCTGTATATTTTGTTATTTTATATAAAATAGGAGATAGAAGTGACACTGATGAAATGTTGAAATGTACTAATCAGATATATTCTGTTTATATTATACATATATATATACACGCACACACACGTAAAAGAAATATACAAGAAAGTGATGACATCTGGCTATTTTTCATATAGTCAGAACTCCAGGTATATGATGTGAAATTTTAAATTCTACTGTGTTAGAGTAAAACAATGAATCCTCTCCCCTTTCTTTCCAAGCAGATACTTGGAGACCATATCATTCATATTTAGAAGTTAAAATAAATCACCCTGTATATAAAACAGTACTTATGTTTTAAAATTATGATTTTTAAGCATTGGAAATAGCAAAGACATTTAAAATTCAAGAAGGTATTATGGATTACTAGGGAATATATACAAAATAAATGAATTTTTTGCTCATAATGCTTGGTTATCTGATGCTTTCTTCCAAATAATCCCTGATTTAAACTTTGGCTTATTCCATTTGGGCTAGAAATGGGGTGGGGTGGGGAGTGGATTCCACTGTGTCAACCCAAATGTTCTTTACAGTGTTTCTAGAATTAAAATACTTCCCAAAGAGAAGAGAGGGAATAATGGGCAGGTTCCTAGGTAAGACAGAGTAAAACATACAGTAATAGATGATCTGGTAATGTGAAATGAATAGCCCTACTATTACCAGTATTAAATTATTTAATGAAAGGAGAGATCCGCTCTGATTAAACATCAAAACATGACCCAAAGGCATCATCCCCGCCTCCCCCAACTCAGTCATGAAATGTGGCATTCCCTGTACAGTGAGAGAACTTTGAAGAAAGTATTTGCAAAATCACAAAAGGAACATTCCTTTGATACCATAAGTATCAAAAGGATAGACCCAGCAGCATAAAGGAGACCACATGCCAGCACCTGCACATCACTTTTCACCACAGCTCTGAGCATCGAACTTCGTACATCACCTCTGGCAACCCACACTTCCAACCAAACAGGGACTTCCAGCCTAACTCCAGCACAAAATGTCCAATCTGGAATATTTGAGAAAGTCAGGGACAGATGGCTACTCTTATAATAGAAGCCATGATTAAGTAAATAATAAAGGATCTATTAAATGTTCTGACCTGGACTGACTGATAAATATGGATGCTGGGAGGGGGGGGAGAATCAAAAGTGGTAGATTTGACCATTTTTAGGTGAAATTGATGGAATACAAAGTTCTCAGAACTGTCATCACTCTGAAAATACACCTTTGGGTCAAAACAAAAAGGATGCAGACTCTACCATCATAAAATAAAAGTGACATGTGCCTATGTAGTTCCTGGGTCATTTAGTGCTCAAACTACACACACTTCTATCTATGTAGGTAGCTCTTGAAAACATGACAACATGCCAGATGCAAATGTTGACATTTTTGTAGCCTACCTGACAGGAGGCATAACACAACCCATTTTGGATTTCTCTCTTTTGTCAGTGGTTCCACAGGAACTCAACAACAAAAGCTGCACATGTTTCTAGAGGGCAGCAAACAAATGTGGTTTAGATGTGTTATAAATCATATTTAATCAAATAAAACATTTCATTACAATTTTAATTATGAATATTGGTGTTTTGATATTGAGAAATAGTGGTGTTTACTGTGGAAAATCTTGATAAATATTCTGTGTACTAAAATGCTAACAAATTAACAGGGTGTGTGCTCTCTGTTAGACATTGTGCTAAACACATTATCTCATTTAATCATCTCAACAATCTTATAGCTTGGGCACTATCATTAGTTCCTTCTGGGGGCCATATGGTTTAATAGTTAAGGATGTGGGTTTCAGGGTCAAAACAGCTTAATTTAAACACTGACTCTGCCATATTCTCGCCCTTTCATCTTAGAAAAATTAATTAGCTTTTTTCCTAAGTGTCGATTTCCTCATAGTAAAATGAAATCCATAACAAGAGCTATCCCACGAGTTTCATCATGAGTTTTAAGTGAAATTGCATTTGTAAACTCTTAGCACAATACCTGGCAGAGAGTAAGTACTCAATTGATGTTAGAAATTATCATCATCATCATCATCATCATGACTGTGTTAAATATATGGTCCAAGAAAATCTGTGGGGGGTGTCTGGGGTATGTGCATATATTGTACCCTGACTCTACGTGTAGAGTGCATTTACAACAACGCCCCAGTCCGTTTCAGTTCTTTGTGAGGCCTGGGTGAAATAGCTCTGGATCCCTGTAATCAATTTCCTGTTTCTTAAGCCTGCTCCAGTAAGTTTCTGTTTCTTTTAAACAAACACTTTATTTCTCAGAAAACCTCAAGCCCCCACCCCCCATTCACTAAGCCTGGTGGTTTCTAATGGGTCCTGGCCTATTAGAATGATCTTGTATTGATTTTTATGTAGCCTTTTTTTAAAAAAATGTGTTTGTGTATGTTTCATAATGGCATAATAGCACAGTGGTACATGTACTTACTTTGAAACAAACAAATAAATAAATAAATAAGCATATACCTGGTGAATGTATGTGAAACTACTATCCCTGGTAGGGGTGCAGGCACTAAAACTTTGGAGGCCACTGAACTAGAGAATAAAACTTCCTTGCAATCACAGTCCTTAACAATCATCCCCCATTCTACTTTTCCATGTTTATTGCCTACCGTTTTTATTAACCATTTGTCCTAGTTTGCTAAAGCTGCCAGAATACAATGCACCAGAGATGTATTGGCTCTTATAAAGGGGGATTTATTTAGTTAAAAACTTATAGTTCTTCAGAGGAAAGACAGCTAACTTTCATCTGAGGTTCTGTCTCACACGGGAAGGCGCAGGGCGATCTCTGCAGCCTTCTCTCCCAGCTTCTGGGTTCCCACAGCTTTCCTGGGGTGATTCCTTTCTGCATCTCCAAAGGCCTGGGCTGAGCTGCTTGGGCTGGGCTGCATCGAGCGCTCTCATTTAAGCATCCAGCCAATTAAACTAAACACTCATTGCAGGAGGCATACCCTCTAGCCGACCGCAGATGCAATCAATGACAGATGAGCTTCACATGCCAATGGCTTAAGCCCACAGCAACAGAACTAGGCACTTTCACCTGGCCAAGTTGACACCTGACCCTAACTACCACATATAGCCCCCCCTTGTAAACTTGGCAACTATACCCTTAAGTGATACTAAAATGGCAAAATTTCTCTTCTGGCTCTGGACCTATGAATCTCAAAAGTTATCTGGTGTCAAGATGCAAAGGAGGGACAGTCACAGGACACATGTTTTCATTCCCAAAGGGAGAAATTAGAAGGAACACTGGGGTCACAAGACCCAAACAGTTCTGAGAACCTGCAGGGCAAACACCGTTGGATTTCCAAGTCTGAAAGTCATTTATCCTTTGGGCTTTAAGGAAGTGACAGTCCCACCCTTTCCAAGGGCTTACGCAGTGGCCTGCCTCTCTCTGAATTCAACCTTGAGGAACACTGAGGGGACTACCTTTTTCTTGGCTCCACCCCCTCCAAGCATCGGGCCACACCTGGGCTCCCTGCCATCTCCAGGGCACATGCTCAACCCCTGCATGTGGTGGCAGCCAGGCCCTCCCCAGTCCCCAAGGAGTGTGCTGTACCTTATGCAACGCCTGAGGCAGCATGACTCTTCCACTGCAACAAGGTGGAAGGCCCATCCTCTGCCTTCAGGGCAAACTTACCCTTCCACGTATATGGGTGGGTCCACTCTCCCAGCCGAGGTTTCTTGGCTTCAAACCCAAGCTTCCACGGCTCTCACACTGCAAACTCCAATCCATCCCTGGCAGAGGTTCTGTTTATGCCAAAAGTCTCTTCAAGCACTCCAGACCTTCTCCATCAAGCTCCCCACAGTTCCTCCAGAACCCTCCTCTTATCTGTCCAAAAAATTGTTCCAACACGTCTGGTATTTGCAAACTGCAGCAGCACCCCACTTTTCAAGTACCAAATCTGTTCTAGTTTGCTAAAGCTGCCAGAATGCAACACACCAGAGGTGGATTGGCTTTTAATAAAGGGGGATTTATTTCGTTAAAAAGTTTTGGTTCTTCAGAGGAAAGGCAGCTATTTTTCATCTGAGGCGCTGCCTTACACGGGAAAGCACAGGGCGATCTCTTCTGGCCTTCTCTCTCAGCTTCTGGGTTCCCACAGCTTTCCTCAGGGTGATTCTTTTCTGCATCTCCAAAGATCTGGGCTGAGCTGCAAGTCCTGAGATGAAGTATGCTGAGCTACTTGGGCTATGCTGCATCGAGCTCTCTCATTTAAGCATCCAGCCAATTAAACTAAACATCACTCATTGCAGGAGGCACTCGCAGTAGCCGACCGCAGATGCAATCAATGACAGATGAGCTTCACATGCCAATGGCTCATGCCCATAGCAACAGAACTAGGCACCTTCACCTGGCCAAGTTGACACCTGAACCTAACTACCACACCGTTATTATAGAAATTGCAAATACACACCAAAATAGACACAATCATATAATGAATCGATATGTACTCATCACACAGCTTTAACAATCATCAAACTCATGCCCAGTATTTTCTCTATTTCTACCCACCTCCTCCCCTACTGTATGAGTTAGAAGCAAATCCCAGATACCACAGCATTTAACCCATGAATATTTCAGCAATCTATTCCTGATAGATAAGAACTTTTTAACTTAACCACAATGCCATTTTCACATTTATAATAATTCCTTATTATCACATATCCAGGCCATTTCAAATGTCCAACTGTCTCATGAGCACCATACATTTTTTACAACTGTGAAAAAAAAAATCAGGCTCCAAATAAGATCCACACACTGTAATTGGTTGATACATCTTTTAAGTCTCCATTAATCTATAGGCTTCCCATCTGGTTCTTTTTTTGCATTTGAAATTTTGTTGCTTGCTGAAGAAATAAATGGGATTGTCTGTCTTATGAAATTTCCCATAGTCTGGGTTTTGCCAATTGCATCCCCAAGGTAGAGTTTAACATTCCCTTGTTCTGTATTTCCTGTGATCTGGTGTGGATCTAGAAGCTTGATCAGATTCAAGTTCCATGATTTAGGCAAGACAACTTCATGGTGGGGGGAACTTACATTAGGAGGAACATAATATCTGGTTGTTTCTCCTTTAATGATCTTTGTAGTCACTGATGCCTGTATTAGTCAGGGTTCTCTAGAGGAAACAACCAACAGAAGAGATCTGTAAATATGAGATTTATAAAGGTATCTCATGCAACTGCAGGGGTGCAAAGGTCCAAAATCCACAAGGCAGGCTGTGAAGCAGGCAACTCTGATGAAGGGTCTCGATGAACTCCACAGTTGAGACTGGCTGGCTGAAGACAGTGAAAATTCTCTCTTCTTCCTTAAGAGTGTTCAGCCGATTGGATCAAATCCAACTGTTTGTCTCATTTACGGGAGAGGTGCCCTGAGTTGATTGTAGATATAATCAGCCACAGCTACAATCAACTGAATGATGATTTAGTACACCAGCCTTCCAGTTTATCAACCAGCCATGAAATACCCTTGTAGCAATGGTCAGACCAGTGCTTGTCTGACCAGACAACTGGGCATCATCACTTGGCCAAGTTGACACCAGAACCTAACTATCACAGTTCCCCCTGTCAACTTGGCATCTATACACATCACCTTGAAACATGCTTAATTTATAAACAGAACACAATACTCAACTATACTGCATACAGCTGGAAATGCACTACATTTCTCCAGAATAGGGTGCAAGTCCTTAGATAACATTCACTCTTAAACTTGATATCCTATAATTAAATACTGTAACATAAACAATACAACTTATGTCATATGATAAGAGGAAAAGATATTTGCTTTATGTACACATACAAAAATACTCATAACAAATCAGGGAGGAAATATTCATATCATCACAGTCCTCGTTTCTGTAAGTGGTCACATGGTTGTAGTTTATATTTATCCCTATCTTCTCCCACTACCCATTCCATGTTACCTTTACCATCAGCAACCTTCAGCTAGCCATGGTGGGGTGACCCAAACCTGCATTTCCGGGCCATTGGTAGTCCTGCCTGGATTGGGTTGTTGCAGTTTTCCATTGACTTTAATCACAGGGCATGGTAGTACTAAGAGATGCCCTAGAGGATCTCCTGTATTTCAGGAAAACTCTTTATCTCCATTGTGTAGTTGCAGTCCTATTTCCACTTGATAGTTAAGATCAATCACCCCAGACAGTACAGTAATCCCCTTCCTTGCCTGTTGATTCAGAGGCATGAAAACCCAAAGTGGCCAGGTGGCAGTCTTAACTACCAGCTCAATGGAATCATTGTTGTGTCTCCTGGCAGGAGCACTTCTTCTTTTGGATCGAAGACCTGTAGACCAGCAGAGCTTAAGGTTTCAGGGACAGAAGCAAAAGTTTTTCTAGTGGATCACTAGAGGTGATAGTGAGTGGTGCCACTCCCATTTTCACCCCTTGATTCCTGGACCCGTGGATCCTAGCTGTGGGAGAAACAGCACCATAGAGCGGATGCTGATTCAGAGCATACACAGCCTCCTGGAGAACACTGCTCCAGCCCTGCAAGGTATTGCCACTTAGTTGATGCCATAATTGGGTCTTCAAAAGGCCATTCCTGGGGGTGCAAAGGTAGTTCAGTGGTAGAATTCTCACCTGCCATGCGGGAGACCTGGGTTCGATTCCCAGCCCATGCACTTCCCAAACAAATAAACAAACAAACGAACAAAAAACTGAACAAACAAATTCAACAAATGGTGCCACAATAAGGGGGTACTCACATGGAAAAAGAAAGAAATGTGACTTCCACCATACAAAAAAAAAAAGGCCATTCCACCATTCTATCAACACAGCTGCCTCTGGATGATGGTAAGATCAGAAAATTCCATGAGCATGTACCCATTCCCACACTTCATTTGCTGTGAAGTGGGTTCCTTGACCAGAAACAATGGTGTGTAGAATTTCACAACAGTGGGTAGGGCATTACATAGGTCCACAGATGGTAGTTTTGGCAGAAGTATTGTATGCAAGGAAGGCAAACCCATATCCAGAGTATGTGTCTATTCCAGTTAGACTATTTCTGCCTCTTCAATGATGGAAGTGGTCCAAAGTAATCAACCTGCCACCATGTAGCAAGCTGAGCACCTTGGGGAATGCTGCCATATCAGGGACTAAGCATGAGTCTCTGCTGCTAGCAGACTGGGAACTCAGCAGTGGCCATAGCCAGATTGGCCTTGGTGAATGGAAGTCCATGTTGCTGAGCATAACCTCCATCACTACCACCATGCCCACTTTGTTCATGAGCCCATTGGGCAATGGCAGGAGTGACTGGGAAAAGAGGATGACTTGTATTCATTGAAGGTGTTATCCACTTGATTATTAATATCTTCCTCTGCTGACGTCACCCTCTGGTGAGAGTTCACATGGGACACAAATATCTTCATGTTTTTTGCCCACTCAGAAAGGTCTATCCACATATCTCTTCCATAGACCTCTTTGTCACCAATTCTCCAATCATGCTCCTTCCAGGTCCCTGACCATCCAGCCAAACCATTAGCAACAGCCCATGGATCAGTATACACCTCTAGCCAGTTCACCTTCCAAGCAAAATGAACAATCAGGTGCACTGTTCAAAGTTCTGCCCACAGGGAGGATTTCCCCTCACCACTGTCCTTTAAGGACATCCCAGAAAGGGGCTGTAGTGCTGCAGCTAACTACTTCTGGGTGGTACCTGCATGTCATACAGAACTATCTGTAAACCAGGCCCAAGTTTTCTCTTCCTCAGTCAACTGACTGTAAGGAATTCCCCAAGAGACCATAGCTCTGGGCTGGGAAAGAGAAGCTAATGTGGCAGGAGTGGGGGCCATGGGCATTTGGGCCACTTCCTCATGTAATTTACTTGTGCCTTCAGGACCTTCTCAAGCCCCAACTGTTATATACCATTTCCATTTTATGATGGAATGCTGCTGCACATGCCCAACTTTATGACTTGGTGGGTCAGACAACACTCAGCTTACAATAGGCAACTCAGGTCTCATGGTAACTTGCTGGTCTGTGGTTAAGCATTCAGTCTCCACTAAGGCCCATTAGTAGGCTAAACCCTGTTTCTCAAAAGGAGAGTAGTTATCTGCAACAGATGGTAAGGCTGCATTGTGATTCTCCTAAAGGGCCCTGCCAAAGACTCCAGACAGCATCTCTATTTGCCACTGACACTTCCAGCACCATTGGATCTGTTGTATCATATGGACCAAGTGGTAGAGCAGCTTGCACAGCAGCCTGGGCTTGTCACAGAGCCTCTTCTTGTTTCAGTCCCCACTCAAAACTAGCAGCTTTTCTGGACACTTGGTAAATAAGCCTGAGTAGCATACCCAAATGAGGAACATGTTGTCTCCAAAATCCAAAAAGGCCAGCTAGGCATTGTACCTCTTTTTTGTTCATAGGAGGGGGCCTGATGTAACAACTTATTCTTCACCTTAGAAGGGATATGTCAACATGCCACACACCACTGGACACCTAGAAATTTCATGGACATGGAGGGCCCCTGTATTTTTGTTGGATTTATCTCCCATCCCCTGACAGGCAAATGCCTTACCAATAAGTCTAGAATAGTTGCTACTTTTTGCTCACTAGGCCAATTAACATAATTTCATCAATATAATGGACCAGTGTGATGTCTTATGGGAGGTAGAAATTATTAAAGTCCCTGCAGACATGATTATGATGAAGGGCTAGAGAGCTGATAAAGCCCTGAGGTAGGACAGTGACGGTATTGCTGGTCATTGCAAAAAAAAAAAAAAAAAGATATATATATATATAGACAGCTATTGAGAAAAAAACATTTCCAGACCAATAGCTGCATATCAGGTACTAGGTAATGTGTTGATTTGCTCAAGCAATGATACCACATCTGGAACAGCAGCTGCAATTGGAGTCACCACCTGGTTAAGTTTACGATAATCCACTGTCATCCTCTAAAACCCATCTGTTTTCTGCACAGGCCAAATAGTAGAGCTGAATGGGGATGTGGTGGGAATCACCACCCCTGCATCCTTCAAGTCCTTATGAGCGGCAGTCATCTCTGCAGTCCCTCCAGGAATCCAGTATTGCTTCTGATTCACTATTTTGCTGGGTAGGGGCTGTTCTAGCGGCTTTCTCTTAGCCTTTCCTATCTTAATAGCCCTCACTCCACAAGTCAGAGAACCAACGTGGGGGAATTCTGCCAGTTGCTGAGTATGTTAATTCCAATTATGCATTCTGGAACTGGGGAAATGGCCACAGAACAGGTACGGGGACCCACTGGGCCCACTGTGAGGTGAACCTGAGCTAAAACTCCATCAATTACCTGACATCCATAAGCCCCTACTCTTTTGGGGGTCCAGAGTGACATTTTGGGTCTCCTGAAATTAGTGTCACTTCTGAGCCAGTGTCTAATAAATCTCTGAAATATATGATCATTTCCTTTTCCCCAGTGCATAGTCACCCTGTAAAAGGCCACAGGTCTCTTTCAGAAAGCTGGGAGGAAGATTAACTGTAAATTTTGGGCAGTGTAACAGGATACTGCCCCAAAGGATGCATGGCCTTCCCCTCATTGGGGGGCTCTGAATCTGTAAACTGTCTCAAATCTGGGAATTGATTAAGGGGCCATGACTCTCTGTTTTTGTAATTCAAGTTAGACTTCTGTTCACTTGACCTTCTGCTTATACAGCTCAAAAAAGAATTTAATAGACTTCCTATCTATTTTACTTCTAGGTAGCCCATGATCTATTAGCCAACACCATAAATCTCTGTGAGTCACATTATTTTGACTGCTGCTTTGAGTCTGCTGTCCATTATGGTGGCCATGCTCACCTTGCCTATGGTGATTAATTGCTGCCACATGGCTTCTGCCAACTCAGGATCCAATCATTCCCATTGTGTTTAAGGATTCCAGCTCAGTGACAGCAGTTCCCATAGCAATATCTGACCTCCAGAGAAGGGTGTCTACAGAGCTCTTCAGGGATGATGGAGCTAGTCTCTCAAATTTATTTCTTCAAGTTCTGGGGAAAGATGTGTCCTCTGGATATTCCTGGGGTGTGTGACCAGGTCTTCCATGATAAATCCACTCTAACATTCCCATCTCTATAAGCCTCTGGATCCCTAATCTACATTACACCAGGGCAGTTCTGCCATTTCAACCTCAGGTAATTTCAGCCACCTTTTGATCCATGTTTCAGCCAACCATCTGAACAAACTATTAATGCCCTTTCTAACCCCTTAAGCTACAACACTGAATGCAGAATCTCTGCTTAGTGGGCCCATATAAATAAATTCAGCTTGATCCAACTTTATATTCCTTCCACCATTATTCCACACCCTTAATATCCATTCTCACACATATTCCCCTGATTTCTGTCTATATAGATTGTAAAACTCATACAGTTCTTTTAGAGTATAGCTTACCTCCTCATGGGTCACCTTCTCACCTCATACTTGCTCATCTAATTCCTATCCATCTTTCAAGACCCAACTGAAGCCCCCCTCTTTCACAAAACCCTCCTGGACCATCCTAGCTCTTTATGATCTCTCCCTTCTTTGAATTATTATTAATTTGTTTTCTAAGTATGAATTTTGGCACTCATTATTGTTTAAATACTTATTGAATGGGTTAATACTACTCTAAGTAGATTACACATACCTTAGAGTAAGGGCTACATTTTTTATTCTCTTCATATTTCCTATATCCTTCAGGACAACATTGGCTATGCATTTCAACTACAAAGGAAACTGCCTGAGAGGCACTTTCTAAATGAAGATAGAATTTGGCTTTAAAACACATTATGTGCAAAATTCTGTGTTTCCTCTAAATTAAAAACACTGACTTTCCCCAGAAATTTATACACACACACACACGCACACACACACACACGCAGGTAAATATACATACACATGAACATTTTGAGAAACTGTCAGTCTGTTTAGTAGAAGCAGATTGACCAAGATAGAAAATAAGTCTGAAAGTATTTAGCCCAAGGCTATTAGGGAACTCTGTAGTCATCAGGGATTCATGATCCTTTCATCTTTTTGCTTCTACAATCTTAAATTTTGTTTCCATTTTGGGATACCATACTTGGGATGTGTGCTCTATGTTAGCACTTTCATCTTTGTTGGCCAATTCCCTCGTTTGTTCACCGATTTTTATAAAATGTTGTGATGGTCAGGTTCATGTGTCAATTTGGCCAGGTGGTGGTGCCCAGTTGTCTGTTGGGAAAATACTGGCCTGCCTGTTGCTCTGAGGACATATCATGGACTTAAATCATGACCACGTTGGCTGCATCCACAGCTGATTACATTTGGAATCGGCTGAGAGGAGTGTCTCCTGCAATGAGTGCTGCTTAATCTAATCACTGGAAGGCTTTTAAGGAGGATTCAGGACAGACAATCACTCTTCCTGCTTCAGCCAGCCAGCCTCTCCTGAGAGTTCATTGAGGACCTTCATTGGAGCTGCCAGCTTGTGGCTTGCCCTACAGATCTTGGACTCTTACATCCCCATGGTTGTGTGAGACACTTTTATAAATTTTATATTTATAAACATCTCCTGCTGATACTGTTTCTCCAGAGAGCCCTAGCTACTACAAATGTTATGTGGCTTTATTTCTTGAAAAAAATAGGCAGTACAATGACATGCTTTGCTATCTGTGGGTTAGCTGAATAGCAGATGCTCAGTAACCAATCACCAACAGACTTCAAAAGGTGTGACATAATTGGCCATTGATCATGATGTGAATCTGTTATTTATAGTTATTTTTGGACTGAAATAACTATATAAAGAATGAGGTTTATATTTTATGAAATACTCACAATTAACAGACCATGGTAACTGAAATTTGAACTATATTGTTCAGCCATTGGTTTTTAACTAAACCCTGGTAACTAAAATTCATTCATATCAGAATTGTACAAGGATTAACTATACTCGGATGTTTAAAGTGCCTGAAACCAATCATGAAAATGGCAGAATGGGTAGCATACAGCACTGTCCAAGAGAACTTTCTGCAACAATGGAAATTTTCTAAATCTATGCCATGTAATATGGTAGCAACCAGCCATATATAGCTACTGAATACCTGCAGTGTGGCTGTTATGACTAAGAAGCTGAATTTTATATTTTTTTTTATTCATTTCAATTTAAACACCACATGTGGCTAGTGGCTACCATATTGGACAGCACAGTTCCAGTAAGCAAGCAGACAAAAAAAGAGTAAGTCAGTAAACAGAATAATGATGGACTGCAATGAGTTCTACAAGGGAAATTGGTAAGTGGCAGAGGAAGAGACTATAAGTCGGGGCTGGCCTAGACTTGGGGGAAAGGAACCGACTCTGAGCAGTTAGTGCACATGACACCCATTTCACATAGACCCTGCTGAAGACTTTTAAATGGCACATATAAGGGACACCTAAGCAGATAAAGCTTCTCCCTCATTAGACTTCAAGTTCTAACTGAACTGATCTTTGCCCCAAGCAAAAAAAAAAGCAGAGGTCAAAACACAACTGAGTGCCCTCTCACTAAGACAAGCAAGCACACATACAGATTCAAACATAATCACTTGTTCTTTGCTTTTGTATGCCTTTTATGATGATGAGTGATTTACATGGTTAACTGTTTCTACACCAGGATCTGAAAAGCTGTTGTGGATTGCTGGCTCCACATTGGTTTGTGAATTATTGACCAAGGTGGCAGGGAATGGGAAGTCTTGTGGCAAATCCTGACCTAAGAGCCAGCACAGTAGTCTATTCTCTGAAACATGTCCTCCCTGACACAGTCCCACCCCTCAACCGTCCAGAGCCCTGAACTTTCCTCTGACCTTTGCCTGTTCTGGCCCAATTTTCCTTGGTTGGGTTCCGAGCCTGCTCCCAGGTCCACTGAGATGTGGCCCAACACATTCTGTAGTTGAAAATATATATAGGGTAGAAAGGAGTAAAGGGAGATGGGAGTTTGGAACTTTAAGAAATCCAATTCAAATTTAATCTCTACTATCTATTATTCTCTCTCTTTTTTTTTTCTTTTCCCTCTTTTTCTCCCCTGGAACTCTCCCACTCCTCTGTAATGAAGTTTTCTATTGTTGTGTAACAAATTAACACCAACTTTGCAGCTTGCAACAGCACACTTATTGTTCTAGTTTGCTAGCTACTGGAATGCAATATACCAGAAACAGAACGTCTTTTAACAAGGGGAATTTAATGAGTTGCTAGTTTATGGTTCTAAGGCCGAGAAAATGTCCCAATTACAACAAGTCTATAGAAATGTCCAATCAAAGGCATCCAGGAAAAGATACCTTGGTTCAAGAAGGCTGATGAAGTTCAGGGTCTCTCTCTCAGGTGAGAAGGCACATGGCGAACACAATCAGGGCTTCTCTCTCGGCTGGAAGGGCACGTGGTGAACACGGAGTCATCCGCTAGCTTTCTCTCCTGGCTTCTGTTTCATGAAGCTCCCCGGGAGGCACTGGCTGGTGGACTCTCTGCTTCGTAGTGTTGCTCTCTCTGAATCTCTAATTCTCCAAAATATTTCCTCTTTTATAGGACTCCAATAAACCAATCAAGACCCACCCAAACAGGTGGAGACATGTTGTCACCTATTCCAATTTAACAACCACTCTTGACTAAATCACATCACCCAGGGAGATGATCTCATTACAGTTTCAAACATACAGTATTGAATACAGATTATTCTACCTTTATGAAATGGGATTTATATTAAAACATGGCTTTTCTTAGGGGGCATACTTCCTCTCAAACCAGCGCACTTATTATCTAAGTTTCTGTGTCAGAAGTCTGGGCAAGGCCTAGCTGGGCCCTCTGATGAGAGTCTTACAAGGCTACAATCAAGCCGTCAGCTGGACTGCATTCTCACCTGAAGGCTCACCTGAGGATGATTGTGTTTCTAAGCTCACTCAGCTCATTCACGGAATTCGTTTCTTCACAGCTGGATGACTGAGATCCTGGCTTTCTGTCAGTTGTCAGCTGTCAGCTGTCAGCGGTCAGCTGCAGGTTGCCCTCAGGGCATAGAGGCTGCCCAGAGTTCCTAGAGGCCATCTGTAGTTCTTTGCCCAGTGGGCTTCACCAACATCGCTGCTCATGTTATCAAGCCTCAAAGGAGACTCTCTGACGTCAGAGAAGGCCCAGGCTCTCTTTTAAGGGCTTTCACCTGAGCAAGTCAGGTCTACCCAGAAATCTCCCTTCTGAGAGCAACCACTTTGGGACCTTAATTGCCTCTTCAAAATCACTTCACCTTTGCCATATTCTGTGGGCTAGAAGCAAGTCACAGGTTCTGCCCACATTCAAGGGGAGGGTCTTATACAGGGGGTGGAGACCTCAGGTCCAGCCTAGAGTCTATCTGCCACAACTACTGAATAACCCCTGGATGCTTCACCCTGCCACTCCAGGTACCCTGGATCAGGGAGGAGATTATACAGGGTGTAAACACCGAGAGGCTGGAATTATGGAGGCCTCCCAGAGTCTAGTCTGTCACACCCTGCAAAACCCTCTCCTCACAAGAGATCATCTATTCCACCTGACAGAAGAAAGAATACAGACACTTGACATACAGAATTTAAAGGCTTTCATTACCTACAGCCCCAACCTGAGTCAAAGGCCATATGGACAGCCTTCAGCTTTCTCTGATCTGGCCCAATCCCAGACTCTAGATATATTTCTGTGATGTGCCAAGTTGTTCCAGAGCTGGAAACTCCAATAATTATGATGTACTGACCTGTTCATGTCAGAATTTTCTTAGTACTAAGTCCATAGGTAAGCTTTCTGTGGCAATGTGGCTTTTTTTCATTGAATTCGAGTCAAGCTATGACTTTGGGATCTAAGAGAAAATAATTCAGCTGGCAGATGAATTATTAAAGATGCTGAATTCTTCCCAGTGTAACCAAGCCTTTTCTCTAGTATTTATGGGGAAGGGGCAAAAGGTCGTCTCAGGTCACTTGCTCCTAAGTTATTCATCTGGAAGCAGAGCCCATGGATCCAGTTCAACTCCCCATAATGCTCCATTTGGATCTCCTTGCCAGATCTTCAGTAAGGGTAACTAAAAGGGTAAGTAAAAAAAAAAAAAAAAAAAAAATACTGTCCTAAAGGGTATGGGGGTTTCTCTCTGGAGTAACGAATGTTCTAAAATTGATGGTGGTGGTGAATGCACAACTCTGTGATTAGACTAAAAGCCATTGATTGTACACTTTTAATGGATCATATGGTATTTGAATATATCTCAATAAAACTTCTTAAAAAAAATTCCACCCAAAGAACCTACAGATAAAAGCAGCAGTCTCTTATCCCATTACTTCCCATCCTCAGTCCCAAAAGACAATACCTTTTGCCAATTTGTTTTAGTGTTTCTAGTGGTTTTCTCCAGAATTCTAAATAACAATTTCTTAATCAGTGGCTTTTAGTATAATCACCGAGTTGTGCATTCACCAACACAATCGGTTTTAGAACATTTTCACTACCCCGAAAAGAAAAAAACCCATACACCTTAGCACATAACTACTGGAGTTTTCTTAACTCACCACTTTGGATAATTTCTACTGACTACCCTTGAAAGATAAGGAATTTGTTTATTTATGCTACCCATCACTTTTCCTTCCCCTCCCCTAATTAATGTTTGATAGGGATATTATTTTAAACTCTTTTCTTAGATGCCTACTAAACTTTAAATAGTATAATTCAATTTTTGTTTCTTGTTCAGTCTCTTTTGACTCCTCATCTACGTGAAATAAAACTATCTGTGCCCACAGTCTGCCTTCCCTTCCACCTTGCCACTTTTTCACTTCCCCCCCCTAAGTGCAGCCATCAGTACCTTCACATTTACATTGTTGTTAAAAGCAAAGTTTTGCGGTGTTTTAAGTTCACAATTTTATAAACTGTGGTAGCCTGGAGAAACAAGGGAGTCCACTGCTTTCTTGAAATCCAGAAAGTATCCAGAAAGCTTCCAGAGGGCGAAACAAAGACCCTATACATAGAAGGAAAGAGGAAAGATGAGGTAAAGAGCTCACTGTGAATTCCTCCTACCCCAAGTCAGTAATTCTCAAAGTGTGCCCTCTGAACCAACAGCTTCAACCTCACCTAGGAATTTGTTAGCCATGCAAATTCTTGGGCTCCACCCCAGACCTAATCAGACACTCTGGGGGGTGGAGGCCAGCAATATGTGGTTTAACATGCCCTCCAGGTGACTCTAATACACACTCAAGATCGAGAATCACTGTGTTAAATGATTACCATAAGGTATAATTTAAGATCCATAACTCTTTCCAGCATGAAACTTGTCTCATGACCTTGAAATTACTTAAAACATGCTTTACAAATTGACATCCACACAGAGGGGCCTTGATTAATATTTCCAAAGGAGAGGGTGGCAGGCTGCACACATATTTAAGAGAGCCCTTACCTCTTTGGAACTTCAGTATCAGGAGACATCGCAGGAAGAAGTTTCATAAGACAGAACAAAGCAGATGGAACACTATTTGAACTGCATTCAATCTAGAGAAGTTCTACCCTGACAGAATACATTTTATGAATCCACTTTTTGTTACATGGCATGAGGTAGGAATCCACTTTTATTTTGCTCCGCAGATGGGGACAGTTTCCTCAACACCAACTCTTGGGCAAGAGCATCTGGAACAAACAATATATGTTGAAGCTTAGATGACAAAGGGTGGCTGGGCTGGGGATGCAGATTCACAGTACTCCCTTTGGGGAGTTCTGCATAGGTTGCTTCTGGTTCACAGGACTTTCTGGAGGGAGGGCCCTCGGCCATGGGACCAATTCCAGTGTGGTGCTGTGGGCACGGGGAAGGGCTGAGGTGCCCTCCACCAGCTTACCAGGGAACAGAGCCCAACCTGGATGAACAAAGACAGAAGGACATGGCTGAGGGCACATGCTCGGGGCAGAACTGTTGGTGATCTCATCAAGGAAGGCCAGGAAAACCAGGGCGAGGCACTGATGGGAAAGAAAAGTCCTGCATTACTAGATGGGCACAAGGGCCACCAAGTCACAGTTAGGTACTATTAGGTTGATCCCAGCTACAACCACCAAGCTGATAGAGTCAGGCAACCAACACGACAGATGCAAATTGCAATCTCTACTCTATGATGGGTCGAAACTACCATTTTATTTTCAGGCTCATTAAGTAAGAATTACATTTCTGGAAGCAAATTGGAATTTGGGAGGGAAATTTTTACATATGAAACCAAGTCTGTGTGTCTCGCCCATTCCTGTTGCTATGAGTAAAGGATTACTCTGTATTTTAGAGTTATTTTTCTATCATACGGTATTCACACTGTTATAGGAAAATGGATATGAAATAAGACATTTTAATCATAATGTAATCATGTACAAATATCACTAAATCACACTTGAAAGTATCTTAAATAAAATAGCATACTGGAAAGAGTCCTAAGTCCAGGAGGACATTTTTATCTGCCTTTGAGAATACAGACCGCAAGGCAGAGGGGAGATCACGGGCGCCTGAGGCCACACAGGATTGAGAACGGATTAAAAGTGCAACAATGATTGATTTTTGGTAAACAGCGTGTCTACAGTTTGACTAAATACTTCTTGATTTGTAACTACTATTGTAAGTGCCCTCATTCGAGGAAAATTGCTAGATGCTTCTAAATTCTTTACAGCGCTCATTGTACCCAGCACACATTCAATTCAAAATGCCTCAGAGTGTCGGCTCAAAACACTTAATTTCCAGATTTCATTTCATGTAACTGCATTTGGTCACAGCTGACCATCTTATAAGCCCCTCAGGCCAATTAATTTACTAATCTGATCCACCAAAGAGGAAAACTCTTAGAGGACAATGCAGTTAATAAAACAAGTCCCCCTACTACCCTGGATTGAAATTACATAATTTTAAAAATCTTACAGAAGTGAAAAAGAGATACAGCATAAACAATCCAGGAAGTTCCGAATTTTATGATATGGAGGAAAATATTGTTATCATCCTAGCCAATAACTACTATTAACAATTTGGCATATTCAAAACACTTCCACTGAAATACATTAGGTCTCTGTGTGATCATTTCTGCTCAAAATCTTGGAGTGGCTCTCCACTGATTTCAATTAATAGTCCCAATTCTCCGAAGTTTTCCAAGCCGGAGGCCCAAGTTGCCTTCCCCAAGGTCCTTCTTGCTGTTTGCAGTGAAGCATCCCAGTGAGATCAGTAAACAGTTTTAACCAGTTTCTTGCAAGGTGCCAGCATTAATCTAGCATCACTTGGTCAGGGGCCTCCTTCGGGTGAACTCGGAGGACTAAAGGGTTGGACGGGGTCCCTTCTCCCCACCACGGTGGTGCAGGTGGCGGCAGTGGGACCAGACAATCCCGGGCTGCACTCAACGCCCCACGCACGCAGCGGGGCCGGGGCCAGGAGGACTCTGTGCAGCTGCCAGTGACCGCCACTCGGCAACTCTGCCACTGGGACTGCGGCCCAGCCTGCTCAGAATGGCCCGGCCGGACGGTGGAGAGTCTGAGGGCGTCCTGCAGGCGCTGTGGCTCCCCGGGGCACCTGGACCATCCACCCAACCTTACCGAGGCGCCGCTGTGGGGCGTGAGGCGTCGCTTCTGCACCCAGGCCCCAGGCGTCGACCAGCACCCCACCCCCACGCACCAGCCTTCCTGCGGGAAGCACGGAGCAGGCCCGAGTGAACCGGCTGTTTGCACAAGCCAAGGCGTGCAGGGTGCTGATGGAGAGCTGCGCAGTGAGCTGCGGGACATCCAGGCGCGCCTGGAGCAGAGCCACGTGGCTATCGTGCTGGTGACCCCGGGGCGGCTGCGCTGTGACCTCTGCTCCAGCCCTGTCACCATTTCGAGGTGCTGCGTGGCCACGACCCCGCCATCGGACGGCGGGGTCACCTAGGACGACCCCGCCTCCGCAGCCCCAATGTGCGGCGTCAGCATCGGCAACTTTGAGGTGGCCCAAATGCCCTCGGAGGCCACCCCACCCCTGTGGGGCCCCCACAGGCCCAGCACTGAGTGCCCAGGGTGCCCGCTGGGTGCTGGGCGTATTCACACCATGCCCAGGGGAAGCGCAGCCCTGGAAGCGCTCTTGCTGCCCCAGAGCGCGAGGCCCGAGCTGGTTGCATCACCAAACCTGGGATCTGAGCCCTGGAGAGAGAAGTCACAGAAGCGGACCCTGCTTGTCAGGATGGCATCCGGGAGGTTAGAGACGGTGTGGCCGACCCCAGGGCCCTGGGGCTGGGACTGCTGTGGGCCGCTCCAGGGGCTGTCCTGAGCCCGCTCTCCCCTGCAAGGGCTGCAGAAGCCCCTGTGCCCCTTCATGGCATGCCGCTGCCACTGCGTCCCACCTCCTGTGGCCCCGACATGGGTGAAGACATTCCTCACAGCACTGTGCCAGGACTCGAGTCCCCACCCTCCAGGCCCTCCAGCTCCACAGGGCAGGCGAGGGCAGAGGCGGTGGCGCTGAGGGGGGCCTGGGGTGTTGGCTGGGCTCGGCTCTGTAGGCCATCAGGCCCCCAGCACAGTGCGTGTCTGGGAACTGCTGCAGGGTGCCCAAGGGGCGCTGCCCCCTGACCTTAGCTGAAGCACCCACAGGCGGGTCTGGCCTCAGAGGGCGGGAGCTCGGAGTTCTCCGAGGTGGGCTGGGGCCCCAGAGCCTGCACTTCGGAAGCAGGGGTCAGGGGTCAGCCTCGTGGCCACCCACCTGCCCTGGCCTTCAGGTCACAAACCTTTGGCACCAGACTTTGGGTCTCTTCCATCTTGAACAGAGCACAGCAAGTAGTGTAGACTGGAGCTGTTTCCTTCCCTCCCTCTCTCTTTTTGGATCCTTTGTTTTTGAGATTTAAGTTTTCACTTTTGGAGGATGGGAATCACCGTCAACTAAGACAATAATAGTGAGGTCACAGGTACTTTGGAACCACTAACACCTCATTTCCAGGGTCCCGTAGAGGGTGGAGCCAACCACTTTCCTTTTCAAAGAGGAGTGCATTCTTGGCTGAGGGCCAGGCCCTCCCCTACAGACCTACAATGGGGCAGCCAGCCCCATCTGGGTGCGCTGGGTTTGCACCTAAAAGAAAAGGGAATTGGACCATTCTCAAAGGGGCTGGGACACCCACCCCTCAGGGGCAGGCTTGCCACCCATGCCTTCCTGGGTCTTGCTTTTCCAGGACCCAAGGCGTGAAGGTGGCAGCCTGCCGCCCCTTCCCTGGTCTGCCACCTTCCTCCCCCACCAGTAGCCCCTCCCCCACCATGGGTGCTCTACGGGGCAGAGGAGGGCTCTGCTTCCAAGTCACTCAGCTCCCAGTCAGACTGCTCCTTAAGCAGCCTTTGGCCCAGTGGAAGATGTGGTCCCTCAAGGCCACTTTGTCAGCTGTCCAGCCTCCCCAGGAATCAAAGACCAGCATGGCTGCAGCCTGGTCTTGCTCCAGTGTCTTAAAGCCCGAGACCCCAGGGAGCTCACAACTCGGTGCTCAAGAGTCCCATGCAGGGTGCTGTGCCAGGTGGGCCTCCTCAGGAGAAGTTCCAGGGAAACTGGTGAGAATAGGTGATTCAAGGAAGATGATTAGAGGAAATGAAGCTTCCAGAGAGCTGATATGAGCGAGATGCGGTGGCGAGACCTCCCTGAACCACAGCTGATGGACCCAGGCCCGCAGGACCCCCAGGAGAGGGGTCCCAGCACCCCACTCCATCATGGGACATTCATAGGAATGAGAAAGCGGCCCAGTCTGTCTGGCTGGAGAAGGCCTTGGAGGCAGGATGCAGACCATGCAAGAACATCTGTGTTCTTGCACAAATCATGAAAATGGGGCCAGAGAAGGAGGCAGCCATCAGGAACTTCTGCCCGTAGTGGACAGCACCCAAGACTGCCCACCCATCCCCAGCAGGGATCCAGCACCAGCTCTGAAGTCAGCATGGACACATGGTTTTGTTCACTCTAGCCACAGAAGGATACAAGGGATATTTTGCACTGCAGAAGTTTTATACATAAGTACATTTTGTTGTAATGAGCCATTAATAAACATTATCACTGCAAAAAAAAAATGGGGGGGGGGGGGCCAGGATTGGGGCAGGGTGGGTTGCAGGGATGCAGGGAGAGCCCCCGCATAGATCTTGGTACCTCCGTAAAGGCCCTAGGGCCTGGGTCTCCTCCAGGCTAGAGCTGGAGAAGCCCTTCATTTGAGTTCCCCGCAGTGGCTGAGCTGGGAAAAGCTGCCAGCATCCCATCAAGGGCAGATAAGAGTTTCATGGGCCCTGAAGCACATATAATTGGTGGGCCCTCATTCAAAAAAGAAATTACACCAAAATATGAATACAAAAGTAGTTGAAAACATGTATATTCGTTTAGAATGAGAAATAATCACAACAAATTTCAGTTAAAAAGTTGAATCCATTACATAAAATGAGGGGAAGACTAACAGAGGGGACGTCAAAGCAGAAAGAAATGGCCATCAGAACCAGTTCCAGCTACAATATCTTAGTTTTGCATATTTCAACAAAGATGCATGACAAGTGAACATATTGCTATGGCCCCTCCAAGGGCTTTTAAAGTGACCCACATGCAAGTGAGGGCCCCTAATGCTTCCTTAACTTCACAGTAAATCCCCTTTCGGAGCTGATGATGCCCTCCCAGCACTGACCCACACCTGGCACAAGGAGGAAGGTGCAATGTTATTTATGACCTAGTTTTGGAAGCCACAGACCATCACTTTCTCCGTATTTTATTGGTCACCCAGACCAACCCTGATACAATGTAAGAGAAAACTATAGAAAGGCATGGTTTCAAAAAGACAAGGCTGATGAGGGCCATGTTAAAAGCTGGGAACCACACTGAATGATCTCAGGCTAGTTACTTAATTCCCTTGTGCATCATGGACTTTTGAGTGCCATGTTGTTTGCTATTATTATTGTAGATAGATTTTGTATAAAATTAAGTCTCCTGAAGCCAATCCTCTAAGGGTAGTTTGTCTAATAAAAGTAGGTTCTTTTGTATATAAAGTTCAAAAACAAGCAAAATGAAACAGTATTGGGTAGTGATGCACAATCAGTGGTAAAACTATAAAGCAAAGCATGCAAGTGGTAACCATAAAAACCAGGTGATGGATACCTCTAAAAGGGAGGCGGGCAGTGTGATTGGAAAGGTGGATGCAGCCATGGCAATCTCCTACGTCTTAACACAGTTGGTGGTTACACAGGTGTTTGCTTTATAAAGAGTCATTAAATTGTACATTTGTGTTTTAGGCACTTTCCTATATGTATGCTATATGTCAGTTTAGAATCTAAAGGTTAAATTAAAAAAAACAAAAAACTTAGGGATGAGCCCACCAAAGTGGGTTTTGGACAGGGGATTTGGCAGTTTCCAGATAAACATTTCCACTGTCCAAGTTATGATCCTTGAAAGAATGTTTTGCAGCAGACAGCTGAAGCGGAGTGCCTTTTGAAGTATTTCCTAATGATTGCCAAGAGTTCTCTTTGCACAATCTGCACATAAAATGGGAAGAGGTGGCACCACGGGAAGTCCACCTGGTTGCCAGAGCCATGTTTAGGAAGGAGTTTGCCAGAAGGGCTCATTGGTGCAATCAAGGAAACGACGGTTGGACTGTTTCACCAAATGATAACCCTGTAGGTGTATTTCTGTGAGAAGCAGTGAGGACCAGTGAGGGGAGCCCAGGGTAGAGGACAGTCTGGCCATTAAGAACTTGGACTCTGAAATCAGAATTCCTGGATCTTGTCTTGCCACTTACCAGCTGTGAGACGCTAGGGAAGTTACCTAACCTCTCTGCAACTCACCCCAGTGAGCTAACTATAGGTTCCTCTGGCCCCCAAGCCCTCCATACTAGGTCTCTTCAACACCCCCCCACCACACACACCGCTCGCTGCACTTCCTCACGTAACAACAGTGCACACAGTCAGCCACTCCAGCCTTAAGGAAGGTGTTCAGCCTGAGGACTCAGCCACAAAAGGCCAGGATTTGCGCATATGCGACTGATCCACCAAGAGAAAGGAGAAATAAAGATGGGACTTGCCAGTGTCTTTTACTATGTCACTGTTGAATCCTCTGGCATATGGTTTATATTTGACATTAAGCTGGGTGATCTGCAAAAATAGGAAGGAGTGATCCGGCCACCTGATCCACTTGGCACCATTAAGTCCATCTTTCCTGTCTACTGCTGTCCTCCAATCTTCAGTCCTCTCTGGTAGATTCTTCCCACTCACTGACGTTCCAGGAGGCAGCCCTCACCTCTCGTTCAGGCAGAAAACATAGCAAGGATGATCACCTCAAACCGGGAAACCCTTGGCCTATTGTTCTTAAATGGAGTGATTTTGCCCACCAGGGGAAAGTCTGGCAATGCCTGGAGACATATTTTATTCTGATGACTGAGGCAATGCTACTGGCATCTAGTGGGTAGAGGCCAGGGATGCTACTGAAAATCTTACAACACAGGACAGCCCCCTACAACAAAGAATTATACAGCCCAAAATGTCAGTGGTGCTGTGATTGAGAAGCCCCCCCACCAAATTCCTTTATAGACCGGAAGTCCCCTCAACACACTCCATATAATTAATGGCCTTTCCCGTTTTCATGTCTGCTAATAAGATTAACAAACTGAGACTCTCTAATGAGCTTGGGTCATGCCAAAATCTGTGGACAGCTTTTCTAGAAGACAATTCATACATATTACAACAGAAAGAAATTTGGCAAGCATCACATGTTCTGTGAGAAATCTGTCTCAAAACTGCACTTTCAGGCTGTTTTAATGGTGCAATTAGAGAGTAGTCAGAGACTGGTCATGAACGTGCCCTGAATGAGTGGATATCCACTGCTGATCATTTCTTCCCTGGAGGAGACAATTAAAGATGTCAGAACACCTCCCTGCTTTGAACCAGTTGCCCTTTTGTGTCCAGTGAGCTTGACTACAGCTAAGGACAGATCCTTCTTGTCAAACCTCAAGAAAGGGGGAATTCAGACTAGTCAATAATACTCAGATATTTAAGGGGGCTGAAACCGGTGGTGAAAATAGCAGAATGAGGAGACAATTAAAGAGGTGGTAGAAAAATACTCTCCAGTGGACCCTGCAGCAGGGATTGAAATCTCTATAATCAGCATTGTTCAACATGACAGCCACTGGCCACATATGGCTAGGGAGCACTTGCCATGTCGTGAGTTTGAATGACTGAATTTTTCATTTTATTTCATTTTAGTTAATATACAATTAAGACGCCCCATGCGTCTGGTGGCTGCCATGCTGGACAGCATAGGTATAGGCTCTGTCTTGGTATCTTTGAATTTATTTAACATTGCTTATTAGTAATCAAGAGAAGGGAAGTTGTCTGTCATTTGGGGTAATCTGTTTTTCTACATGCATGCTCTGAGCTGATATTAGTACTTTTGAAATCATTCCAGCTGGGCTGCCTACATTGGAAAGGTAGATGTGAATATGTTCATACATAAGAAGTTCTGCCCCTATCTCCTCACTGATGGCCAGGCTATACAAGCCAAGAATGAATTTGTCATTTATCCACTCAGTGCTTTCATATACCTTCCAGCACAGAGATCATCTCCTTGAGAAAACTCTAGTCTCTTGTTTCAGGTCACACTGCCACTAGGAAATATTTATGTTCCACATGAGAATCTGTTCTAAATCCCTCAGTATTTTCTTTCCTGGGCTGAATAATCCTGCCTCCATGTCCCTTCCACTCTAGACCTATTTTTATAATTCAGAGTTAACCCCTTGCATACCCAGTATTTTTGTATACCAGTGCATCCCAGAGAGCATTCTTTGACCATCTTGTAGGATCATTAGCACCAACGTGGGCTTTTAAGGACGAGGGTATTTCTTTAGGCCTCTTCTCTGTCTGTACCCCCTTCCCTATGTCATCTTGTCCAGTCCTGTGGCTTTGAATGCCATCTCAATGTTGAGGACTCAGCTCAAGACACTTTTCTAAATTCAAGACACATATAGTTGGCTACCCAGTTGACAGCTCCACTTGGCATCCAAAATTATAATGTCCAAAACCAAACAACTAACCTTCTCTGCAGACTTGTTCCTCCTTCCATCTTCTCTATTTTATTAAATAGCAACTTCCTCTAACTTCTTTCCAAGCCACAAACTTTGAAGCTATTCTTGACTGCTCTTTTTCTCATATCCTGTGGTAGGGTAAATAACGGCCCCCCAAATTATCCAGGCCCTAATGTCTGGAACCTATGAATGCTACCTCATATGGCAAAAGGGGTTTTACAGATGTGATACAGTTAAGGATCTATTGATGGGAAGATTATTCTGAATTATCTGGGTGGGCCCTAAATGTAATCTCAAGCATCCTTATAAGACGGAGGCAGAGGGAGATTGGACTATAGAAGAGGAAAAGGTGATGTGACCACAAAGGCAGAGATTAGAATGACACAGCCACAAACCAAGGAGTGCCAGCAGATACCAGACAGAACCTGCCCTGTCAACACGTTGATTTTTATCCCCATCAGACTCATTTCAGACTTCTGGCCTACAGATATGTAAGAGAATAAGTTTCTGTTGTTGTAAGCCACTAAATTTATGGCTATTTGTTACAGCAGCAATAGAAAATGAATACATTCCCCGTAGCTGATCTGTCAGAAAATCCTATTGGCTTTGCCTTCCTTTCTTACCACAGCCACCCTGGCCAAGTCACCATTTTCTCTCTCCTAAATTATTGCAAAAGACTCTTAACTCATCTCTCAAATTCTACCTTCCCTTAACATCTAATCTCTATGTAGAAGTCAGAGGGATTATTTTAAAGAATGAGTCAGACTGTACCTTACCTCTCTTCAAACCTTTTGGTACATTCTTATCTCAGAACAAACCCAAAAGTCCTTACCATGACATATAAGGCTCCACATAATTTGAACCCTGGATATTTTTCTGACTCCCCTTATTCTCCTTTCCCTCAAGCACTCAATGCCACCTAAAGATCTCCTTGCTGTTCATTGAATTGCTAGGCATGTTGCCACCAAGACCTGTGCATTTGCTGTTTTACTCCCAGGAATTTTCTTTTCCCCATATATTCACATTTGGGGGGAGGGGGAAGAGGTAATTCTTTACTCAAATAGAACCTTCCCAATGAGGCTGTCCATAGGGGCAGAGAATTTTTTTTTTTTTGGTTTTGTTTGATGCTATATCCTCAGTGCCTAGAGCAGTGCCTGGTATTTGGCAGGTACTCAAATATTTGTTGAATGATTGAACAGATGACATCTTACTGACATCCCCACAAATTTCCTAACACTTTTAAAAATGAAAGGAAAACATAGTGAAGGACAGAAGAGAGAAGGAGAGGTAAAGAAAAGGAATGTATGTTGAGCAGATAATTAAAAAGTATTGGCAAAGTCCCTTGAGGGTTGGGAGAGAAAATATGGAACTATTAAACTTTACCACCAGGGAAAACCCTGCTACTGTCTCAAAGATTAGGAACTCCCAAATCAGTAGGCCAAGCCCCTGATCTTGAGAAGCTTGCTCTTGTGAAGCTTATTTATGTAGTAGAGAAGGTAAGCTTACCTATAGTTAGGTTTAAGAGTTACTTCTGGAGGACCTCTTTTGTTGCTCAGATGTGGCCTCTCTCTCACTAAGCCCAACTCTGCAAGTGAAATCATTACCCTCCCCGCTACATGGGACATGACATCCAGGGATTTAAGTCTCCCTGGCAACATGCGACATGGCTCCCAGGGATGAGCCTGGCCCTAGCACTGTGGGATCGACAACGCCTTCCTGACAAAAAGGGGAAAAAGAATTGTAACAAAATAAGGTATCAGTGGCTGAGTGAATTCAAATGCAGTAGAGAGGCTACCCTAGAGGCTACTCTTATGTATTCTTCAGCTAGAAATTGTTATTAACCAAGATTTGCTAAACCCTAACCAAAACCTAAAGAACATCTAGGGCTCTATGTGAGATTCTACAAAGGTCCCATGCACCATGATTACAATTTCCAGATGGTTCCTCAGCCAGACAAATCTTGAAACCCACAGGGGCCAGCCTCTCCAGAATATCAACTAGTTCCATCCTCCATCCCATATTACTGATATGTCTAAAAGTTAGAATGGGCATAGCCCAAATACCCGTAAAAACTGGGAGAAGGCTCAAAGGAGAAGGTAGAGTTAGAGAAGATAGAATTTAACAAATGAGCATAACTCCTGAATCATTATATTGATATTTCTTTTAGTCTCCAGTGTCTTAGAGCAGCTAGAAGGAAAAAACGAAAATTTTGGAACTGTAACCCATACCAAACTCTGAAATCTGTTCTATACCTGATTGTTGTGGTGTGCTTTGAAATTTACTGCTTTTTTTGTATATATGTTATTTTTTCACAATTGAAAAAAAGGGAATGTGTGACAATTCCCTGACCCTAAGGAAATTGGGTGGACTTCTCTAATCAGATCATTTTCTATTGAACGCATGTCTTCCTACTCTCCCTTCTTACAATAGGGATCACAATATTCCAAGGATCCCAGGGCTCCCTTCCTGGGATCCTGTTACCTGAATCTGGTGTGAAGGACCAGAAAACAGGCATCTGTGCTGAATTATTTTCTCTCCTTATACTGAAAACTCCAAAGTCTTTCCAAAGGCAAGACTCAGAACCTTCCCAAGCTATAAAAGCAGACTTGAGCTGTGCCTTCTTTTTTTTTTTTTATTAATTAAAAAAAATTAACAAAACATTTAGAAATCATTCTATTTTACATGTACAATCAGTAATTCTTGATATCATCACATAGTTGCATATTCATCATTTCTTAGTACATTTGCATCGATTTAGAAAAAGAAATAAAAAGACAACAGAATAAGAATTAAAATGATAATAGAGAGAAAAAAAAACCTATACCTCACATGCAGCTTCATTCAATGTTTTAACATAATTGCATTACAATTAGGTAGTATTGTGCTGTCCATTTCTGAGTTTTTATATCCAGTCCTGTTGCACAGTCTGTATCCCTTCAGCTCCAATTACCCCTTCTCTTTTTTTTTTTTTTTTAATTAACGGAAAAAAAGAAATTAACCCAACATTTAGAAATCATACCATTCTACATATGCAATCAGTAATTCTTAACATCATCACATAGATGCATGATCATCGTTTCTTAGTACATTTGCATCGGTTTAGAAGAACTAGCAACACAACCGAAAAAGATATAGAATGTTAATATAGAGAAAAAAATGAAAGTAATAATAGTAAAAACAAAACAAAACAAAACAAAACAAAAACCTATAGCTCAGATGCAGCTTCATTCAGTGTTTTAACATGATTACTTTACAATTAGGTATTATTGTGCTGTCCATTATTGAGTTTTTGTATCTAGTCCTGTTGCACAGTCTGTATCCCTTCAGCTCCAATTGCCCATTATCTTACCCTGTTTCTACCTCCTGCTGGACTCTGTTACCAATGACATATTCCAAATTTATTCTCGAATGTCCGTTCACATCAGTGGGACCATACAGTATTTGTCCTTTAGTTTTTGGCTAGACTCACTCAGCATAATGTTCTCTAGGTCCATCCATGTTATTACATGCTTCATAAGTTTATCCTGTCTTAAAGCTGCATAATATTCCATCGTATGTATATACCACAGTTTGTTTAGTCACTCTTCTGTTGATGGAGATGTTGGCTGTTTCCATCTCTTTGCAATTGTAAATAATGCTGCTATAAACATTGGTGTGCAAATGTCCGTTTGTGTCTTTGCCCTTAAGTCCTTTGAGTAGATTCCCAGCAATGGTATTGCTGGGTCGTATGGCAATTCTATATTCAGCTTTTTGAGGAACCGCCAAACTGCCTTCCACAGTGGTTGCACCATTTGACATTCCCACCAACAGTGGATAAGTGTGCCTCTTTCTCCGCATCCTCTCCAGCACTTGTCATTTTCTGTTTTGTTGATAATGGCCATTCTGGTGGGTGTGAGATGATATCTCATTGTGGTTTTGATTTGCATTTCTCTAATGGCCAGGGACATTGAGCATCTCTTCATGTGCCTTTTGGCCATTTGTATTTCCTCTTCTGATAGGTGTCTGTTCAAGTCTTTTTCCCATTTTGTAATTGGGTTGGCTGTCTTTTTGTTGTTGAGTTGAACAATCTCTTTATAAATTCTGGATACTAGACCTTTATCTGATATATCATTTCCAAATATTGTCTCCCATTGTGTAGGCTGTCTTTCTACTTTCTTGATGAAGTTCTTTGATGCACAAAAATGTTTAATTTTGAGGAGCTCCCATTTATTTATTTCCTTCTTCAGTGTTCTTGCTTTAGGTTTAAGGTCCATAAAACCACCTCCGGTTGTAAGATTCATAAGATATCTCCCAACATTTTCCTCTAACTGTTTTATGGTCTTAGACCTAATGTTTAGATCTTTGATCCATTTTGAGTTAACTTTTGTATAGGGTGTGAGACATGGGTCTTCTTTCATTCTTTTGCATATGGATATCCAGTTCTCTAGGCACCATTTATTGAAGAGACTGTTCTGTCCCAGGTGAGTTGGCTTGACTGCCTTATCAAAGATCAAATGTCCATAGATGAGAGGGTCTATATCTGAGCACTCTATTCAATCCCATTGGTCGATATATCTATCTTTATGCCAATACCATGCTGTTTTGACCACTGTGGCTTCATAATATGCCTTAAAGTCAGGCAGCGCGAGACCTCCAGGTTTGTTTTTTTTCCTCAAGATGTTTTTAGCAATTCGGGGCACCCTGCCCTTCCAGATAAATTTGATTATTGGTTTTTCTATTTCTGAAAAATAAGTTGTTGGGATTTTTATTGTGTCATGGTTAGGGACAGGTGTCAACTTGGCCAAGTTGTGGTACCTGTTCACCTGATTGGGCAAGTGCTGGCCTGTCTGTTGCAATGAGGACATTTCATAGGATTAGGTCATGATCACGTCACCTACATCCACAGCTGATTCCATTTGTAATCAGCCAAAGGGGAGTGTCTTCTGCAATTAGTGATGCTAAATCCAATCATGGGAAGCCTTTTAAGGAGGACTCAGAGGAGACAGGTTGCATTCCTGCTTTGGCTGGTGAGCCTCTCCTGTGGAGTTCATCCAGGCCATCCATTGGAGTCATCGGCTTCACAGCCTGCCCTGTGGATTTTGGACTCTGCGTTCCTACGGTCACGTGAGACACTTTCATAAATTTTATATTTGCAAGTGTTCCCTGTTGGTTCTGTTTCTCTAGAGAACCCTAACTAATACATCTTGGTACCGGGAGTGGTTCTTAAGGAACAGAATCTTAAAAATGGGTTTTTATGAATGGTTTTCTACTCTGACTGGGCTCAGAGACACTAAGGACTCTGATTCCCGTAATCAGAATGACACTCCCAATCCGTGGACTGAGTTGGCAAAGGAGATAGTCAAAATATCATCATTCGATTCTCCTAATGCTTCGCTTGTATGAAGCCAGACTCTGGGGGATAATGTTTTTGACACCTTTACAGAGTTTTGTAGGAATAAGAGTTATAGAGATGTTGGTTGGTTGTTGTTAAATACACTGTCTACATTAAAGGGTAAAAGGGATGGGCTTAAGGCTTCAAACAAGAAGCTTAAGTGCCGTCTGAAAGATGTAGAGGTTTCTATGAGTATCCTGAAGGAAAATTTTATTTCCTGTAGCCGTAGACTTGAGACCTCTGAAAATCAGACTCAGAATCTTATTGTTAGAGTAGCAACTTTACAACGTAAACTGAAATCTCAGTCTTGCATGGTGTCTGCTGTTAAAGTGAGGGCATTGATTGGAAAGGAGTGGGACCCTGAAAAATGGGATGGTGACATATGGATTGATAATGATGTTGGGGGTGAGGTTGAAACCCTAGGCCATGCTCAGTCTTCTCTAGATAACCCTGTAATAGTCTGCCCTGAGGACATAGCCGCCCCACCTCCAGCCTGCCTTGAGGAATTGCCCACCCAACCTCCTCCTGAAGGGATTAGCCCTGGAGTTATTAATCCTGTTTCACCAGATGAAACTGCAAATTAAGGCCCTGAAGCAAATGGCTTGGAAGATATTTCTAATTCTTTTCATGACCCACCCCCACCACCCCTCATTTCTTCTAGACCTATAACTAGACTAAAGTCCCAACAGGCCCCTAAAGGTGAGGTACAAAGTATCACACATGAGGAGGTACGTTATACTCCAAAAGAACTGTGTGAGTTTTCCAATTTATATAGACAGAAATCAGGGGAATACGTGTGGCAATGGATTTTAAGAGTGTGGGATAATGGTGGGAGGAATATAAGGCTGGATCAGGTTGAATTTATTGGTATGGGCCCACTAAGCAGAGATTCTGCATTCAATGTTATAGCTAGAGCAGTTAGAAAAGGTGTTAACAGCTTGTTTGGGTGGTTGGTTGAAACATGGATCAAAAGGTGGCCAACATTACCTGAGGTTGAAATGCCAGAACTGCCCTGGTATAATGTAGATGAGGGGATCCAGAGGCTTAGAGAGATTGGAATGTTAGAGTGGATTTATCATGCAATGCCTGCTCTTACACCCCAGGAATGTCCAGAGGATGCACCTTTTACCAGAACAGTGAGAAATAAATTTGTGAGACTAGCACCATCATCCCTCAAGAGCTCTGTGGTTGCACTTCTCTGTAGGTCAGATATTACTGTGGGAACTGCTGTCACTGAGCTGGAATCCTTAAACACAATGGGGATGACAGGATCCCGAGTTGGCAGAAGCCAGGTGGCAGCACTTAATCACCAAAGACAGGGTAGACGCAGGTATTATAATAGACAACAAACTCAAAGGAGGCATCAAAATTATATGACACGCAGAGATTTGTGGCATTGGCTAGTAAATCATGGGGTGCCTAGAAATACAATAGAAGGGCAGCCTACTAAATTCTTGTTGGAGCTGTATAAACAAAAGAGTTCTAGGTCAAGGGAACCGAAGTCTAACCTGAATTACAAAAACACAGAGTCACGGCCCCTTAACCAATTTCCAGACTTGAAACAGTTTACAGACCCTGAGCCCCTTGAATGAAGGGGAGGCCAGGTCCCTATGGGGAAGAAACCTGTTACACTGCCACAAATTTATACTGTTAACCTTCCTCTAAGTCTTCCCCAAGGAGACCGACGGCCTTTTACCAGGGTGACTGTGCATTGGGGAAAAGGAAATGATCAGATATTTCGGGGATTATTAGACACTGGTTCAGAAGTGACATTAATTCCAGGGGACCCAAAACGTCACTCTGGACCACCAGTCAGAGTGGGGGCTTATGGAGGCCAGGTGATCAATGGAGTTTTAGCTCAGGTCCATCTCACAGTGGGTCCAGTGGGCCCCCGGACCCATCCTGTAGTTATTTCCCCAGTTCCGGAATGTATAATTGGCATAGACATACTGAGCAACTGGCAGAATCCCCACGTTGGTTCTCTAACTCGTGCAGTGAGGGCTATTATGGTGGGAAAGGCCAAGTGGAAGCCACTAGAACTGCCCCTACCAAGCAAAATAGTAAATCAAAAGCAATACCGTATTCCTGGAGGGACTGCAGAGATTACTGCCACTCTTAAGGACTTGAAAGATGCAGGGGTGGTGATTCCCACCACATCCCCATTCAACTCTCCTATTTGGCCTGTGCAGAAAACAGATGGGTCTTGGAGAATGACAGTGGATTATCGTAAACTCAACCAGGTGGTAACTCCAATTGCAGCTGCTGTTCCAGATGTAGTATCATTGCTTGAGCAAATCAATACATCCCCTGGTACCTGGTATGCAGCTATTGATCTGGCAAATGCTTTTTTCTCAATAGCTATTAGTAAGGACCACCAGAAACAGTTTGCTTTCAGCTGGCAAGGTCAGCAATATACTTTCACTGTCCTACCTCAGGGGTATATCAACTCTCCAGCCCTATGTCATAATCTTGTTCGCAGAGACCTTGATCGTTTCTCCCTCCCACAAGACATCACACTGGTCCATTATATTGATGATATCATGTTGATTGGACCTAGTGAGCAAGAAGTAGCAACTACTCTAGATTTACTGGTAAGGCATTGGCGTGTCAGAGGATGGGAGATAAATCCAACAAAAATACAGGGGCCTTCCACCTCAGTAAAATTTCTAGGTGTCCAGTGGTATGGGGCATGTCGAGATATCCCTTCTAAGGTGAAGGATAAATTGCTGCATCTGGCCCCTCCCACAACCAAAAAAGAGGCACAATGCCTAGTGGGTCTTTTTGGATTTTGGCGACAACATATTCCTCATTTGGGTGTGCTACTCCAGACCATTTATCGAGTGACCAGAAAAGCTGCTAATTTTGAGTGGGGACCTGAACAAGAGGAGGCGCTGCGACAGGTCCAGGCTGCTGTGCAAGCTGCTCTGCCACTTGGGCCATATGATCCAGCAGATCCAATGGTGCTGGAAGTGTCAGTGGCAAATAGAGATGCTGTCTGGAGCCTTTGGCAGGCCCCTATAGGAGAATCACAACGCAGACCCTTAGGATTTTGGAGCAAAGCCTTACCATCTGCTGCAGATAACTACTCTCCTTTTGAGAAACAGCTTTTGGCCTGCTACTGGGCCTTAGTAGAAACTGAACGCTTAACCAGGGGCCACCAAGTTACCATGAGACCTGAGTTGCCTATCATGAGTTGGGTGTTGTCTGACCCACCAAGCCATAAAGTTGGGCGTGCACAGCAGCACTCTATTGTAAAGTGGAAATGGTATATACGAGATAGAGCCAGAGCAGGTCCTGAAGGCACAAGTAAGTTACATGAAGAAGTGGCACAAATGCCCATGGTTTCCACTCCTGCTGCCACATTACCTTCTCTTTCCCAGACCAGAGCTATGGCCTCTTGGGGAGTTCCTTACAGTGAATTGACTGAGGAAGAGAAAACTCGGGCCTGGTTTACAGATGGTTCAGCACGATATGCAGGTACCACCCGAAAGTGGACAGCTGCAGCATTACAACCCCTTTCTGGGGTGTCCTTGAAGGACAGTGGTAAGGGGAAATCCTCCCAGTGGGCAGAACTTCGAGCAGTGCACCTGGTTGTTCATTTCGCTTGGAAGGAAAACTGGCCAGAGGTGCGTTTGTATACTGACTCATGGGCTGTTGCTAATGGTTTGGCTGGATGGTCAGGGACTTGGAAAGACCATAATTGGAAAATTGGTGACAAAGAAGTCTGGGGAAGAAGTATGTGGATAGACCTTTCTGAGTGGGCTAAAAACATGAAGATATTTGTGTCCCATGTGAATGCACACCAGAGGGTGACTTCAGCAGAGGAAGATTTTAATAATCAAGTGGATAAGATGACCCGTTCTATGGATACCAGTCAGCCTCTTTCCCCAGCAACTCCTGTTATTGCCCAATGGGCTCATGAACAAAGTGGTCCTGGTGGTAGGGATGGAGGTTATGCATGGGCTCAGCAACATGGACTTCCACTCACCAAGGCTGACCTGGCTACAGCCACTGCTGAGTGCCCAATCTGCCAGTAGCAGAGACCCACACTCAGCCCCCGATATGGCACCATTCCCCGAGGTGACCAGGCAGCTACATGGTGGCAGGTTGATTACATTGGACCACTCCCTTCATGGAAGGGGCAGCGATTTGTTCTAACTGGAATAGACACATACTCTGGATATGGGTTTGCTTTCCCTGCACGCAATGCTTCTGCCAAAACTACTATCCGTGGGCTTACAGAATGCCTTATCCATCGTCATGGTATTCCACATAGCATTGCTTCGGATCAAGGAACACACTTCACAGCAAATGAAGTGCGGGAATGGGCACATGCTCATGGAATTCTCTGGTCTTACCATGTTCCCCATCATCCAGAAGCTGCTGGATTGATAGAACGGTGGAATGGCCTTTTGAAAACTCAATTACGGTGCCAAATAGGTGGCAAAAACTTGAAAGGCTGGGGTAATGTTCTCCAGGAAGCTGTGTATGCTCTGAATCAGCGTCCGCTGTATGGTGCTGTTTCTCCCATAGCCAGGATCCATGGGTCCAGGAACCAAGGGGTGGAAATGGGTGTGGTGCCACTCACTATTACTCCTAGTGATCCACTAGGAAAATTTTTGCTTCCTGTCCCTGATACCCTGAGTTCTGCTTGTCTACAGGTTTTAGTTCCAAAATGGGGTGTGCTTTCTCCAGGAGAAACAACAGTGATACCACTGAACTGGAAGTTAAGATTGCCACCTGGCCACTTTGGGCTACTTATGCCTCTGGATCAACACACCAAGAAGGGGATTACATTATTGTCTGGGGTAATTGACCCTGACTATCAAAAGGAAGTAGGACTGCAACTACATAATGGAGGTAAAGAAGAGTTTTCTTGGAATATAGGAGATCCCCTGGGACGTCTATTAGTACTACCATGCCCTGTGATTAAAATCAATGGAAAACTGCAACAACACAATCCAGGCAGGACCACTAATGGCTCTGAGACTTCAGGAATGAAGGTTTGGGTCACCCCACCAGGCAAAGAACCACGGCCAGCTGAAGTGCTTGCTGAGGGGAAAGGGAACATGGAATGGGTAGTGGAAGAAGGTAGTAATAAATATGAACTTCGACCACGTGATCAGTTACAGAAACGAGGACTGTAATGCTGTTTTGTTTGTGTTATACTATTTAAGTTGTAAGATATCAAGTTTAAGAATGAATGTTGCCCAAGGATTTGCACGCTATTCTGGAGAGATTTAATGTGTTTCCAGTTATATGCAGGACAGTTGAGTATTGTCAGGTAAAAAAAAAATGTGTGCTTATTTGTTTTCATTTGGAAATTAAGTATGGTCTAAGGTGATATATATATATATATATATATGCCAAGTTGACAAGGGGTGGACTGTCATGGTTAGGGACAGGTGTCAACTTGGCCAAGTTGTGGTACCTGTTCACCTGATTGGGCAATCGCTGGCCTGTCTGTTGCAATGAGGACATTTCATAGGATTAGGTCATGATCACGTCAGCTACATCCACAGCTGATTCCATTTGTAATCAGCCAAAGGGGAGTGTCTTCTGCAATTAGTGATGCTAAATCCAATCATGGGAAGCCTTTTAAGGAGGACTCAGAGGAGACAGGTTGCATTCCTGCTTTGGCTGGTGAGCCTCTCCTGTGGAGTTCATCCAGGCCATCCATTGGAGTCATCGGCTTCGCAGCCTGCCCTGTGGATTTTGGACTCTGCATTCCTACGGTCACGTGAGACACTTTTATAAATTTTATATTTGCAAATGTTCCCTGTTGGTTCTGTTTCTCTAGAGAACCCTAACTAATACCGATTGGTATTGCATTGAATCTGTAAATCAATTTAGGTAGGATTGACATCTTAACTATATTTAGTCTTCCAATCCATGAACACGGTATGCCCTTCCATCTATTTAGGTCTTCTGTGATTTCTTTTAACAGTTTTTTGTAGTTTTCTTTGTATAGGTCTTTTTTCTCTTTAGTTAAATTTATTCCTAGGTATTTTATTCTTTTAGTTGCAATTGTAAATGGGATTCGTTTCTTGATTTCCCCCTCAGCTTGTTCATTACTAGTGTATAGAAATGCTACAGATTTTTGAATGTTGATCTTGTAACCTGCTACTTTGCTGTACTCATTTATTAGCTCTAGTAGTTTTGTTGTGGATTTTTCCGGGTTTTCGATGTATAGTATCATATCGTCTGCAAACAGTGATAGTTTTACTTCTTCCTTTCCAATTTTGATGCCTTGTATTTCTTTTTCTTGTCTAATTGCTCTGGCTAGAACCTCCAACACAGTGTTGAATAATAGTGGTGATAGTGGACATCCTTGTCTTGTTCCTGATCTTAGGGGGAAAGTTTTCAATTTTTCCCCATTGAGGATGATATTAGCTGTGGGTTTTTCATATATTCCCTCTATCATTTTAAGGACGTTCCCTTGTATTCCTATCTTTTGAAGTGTTTTCAACAGGAAAGGATGTTGAATCTTGTCAAATGCCTTCTCTGAATCAATTGAGATGATCATGTGATTTTTCTGCTTTGATTTGTTGATATGGTGTATTACATTAATTGATTTTCTTATGTTGAACCATCCTTGCATACCTGGGATGAATCCTACTTGGTCATGATGTATAATTCTTTTAATGTGTTGTTGGATACGATTTGCTAGAATTTTGTTGAGGATTTTTGCATCTATATTCATTAGAGAGATCGGCCTGTAGTTTTCTTTTTTTGTGATATCTTTGACTGGTTTTGGTATGAGGGTAATGTTGGCTTCATAGAATGAATTAGGTAGTTTTCCCTCCACTTCAATTTTTTTGAAGCGTTTGAGGAGAGTTGGTACTAATTCTTTCTGGAATGTTTGGTAGAATTCACATGTGAAGCCATCTGGTCTTGGACTTTTCTTTTTAGGAAGCTTTTGAATGACTAATTCAATTTCTTTACTTGTGATTGGTTTGTTGAGGTCATCTATTTCTTCTTGAGTCAAAGTTGGTTGTTCATGTCTTTCTAGGAACCCGTCCATTTCCTCTAAATTGTTGTATTTATTAGCGTAAAGTTGTTCATAGTATCCTGTTATTACCTCCTTTATTTCTGTGAACTCAGTAGTTATGTCTCCTCTTCCATTTCTGATCTTATTTATTTGCATCCTCTCTCTTCTTCTTTTTGTCAATCTTGATAAGGGCCCATCAATCTTATTGATTTTCTCATAGAACCAACTTTTGGTCTTATTGATTTTCTCTATTGTTTTCATGTTTTCAATTTCATTTATTTCTGCTCTGATCTTTGTTATTTCTTTCCTTTTGCTTGCTTTGGGATTAGTTTGCTGTTCTTTCTCCAGTTCTTCCAAGTGAACAGTTAATTCTTGCATTTTTGCCTTTTCTTCTTTTCTGATATAGGCATTTAGGGCAATAAATTTCCCTCTTAGCACTGCCTTTGCTGCATCCCATAAGTTTTGATATGTTGTGTTTTCATTTTCATTCACCTCGAGGTATTTACTAATTTCTCTTGCAATTTCTTCTTTGACCCACTCGTTGTTTAAGAGTGTGTTGTTGAGCCTCCACGTATTTGTGGATTTTCTGGCACTCCGCCTATTATTGATTTCCAACTTCATTCCTTTATGATCCGAGAAAGTGTTGTGTATGATTTCAATCTTTTTAAATTTGTTAAGACTTGCTTTGTGACCCAGCATATGGTCTATCTTTGAGAATGATCCATAAGCACTTGAGAAAAAGGTGTATCCTGCTGTTGTGGGATGTAATGTCCTATAAATGTCTGTTAAGTCTAGCTCCTTTATAGTAATATTCAGATTCTCTATTTCTTTATTGATCCTCTGTCTAGATGTTCTGTCCATTGATGAGAGTGGGGAATTGAAGTCTCCAACTATTATGGTATTTGTGTCTATTTCCCTTTTCAGTGTTTGCAGTGTATTCCTCATGTATTTTGGGGCATTCTGGTTCAGTGCATAAATATTTATGATTGTTATGTCTTCTTGTTTAATTGTTCCTTTTATTAGTACATAGTGTCCTTCTTTGTCTCTTTTAACTGTTTTACAGTTGAAGTCTAACTTGTTGGATATTAGTATAGCCACTCCTGCTATTTTCTGGTTGTTATTTGCATGAAATATCTTTTCCCAACCTTTCACTTACAACCTACGTTTATCTTTGGGTCTAAGATGTGTTTCCTGTAGACAGCATATAGAAGGATCCTGTTTTTTAATCCATTCTGCCAGTCTATGTCTTTTGATTGCGGAATTCAGTCCATTAACTTTTAGTGTTATTACTGTTTGGATAATATTTTCCTCTACCATTTTGCCTTTTGTATTATATATATCATATCTGACTTTCCTTCTTTCTACACTCTTCTCCATATCTCTCTCTTCTGTCTTTTCATATCTGATTCTAGTGCTCCCTTTAGTATTTCTTGCAGAGCTGGTCTCTTGGTCACAAATTCTCTCAGTGACTTTTTGTCTGAGAATGTTTTAATTTTTCTCCCTCATTTTTGAAGGACAATTTTGCTGGATATAGGAGTCTTGGTTGGCAGTTTTTCTCTTTTAGTAATTTAAATATATCATCCCACTGTCTTCTAGCCTCCATGGTTTCTGCTGAGAAATCTACACATAGTCTTATTGGGTTTACCTTGTATGTGATGGATTGTTTTTCTCTTGCTGCTTTCAAGATCCTCTCTTCCTCTTTGACCTCTGACATTCTAACTAGTAAGTGTCTTGGAGAACGCCTATTTGGGTCTAATGTCTTTGGGGTGCGCTGCACTTCTTGGATCTGTAATTTTAGGTCTTTCATAAGAGTTGGGAAATTTTCAGTGATAATTTCTTCCATTAGTTTTTCTCCTCCTTTTCCCTTCTCTTCTCCTTCTGGGACACCCACAACACGTATATTCGTGCGGTTCATATTGTCCTTGAGTTCCCTGATACCCTGTTCAAATTTTTCCATTCTTTTCCCGATAGTTTCTGTTTGTTTTTGGAATTCAGATGTTCCATCCTCCAAATCACTAAGTCTATCTTCTGTCTCTTTGAATCTATCATTGTAGGTATTCATTGTTTTTTCTATCTTTTCTACTTTGTCCTTCACTTCCATAAGTTCTGTGATTTGTTTTTTCAGTTTTTCTATTTCTTCTTTATGTTGAGCCCATGTCTTCTTCATGTCCTCCCTCAATTTATCGATTTCGTTTTTGAAGAGGTTTTCCATTTCTGTTCGTATATTCAGCATTAGTTGTCTCAGCTCCTGTATCTCATTTGAACTATTGGTTTGTTCCTTTGATTGGGCCATATTCTCAATCTTCTGAGTGTGGACTGTTATCTTCTGCTGCTGGCATCTGGGCATTTAGTCAGATTTCCCTGGGTGTTGGACCCAACAAGGTTGTAAGACTTTTCTGTGAAATCTCTGGGTTCTGTTTTTTCTTATCTTGCCCAGTAGGTGGCGCTCGTGGCACGCGTTTGTCTGCGGGTCCCACCAGTAAAAGGTGCTGTGGGTCCTATAACTTTGGAAAACTCTCGCCGTCCGGGAGGTTCACTAGCCGAAGCGGCTTGGAAGAGTGCAAGCCGGCCCGGGGTCTGAACGCAGGGAGGGTTGCTGGCCGCCGCAGCCCGGGAAAGCGCCCATCCGAATTTCCAAGTCGGCCCGGGGCGACAAGCGTGGCTGGAGGGCACCAGCGGCAGCGGCCTGCCCGGGAGAGTGTACGTTCCTGGGGAGTCACGGGTTTGGAAGGGGCCCCTCCCCCCGTCACCATTCTTCGCGGCCTGGGGATTTCCGATTCAATTCTCTCAGTTGGTCCGGGGGGCCGCGCGTGGTGTGGGCACCAGCCGCCATGGTTTGAGGGGACCGCCCGTCCAATTCTCCCAGCCGGCCCAGAAAGGGGGAAGGGAGTGACTCCGGCCGCTTTCCGCCCCGCCCGGTGAAGCCCGCGCCCCTTGGTGATCTCACCAGAGCAAGTTCTCTCACCCAGCCAGCCGTTCCAGGATGGGGTACGCTGTCTTTTTTATCTCTGTCGTGGCTTTGGGAGCTGTTCTGTATCGTTTCTACTCCCCTAGTAGCTGTCCTGGAGGAGAAACTAAGATCCGCGTGTCTTACTAAGCCGCCATCTTCTCCGGAAGTCCCATACAGCAACGACGCTGGCAGCTGCACTGAGCTGTGCCTTCTTGCTGCTAGCCATTCCGTCCTCAGTCTACCCTCACTTCTCTTTACCATCAGCAATAAAACTGAACTGAGGTGCAGTATCAGGCCATGGTCTAAGGGGGCCCAGTAGCTAGGCCCACAGTTGACGAGGGGCTGCCCATGAGAGAAGGTATGTCTGTAAATTGTCGCAACCTCAGCTGAAATTTCTGTGGAAGCAACATCTCTACCGGGTCCAAGGACACAGAATCAGAGCCCAGGGGAAAGTTCTGGGAGGACGGAGGACATTTTAGAGCGAAAGAAAGGAGAGCATGGGATGGGGGCCACTGGGGCTGCCACCCCTGCTCAGACCCTAGCTATTGTTCTGTCTACAAGGGCCAATGACCACACATCACCAGACAAGGACTCAATTTTGCAGTTATGGAGACCAACAGCATCCTACGGCAACTGTGGTGGCTCCAGAAACCTCGCCACCTTCAACCTACTGCACCTTCAACTTGCTTTGCTCCCATTGTTCTACCCCTGAGGAAAAACTAACCTTCTTCCCTCTTCCTTCCAGGCCTCAAGCTCCCCTCCCCTTCCTGCCAGAGTAAGGAAGACAGCTTCTCCTGCTGCAGCAGGGAGGGCTCATTTGTACTTTGCAAGAGATTCTGAATTTTGCTAGTGATACCAGTGCATCAAAGTGACTTTTCTGAAATACAAATTTCATCATGCTTCCCCCTGCTTAAAACACTTCTCCAGTTCCCTTGAACATTCGAAGCTCCTCATGTTTCTGTGCCTTTGATCAAACGATTCCCTCCATCTGAAATGTCCTTCCTCCACTTTGTCCAACTAATGAACTCTGTTGCTTCCTATTGAAACAGAGCTCGAAGGATATTAAGGAATGATGAGAAAAAAAGAAAGGAAGAAAGAAAGAAAGACACAGACAGGCTCAGGGGGTCTGAAGCTTGAGTTTACTTCAGACAGACTTCAGACAATTTTATTCTTAACCAGATCCTGGTTATATACCACAGGATGACAATAGGCATGCATGCATTTCCTGAGGGAACAAAGTTCTTATCTTTCAGTGTTCTTCCTTCGTACTTAAAATAACCATTTGGGGTAAACAAACATTCTCTTCCTCCTAGACTGTCTTACATAAATCAGATAACATAAAGCAGCTTACTGCCGCCACCACCCTAATGCCATCTACTCCCAAGTAGTTCCACAGGTCTTATGTTAATCCTATCTCCTACATTTCCCCCTTTTTATTTTATAAGTCGAGGTGACCGCGCCTGTCTTAGGTTGCTCTTAGGCTCTGAAGGGTCTTACACCTCATTGGCTGCCAGTCAAACTCTCTGACTTTGATTCAGGAGGGAGCCAACGAGTTTCTTTCGCAGCCCTTTGTTATTGGTATCAATTTGTGAAGTGTTGTGGGATCTTGAATTAAACTCACAAGACTATCTGCTTGCTGATTTTGTAATGACAAAGGACCCCGAAGATTGGTATGAGCTCTTATATGCATGATAAAAAGAGGATTAATTTCACTTCTGACTAATGTTTGTAAATGTAAAAACATTCAGGAGAGTTCATCTCTTTCAAACAAAGAAGCTGTCTCAATGTGAGTAACTTTTTGGCAAACATATTTAAAATCAGAAACAATATTAAGAGATTGTGGAAAACTTTGCAATACTTGAATTACAGCTGCTAATTCAGTATGCTGGGCTGAGGTATAAGGCATTTTCTAACTTGTTTTCCACTGGGGTGACATATTCCCATTAATATTATTATCAGTAAAGACAGTAATAGCTAGCGGGGAAGCCGGAACTATTTTAGGCAAAATCCATTGCATTCATTTTTAAAAATTGTAAAAGTTTTGACATAGCAAATGATTATTCATTTGTCCTTTAAAGTCACTTAATGCTATTTGCCAAGAGGTTTTGAAAATATATAGACTTTGAACCTCTTCCTTTGTGAGATCACACACTATGCAATTACGGATCATGACCTCTTAATTGATAATATCTTTGGTGACCTTTGACTATTAAAGAAATAATCTTTTGCAAGTATGTATTTAAACATTTTTGTCAATTGTTTGGTAAAAAAATCCATTTTAAAACACCGTCTTGTTAAAATAGGCCTGTGGGAGATTGCAAGGTAAAGAAAATAATAAAAACAGGCTTTTTTAGATCTCTTTGAACAAGCTGTCCTTTTTTAATGCATTGTTCAATTAATTGTAACTCTCGTTCAGCTGCAGCTGTTAACTGCCTTTTGCTTAATAAATTAAAATTTCCTTGTAAAATATCAAACAAGTTTTGTAATATATAATTAGGAATCCCTAAAGTGGCAGGTAGCAAAAATGAAAGCAGAGTGTCAATAGTGACATGTACCCATAGTAAGTGACCAGATTTTTAAAATTGAATTCATTGGATTGATTAAAAAGGAATGCAAGAATGTGGATTCTTTATAATTGGTTGTGCATTTTTGCTAATTTTAAATTTATTTCATGCAGTTTTTATGATATTTTCTCACAATAGTGGCCAAATTCTGATTTGCTTACATGACCGGGCCCAGTTGGGTCCTCTGGGAACTGGCTAGGGACCAAGAGGAGCTTCCTGGGACCTAGATATCTTTATTAAAGTACACCTCCTTCTGGGGGGATAGCCAGTCCTCCCAGCTAAAGTGTACATTTTAACTATTTCTTGCCAAGGTCATGTGATAGCAACATCAGTTACATGTAATGGTAACATTAGGTGAACAAAAAAGACTCCGCAAGTATATTTTTTCCTTGCATTCAACCCTCAAATCTGATCTGCTTCCAATATAAGCTATGGTTATCTTGGGATAAATTTAGTTTATACATATATAGTTTATATAAACACTGGACAAAGCATTAAAGTATTTTGGCTTAAAGGAATTTAGGTATTTAAATGATTTGAATATTATTTAGTCAGTAATAGATTCATTTATAGTAATAGTACTTAGATTAATAGATTAAGCCACCTGGTTTAGGGCAAGAAGCAGTTTTTGCCAGTATGATGATACCCAGGAGAAAATCAGTATTTTTTATACAGATAATAACATGATAAAAGTTAACATAAGTTATTTTGATAAAACACAGACTCTTTGCTTTTTAACTAATTATTTAGAAAAAAATTTTTTTATATCTTTTCATTAGAACAGGCTAAAAGTCCAAGAAAACATTGTCATTTTAGACTCATTAAATCTTTCTTGATTTTAACCATAATTTCTATTTTTACAAACCCTCAGCACTTATTGTATTAGTTTAGGCTTTGTCCTATATTTTTCTCACTTAGTAACAGTTATTCATTTTAGGATAAAACTATTTTGTTTTCCTATTAATAAAAATACATCTTTCATATTTTTCATACTTAAATCATTACTTTGAACAAATATTTTACCACATATGTAATTACCATCAAAATTAAATTTGTTAGAATGTTAAATACTTAAAATACTTTAGTTAATGTTTCAAATATACATTAACTATCAATATATAGTTTTTAACAAGAATTTTTAGTTTTAAAGTTCTTAAAATATATTTCTCTTCTCAAACATGAATAGGAGCTAAACTTATGGCCAGTTTCCAAATTGCTGTTTATTGAGGATTTAAGTTAACAAAAGGAGATGGGGTTGCCGTTCCCATTCTGAGTCATAGGACTTTACCTGTAGTATTGGTATAAATCTCATAGAATAATCATTCAGACTAAACAAAGGTAACCTAACAGAATACCTTGAGTCAGAACTACGATCCCGAACTGCACACCCCCTTGGGGACCAACCTGCCACAGGAACCATCAATGAGCACTGACCCCGTTTGATATGGCACCTTTCTCACTGAATACTTTCTGACTCAGGTGTACATGAATCCCTATATAAAGGCAGCCCATCAAGAACAAGCCCAGAAACCAATCTTTCTTTATCCTGCTCTGCCAAAGGCACAGCAAAGAAGCAATTTTTAAAATCTATCATAATAAATCAGTTCTTAGAAATTACAACTGGTGTGGGCAAGCCAGGCTGCAATGACTCCATAGGCTGAACCACAGTATCAGCTTTTATCAAATCAGTCAACATTCTCCATTTTCCTGACCTCCCTCCTGCAATAAATATTGGAGAATTCCAAGAACCACGAGACTCCTCTAAACATCCTGCTCCAAACTGTTCCCAAATCAACCGAGTCAGAGCCTCAAACCTCTCTACAGATAAGGGCCACTGCTCAACTCAAAAAGGCCCGCCTGTAGTATTTGTAGTGGATGTCCCTGGAGCATCTCCTCACTTTATGCTTTAAGAGTTCCCTTATTAGGTCCCTGTTCGGGCGCCAATTGCCGAGTCCGGCTCAAGCAACTGTCGAAACAGGGTAAGAAGTGGTAGTGGGAGATTGAGAAGAAACACAACTTAGAGTTTAAGACAAAGCATGAGCCAGGTAGTTCATTGCCTGACTGAACACGATAACCAAATAGAAACAGGAATATTTTCCCCGTTTTGTTATGTTCACTGCAAAGCCTTCATAACCAATTTCCATTACTTAAGATTTAAAACATTATGGCCTTAAGGCTGAAACCAACAACAATGTTTTTAAATGAGATCAAATAAGCTTACTAATTCAGATGTTTTAACGGGCACCCCAGTAGCTTTAACACACACACATACTCCTCCAGCCGCCTATTATGATTACCCGTTACCCTGATGATCCAAGGAAAATGCTTACTTTACCAATATGACTTGAGTCCTCTTCTATCGGCTGGACACACGTGCCTCTAATGAGACTTTTCCTTGGTTCCTTAATATTGATTTGGAGTCTTCTTCTTCGAGCCCCACGTTGGGTGCCAAATGTTGCTTCCTATTGAAATGGAGCTCGAAGGATATTAAGGAATGAAGAGAAAAAAAGAAAGGAAGAAAGAAAGAAAGACACAGACGGGCTCAGGGGGTCTGAAGCTTGAGTTTACTTCAGACAGACTTCAGACAATTTTATTCTTAACCAGATCCTGGTTATATACCACAGGATGACAATAGGCATGCATGCATTTCCTGAGGGAACAAAGTTCTTATCTTTCAGTGTTCTTCCTTCATACTTAAAATAACCATTTGGGGTAAACAAACATTCTCTTCCTCCTAGACTGTCTTACATAAATCAGATAACATAAAGCAGCTTACTGCCGCCACCACCCTAATGCCATCTATTCCCAAGTAGTTCCACAGGTCTTATGTTAATCCTATCTCCTACAGAACTCCTATTCGCTTTTCAAATCACAGCGCAGAGGTCACCTTCCCAGGCAACCCTGTGTGTTTGCATCCCCATTCCCACCCAAAAGCAACACTTTCTCTTTGGAGCTACCTGTGTCTTGTTAATGCTTTATACCATATTCCTCACAAAATATTAGTTTGTTTTTAATTACCTGTCTGCTGAAGGCAGTACCTGTGTCTTATTCACATTTCTATTCCTGATGCTAAAAAAAAATACCTGGTTTATTACAACAAATGTCTTTTTTTTCTTCTTTAAGTTGAACTGAAATGTCTAGGGCTTTCTTTATGTAATTACATACTGATGAACCAGTCATGGAGGGGGGAGGTTGTTTTTTTTTTGTCTGTTTGTTTGAACTATTACTACAATTTGGCCTATGACCACATGAAAACTCACAGAATTATACAACCCAAACTTTGGAATTGGATATGATCTAGTCCAGTGCCTCTCCAACTTTAATGCTCATAGGAATCACCTGGGCATTTGTGAAAATGAGATTCTGATTTAGGAAGTCTGTGGCAGGGCCCAAGATTCTGCATTTCTAACAAGCTCCCAGGTAATTCCCACGCTTTTGGATCATCAACCATCTGTGGAGTATCAAGAGGCAAAAGCCTAATCCTCCCTGCTAATCAAATGCATGAATTAGAGCTGCAACATTTGAGCTCTGTATGAGTTGTGGTGTTGACCACCAACAAGTGGTCAACAAGGAAACAAACATTTGGACAAGCGGTCAACAAGGAAACAAACATTGTAGTGAGCTTTTCCGATTTCTCTAGGACAGGGAATTCTCAAAATTTAAAGTGCATCAGAATCCCGTGCAGGACTTGTTAAAACACAGATTTCTTGGCCCCATACCCACTGTTCCTGATTCAGTAGGTCTAGAGTGGGTCTAGAGGCTTTAAGTTTCTTATAAATTCCCAGGTGATGCTGATGCTGCTGGGCCAGGGACCAGACTTCGGGAACAACTGTTCTACTATCACCTTGAAACCAATGTAATCAATGACTAATTTACCCATAATTGCCAGAGTCCAGCTGTGTACACGGGCGATATTAGACCATCAAAGTGCAGCAACTTGGAACCATCTCCCACATGAGAGTTAGTTGGTGGCCCATGTTAGATATGCTTCCCCACAGTAGTAAGGTGGAAAGACTGCTGGACCAGGAGTGCAAAGACCAGGCTTCTAGTTCCCATACAGAACCTGTGATTTACATCCCCTTGGGCAATCACTGAACCTCCCCGGGCCTCAATTTCTCCAAACTACAAAATGTCTTCAAGACTCAGCTAAAGCAAGCCTTCCTGTACAGGCCCACCGGAGCCCCCCCTGGTGATTCTGACTTCCAAGCTTTACCTTTGAGGGATCAAATGTTGGGTCTTTATATCTAACATTTCAACAAGACTCTGAGTTCCTTGAGGGCAGGGATGAGTTTTAATTATATTTATTCTCAAGCAGTTAGATAACTCTGGCACAGAGCAGTTATTCGTTAAATGTTTGTTGTTGAATGCATAAAAGTAATAAACCCTGGGCTCCAAATAGCCCTTTAGGACCTGGCTTTATGCTAACTTGCTCATTTTAAGCTGCTTTGAAGTATCATTAGAAAAGAAAGCCTCACTGAACAGCACTTGGAATGAAAGACACGTAATCCAATGCTTAATCTCCAGGGAAGTATACACAGTCAGGTCACTGAGCTACAAATGATTTATTTTAACATTTTCAGATTTAATGATACATAGAATTATTTCTGTAGGTAAGTCTTTTGACTGCTGCTTTTTATCACAAACTTTATTGAGGAACGCTTTCTTACAGGGCCTTGCTTTTATAAATAAACTGGGTTTTTTATTACTGTAAAAGTTTTCATTAATTAAAAAAACCCTTTTCAGACTTAAATGTTTGATTTTTAGATTTTAGAAGTAATTTTCTCTTATATGGAATCACTTTGCTGGCTAATAGAATAACAAACTCATGATTCTCTTTTTTCCCATGTTCTAGCAATGTGACTTTTTTGTGCCTCAGTTTTTTCATCTATAAAATTCCTATCTTATAGCTTTTGTAAGAAATATATGAATTAATAGATGTCTTTATAAGAATGCCTGACATATAATAAGCCCTAAGAAATATTAGCGATTATTAGTTATTACGGTTTTAAGGCCGAGTAAAATGAACACACTTCCAGGGGGTGCATGTTTTCTAAACATGACCAGAGGCAATGTTTGCCACCGCCCCTGCCCCCCCTCAGACCATGAGCCCAGCAAGGGTCTTGTTTGAATGGTTCTCATGAGAACATACAAAGATGGGCTACCATTGCATAGTTCAGAAGGGCAGGTCACAGGTTTTGTTCATCTGTTTTCCAACATAAGAATTCAAGTTTTGATGAATATCCCTCATTTGAATCCACCCAAAACTTTCCTGTTACCTTCTTTGTTCAAGATAGAGCAGAGGCCACTGGCCACCAGAACTGCCTGCTGAGTGGGGAAGGTACAGGTGAGGAGAAAGGGAAGGATGGTCAGGAGGCCAGGCTGGCCAGAGTAGAATTAAGGACTCAAAGGGGCTGGTTACAATTACCCTAATCGTCAATCTGAGCCCCATATCTGAAGGCAAAGTAGGTGACCTTGACTGCCCGTAGGCTGGGGCTTTAGCTATGCCTGTCCTCTTAGGAAGGGTTGGCTTTTGTTGTTATGAACACTACCTCTGTGTGGTTTGCACAGCCTGACTCCAGTTGCCGAAGAGTATACAGGCAGGCAAAGGAAAGAAAACCAGCTAGAAGCACAGGGTGCCTAAGGATGCTGTATCCAGCAAGCCAGGTCTCTTTTCCTGGCTCAAGGAGTTGCCATGATGGATAACTAAGATAGTGAAGGAGAAATGAAGCTAAAGGAAAAATAGGGATAGAGGCCCAGGGGAGAAAAAAGCTATCATGATAGAGAAGGCTGCCCCACAAGCTATCCAGTTAGGACATGGGAAGTCCCAGGCAAGCCTGCTAGACAAGGAGAGACACATGGTCCTGTCACCCCCAAGAGCCCAGGTGACAGCCAGGCAACCTCCAGAGGCAGAGCTGCCCAACTGATGTGCAGCTGCCTGAGAGAACCCAAGTGAAACCAGAAGAACTGTCCAGCTAAGCCCAGTCTAGATTGTCAACCTAAAGAACCATGAGCTAAGCATCTGATTGTTATTTTTAAACAAATTCTTGTGTGTTGGTTAGGTAGCAATCAATAACTGATACAGGGAACATCTGTGTTAATTCAAATATGGACTACACACTATATAATATCAGAAAGTTACTAATTTTCATAAGTGTGATAACACCATTGTGTTTATATAAAAGCATATCCTTGTTTTTAGGAGATATAGGAGTGATGGATGGGTCATGATGGCTGCAATTTTCTTTCACAGGATACAGCAAAAACATATATATAGATAGGTATATTGATAAATTGATAAAGCAAATATGACCAAATGCTATCAATTGTGACTCTAAGTCATGGCTATATGAAGGATCATTGCACTACCTTTTTCAACTTTTCTATATGCTTAAAAATTTTCATAGTAAGACATCCAGAAAGAAAACAAAACAAAACAAAATACACCCATACCAAACATTAAAGATGTATTTATATATCTTTAAATGAAACCTTTTATAATTTGATTTTGAACTTATTTGGTTATAAGTGGTCATTTAATCAGCCATTGGCTATAATTTCTTGGCTAATCTCGTGAACATTCAGGAACTCTCATGAAGAACAAAATCCACTTACAGATTTCTTTCAAGTATACAGAAATTTTTATAAAATTTATGATTGTTTATGAATTTAATGAATATCAAATTTAGTATAACTGAATGAATTGGGAACAATATTAATTTTTGCAGCCATTTCATTGAACATTTATTAATTTTGACTTGGCATTTTATTTCTGCAGTTCAGAGTGAATAATTTTCCCCCAGTCCTCAAATACTTTCATAGGCTGTGAATGAAGTGATTAAGGGATAAAATGGTCCTGCAGTTCCCTAAAACCAATTCAGTTCTGTCAAATGGAAAACAAATTTGGACTTAGTAAGGAGAGACTTTATTTGAAAGGATTATTGCAAAGGGGGAAAGGGACTATTAGAAGAGTGGAAACACTCTGGCCATAACATCTACAAGAATCTCAAGGATTAGGTTAAGGGTGTTTTCTTTTATAGAGTGCTATAAACATGGCTAGAAAGAACTAGATGTGGGGAAGTAGAGGAATGTGCTGGTTTGAAAGGATTATGTACCCCAGAAGAGCCATGTTTTAATCCTAATCCATCTCATGGAGGCAGCCATTTCTTTTAATCCCTATTCAGTACTGTAGGAAACTTGATTAGATTATCTCCACAGAGATGTGACTCGCCCAATTGTGGGTATTAACCTTTGATTAGCGGGAGATGTGACTCCACCCATTCCAGGTGGGTCTTGATAAGTTTGCCGGAATCTTTTAAAAGAGGAAGTATTTTGGAAAATGCTCCAGAGTCACAACAGAGCAACGAGAACCATGAGAGCCCACACAGCCAGAGACCTTTGGAGATGAAGAAGGAAAATGCCCCTAGAGGAGCTTCATGAAACAAGAAGCCTGGAGAGAAAACTAGGAGTCACTGCCATGTTTGCCATGTGCCACTCCAGTTGAGAGAGAAACCCTGAACTTCATCAGCCTTTCTTGAGTGAAGGGAACCTCTTGTTGGTGCCTTAACTTGAACATTTTTATAGACTTGCATGGCCTTAGAACTGTAAACTCTCAACTTATTAAATTCCCCCTTTTAAAAGCCATTCCATTTCTGGTATATCACATTCCAGCAGCTAGCAAACTAGAACAGGGTTGAAAGGGTGGTGTGATCAGATGGTAAATCCAAGAATGTTTCATGCTGAAGTCAGCCTATTATTTGGGAGAGGCCCCTTAGGAGGAGCTAAATGCTGTTTCAGCCTCAGGGTGGACTAAGTCAGGGACCTGGGGGAAGGAGAGAGTCTTAACCAAAGTGTGATAAAGAGGCATTTTGTATGGATTGATCATTTTGTTCCAACTGATCAGTTAATCATTTATGAAACAAAGGATAGGAATTTGGAGGGCCTATGTTTGGTTTTGTCATGGGTGAATATGAGAGCATCTGTGAGTCTTATCTAAATCAGACAAGGAAAGGAGGTTCTTTGCAGTGAGCTGTTTTCCAGAACACAAAGAGTAGAGGGACATCTTAATCTTCATTTTTTCCCAAGATCACTGGGTTTGAAGCCCTCAAACTTGGGGTTTATTCATATGAAACATATCCCTGCAAAGGATAGGCTAAGCCTACTTAAAATTAGGCCTAAGACTGTTACTTCCTATTGGAACAGAGCTGGAAGGATATTAAGAAATGATGAGAAAGAAAGAAAGGAAGAAGGAGAGAAAGAAAGATACAGACGGGCTCAGGGGGCCTGAAGCTTGAGTTTACTTCAGACAGACTTCAGACCCCCTGAGCCTGTCTGTGTCTTTCTTTCTCTCCTTCTTCCTTTCTTTCTTTCTCATCATTTCTTAATATCCTTCGAGCTCCGTTCAAACAGGAAGCAACATCTGGCACCCAACGTGGGGCTCGAAGAAGAAGACTCCAAATCAATATTAAGGAACCAAGGAAAAGTCTCATTAGAGGCACGTGTGTCCAGCCGATAGAAGAGGACTCGAGTCATATTGGTAAAGTAAGCATTTTCCTTGGATCATCAGGGTAACGGGTAATCATAATAGGCAGCTGGAGAAGTATGGAGTATGTATGTATGTATGTTTGTATGTTTATGTGTTGAAAACATCATCAGGGTGTCATTACTAAAATAAGGTTCTAATAAAGTTTGAGTTATTTTGTATTTTAAAGGAAAAAAGACTTTGTGGATAAAGCAGAGAAGAGTCTAAAGCAGACTCCCCATAGTGAAATGGGAGACATTGAGGGAAAAGGAGTGAAGAAAGTTCTGAATTGAAAACAGTTTTCCATGACAATACAGTGAGGCCACATGGGGCAATAACAGAAGGGAGTTTAGGAAAAATAAAGAAACTGTGTTCTTGTTGTTAGGAAGAAAATAGTAAAGGGAAATAGGTAATAGCATAGAGATGACACAGTCAGGAAATAATAGCCAGGGACAAGGTAATTCTAGTTGGGAAAAAGAGGTTAAAAAAGCTTCTTCAAGAAAGAAGCTATTTCTTAAAAAAAAAAAACAAAAAAACAAACAAACTTCAAAATAGAAATACAGAAGTGTAAACCTGAGGCAAGGGAAAAGGACAGCAAATAAATAACTTAAGATGGGATGCGTAATTATAAAAATTTTACATCAATATGAGCTGCCTTTATATAAAAATTCATATACACCTGAGTCAGAAAATATTCAATAGGAACAATGCCATGCCGAGCAAAAGTCAGTACTAATTAATGGTTCCTGTAGAATTATAATAGATCTGTCCCCTAAGGGGTATGCAATTCAGGATTGTAGTTCTGATTCAAAGTGTTCTGTTAAGTTACCTTGGTTTAATCTAAATAATTATTCTCTGAAATTATACCTATGCTACAAATAAAGCCTTGTGACAAAGAATGGGAGTAGCAACCCCATCTCCTTTTACAAACAGCAATTTGGAAACTGGCCATGAGTTTAGCTCCTACTCATATTTTAAAAAGAAATACATTTTAAGAACTTTAAAATGAAAAATTCTTGTTAAAAACTATATATTGATAGTTAATGCATATTTGAAACATTAACTAAAGTATTTTAAGTATTTAACATTCTAACAAATTTAATTTTGATGGTAATTATATGTGGTAAAATATTTGTTCAAAGTAATGATTTAAGTATGAAAAATATGAAAGATGTATTTTTATTAATAGGAAAACAAAATAGTTTTATCCTAAAATGAATAACTGTTACTAAGTGAGAAAAATATAGGACAAAGCCTAAACTAATACAATAAGTGCTGAGGGTTTGTAAAAATAGAAATTATGGTTAAAATCAAGAAAGATTTAATGAGTCTAAAATGACAATGTTTTCTTGGACTTTTAGCCTGTTCTAATGAAAAGATATAAAAAAAATTTTTTCTAAATAATTAGTTAAAAAGCAAAGAGTCTGTGTTTTATCAAAATAACTTATGTTAACTTTTATCATGTTATTATCTGTATAAAAAATACTGATTTTCTCCTGGGTATCATCATACTGGCAAAAACTGCTTCTTGCCCTAAACCAGGTGGCTGAATCTATTAATCTAAGTACTATTACTATAAATGAATCTATTACTGACTAAATAATATTCAAATCATTTAAATACCTAAATTCCTTTAAGCCAAAATACTTTAATGCTTTGTCCAGTGTTTATATAAACTATATATGTATAAACTAAATTTATCCCAAGATAACCATGGCTTATATTGGAAGCAGATCAGATTTGAGGGTTGAATGCAAGGAAAAAATATACTTGTGGAGTCTTTTTTGTTCACCTAATGTTACCATTACATGTAACTGATGTTGCTATCACATGACCTTGGTAAGAAATAGTTAAAATGTACACTTTAGCTGGGAGGACTGGCTATCCCCCCAGAAGGAGGTGTACTTTAATAAAGATATCTAGGTCCCAGGAAGCTCCTCTTGGTCCCTAGCCAGTTCCCAGAGGACCCAACTGGGCCCGGTCATGTAAGCAAATCAGAATTTGGCCACTATTGTGAGAAAATATCATAAAAACTGCATGAAATAAATTTAAAATTAGCAAAAATGCACAACCAATTATAAAGAATCCACATTCTTGCATTCCTTTTTAATCAATCCAATGAATTCAATTTAAAAAATCTGGTCATTTACTATGGGTACACGTCACTATTGGCACTCTGCATTCATTTTTGCTACCTGCCACCTTAGGGATTCCTAATTATATGTTACAAAACTTGTTTGATATTTTACAAGGAGATTCCAATTTATTAAGCAAAAGGCAGTTAACAGCTGCAGCTGAAAGAGAGTTACAATTAATTGACATGTTATCATAGACACTTGTTCTCATTTCATCTGGGCTACTGCACAATCTGGAGAGTGTTTCTCCCATGTTCAATCACATTTACTTAATGCTTTTGCTGTTATGGGATGCCCTCAATCTATTAAAATGGACAATGGTCCTGCTTATACAGGAAAACAATTTCATAAATTTTGTACTACTTTTAATATTACTCATATTACAGGAATTCCACACAATCCCTCAGGGCAAGGAATTATTGAACAAGCAAACCGGACGCTAAAGTCTATGCTTTTAAAACAAAAAGGGGGAGATGATGATCAGGATGATGCTATGAAAATATGTACACCAAAAGATCAATTAACGAAACCATTGTTTATCTAAATTTTTTAAACATTTTTGATAATTCATCACAGACTCCTGCAGAACACTATTTTAGTAATTTGGGAAATAAAAATGATACAACCCAAACAGAACTGCAGCTGTAGCCAATCTATTGGAAAGATGTTAAAGATGATTTATGGAAACCAGGAATGGTAAAGGTGTGGGGTAGGGGATTTGCTCTTGTCATTGCAGATGACGGAACTTCAGTTTGGATTCCCTCGAAGAGAATAAAACCCATACATATCGACCTGGACAAAAAATAACTAAATGGGTAATGTATACTATAGGACATACAATTTTGATTGCTGAAGGATAGGGACATATTTATACTTACTGGGATTATCTGTGAGCCCTAACATGGGCCAATCCAACTTTACCAAAATAATCTGAATACAAGTTTAGGATTCCCAGGTCCAGTAAGAAGAAAACTGGTGTCAAATTTAATTCTTCCATTTTTAGAAAGACCTGTATGCATAACTCTATGGATACAAAGGATATTTGCCTGATAGATGGGAAAGAAAGTTGGAATGGATGGCAGTCATGTCATATGGATTGAGCAGTTATCATAATTAATGATTCCTATGGAATTGTAAGATTCCCCTTTGGGGTTGAAGATAACTGAGACTATATGGATAGGCAAGTTAAGCCAGAGTTATTACATAGAGGATGATTTGTGCCAAAATTTGGGATGATAAATACATTAGTCAGAGAAATTTATGGGAAATTTTTCTTAGGACTGGGACCAATCTTTACAGCATATTCTAGTAACTATAAGTTCTCTCTAAATAGCCACCATAAACACTATACACATACAGGAAATCAAACTTTTAATTATAAGAATTATTCTCTATTCACTTGTCTCCAAGCATTTATATTGCAGAAAAATGAGATGATTTTAGCAGCAAGGAGAAGAGGTATTTGGCTGCTGGTGCAGATGTCAAGATCCTGGCAATCCTCTCCAGAAACACAAGTCCTGATCCATTTGGCAAAAGAATATCTAAAAAGGACTAAGAGACTAATTGGACTCATTATTGCAGCTGCCATTGGAATCATTGGAAGCATCACAGTGGCTGCAGTCACTGGAACTGCATTGCAACAAACTATACAGATGCAACATTGTTAGAAAAACACCAGTGAACTGTGGCATAGACAATCTCATTGATGAGCAAATTAATAATAGACTAAATGATATAGAAATGATATTGGTTCATATTGGAGATCAAATGTATAATTTAAATTTTTTACAAAGTTTAAAGTGTAAAAGGAATGAGAGCAATTTTTGTATTACCCTCTTTTAACATATGGCCTATCTGAAATTGAATGGGAAAAGGGAAAAGGCATCTTTTAAGGCTTTCAGATCTAAGTACTGATATCTTAGAATTACAAAAAAGGGGTATTAGAATTATCTCAGAATAATTTACATGTAGCCTAGGGAGGTGATATTACACAATCACTTACCCAAGAGCTAAATAATCTTAGGTTTGGGGCTGTTTATACTTCGCTTCCTCCTCAGCTGTGTTTAACAACGATAATCAAAGTCAGAGAGCTTGACTGGCAGCCAATGACGGGTAAGACCCTTCAGAGCCTAAGGGCAACCTAAGACAGGCGTGGTCACCTCTGCTTATAACAATGTGATTCTTGTGAATCAAAGTCAGAGAGCTTGACTGGCAGCCAATGACGGGTAAGACCCTTCAGAGCCTAAGGGCAACCTAAGACAGGCGCGGTCACCTCTGCTTATAGTCACCCTAAAAAGGTGATTCTTGTTTTCCTCGGCTTATAAAATAAAAAGGGGGAAATGTAGAAGCCAAGAGTTTAAAGCAAGACCTACAGAATTTGTTGCAAGCTGCTGGCCTCAGGATAGCAGCGGTAAACTGTGGAGATTGTCATGTAGAGCAGTCTGGGAGGAAGAGAATGTTTACCCCAAGCAGTTATGTTAAGTATGAAGAACACTGAGAGATAAGAATCTTGCTCCCTCAGGAAATGCCTGCATATCTATTGACATCCTGTGGTATATAACTAGGATCTGGTTGAGAATAAAATTGTCTGAAGTCTGTCTGAAGTAAACTCAAGCTTCAGACCCCCTGAGCCCGTCTGTGTCTTTCTTTCTTCCTTTCTTTTTTTCTCATCATTCCTTAATATCCTTCGAGCTCCGTTTCAATAGGAAGCAACATAAGAGTCACCTCCAGAGAACCCAGAGTTGTGTCCCGGAGGATCTAAGTGAAGGCCCAAAGACATCAGACAGATTTTGTGGCCGATAGGCCATCTGATCACCTGCTTCTCACACAGCATTACACTTAAAGAGGAAACTACTGGCATCAGAAGCTGGAAGCAAAGGAACCAGGAACAACGACCAGCAAATACCAGCCACATACCTTCTCAGAGAACCTCTTTTGTTCAGATGTGGCCCCTCTCTCTCAGCCAACACAACAAGCAAACTCACTGCCCTTGCCCTCTCTATGTAGGACATGACTCTTAGGGGTGTAAACCTTCCTGGCAATGTGGGACAGAAATCCTAGAATGAGCATCAAGGGATTGAGGAAACGTTCTAGACCAAAAGGGAAAAGAGAAATGAGACACAATAAAGTGTCAATGGCTGAGAGATTTCAAACAGAGTTGAGAGGTTATCCTGGAGGTTATTCTTATGGATTATATAGATATCACCTTTTTAGTTAAGGTATATTGGAGAGGCTGGCAGCAAGTGCCTGAAAATGTAGAGCTGTGTTCCAATAGCCATGTTTCTTGAAGATGATTGTATAATGATATAGCTTTCACAATGTGACTGTGTGATTGTGAAAACCTTGTGTCTGATGCTACTTTTATCTACGGTATGGACAGATGAGTAAAATACATGGATTAAAAATAAATAAATAATGGGGGAACAAATGTTAAAATAAATTTAGTAGATTGAAATGCTGGCAATCAATGAAAGGGAGTGATAAGGGGTATAGAAAAAATAGGGGAAACAAAGGCTAAAATATATTGGGTAGATGGAAATATTAGCAATCAATGAGAGGGAGGGGTATAGGGCATGGTACGTATCAGGTTTTTTTTCTTTTTTCTTTTTATTTCTTTTTCTGAATTGATGCAAATGTTCTAAGAAATGATCATGGTGATGAATATACAACTATGTGATATTGTGAGTTATTGATTATATACCAAGAATGGAATGAACGTATGGTAAGAATGTTCGTGTTTCTATGTTGTTATGTTTAAAAAAATTTAACAATTAAAAAAAAAGATCACTGGGCTTGGGTAAAGTTCAACATTGACCTTAATCAACTGCGAGGAGAAGCCAAATACAGTTGACAGAGGCATTAGAATGTGGTCTTGGGAGCCAGAGAAATCTAAGTTCAAATCCCACTCCTCCCATTTTTGAGAAGTCACTTAACCACTCAGAGCCTCAATTTCCTTATGTTTAAGAAGCAGATAATAATGACTACATAACTGGATGTTCATAATGACAGAATGAATGATGTGAAAGAGTCTGGTGCATGCTTTGCCCCCATCACTTCTATTTCCTTCAAGTCAAATGACTGCCCAAGAGGAAAGAGCCAGCCCAGAAAGGCCAGAGCAGAAGTAGATAGAGCACAACCATTGAATTAACCCTGTTACCACCAGAGTTGCCACTAGTCTATGTGATATCTTTGTGCAAATTAGAAAAAGCTGCCCCTTCCTCAAAATATTTTATCTTTCACAATTTGGAAAATTTCTGAAATATACTATTCATTATGCTCTGCTAGGAAACTGCCATATTAGGAAATTGCCATATTAAACATACTATTAATGATATCTACCTTGTAAATTAAAGATAGAATTAGTTCTCACTTTTTTCACGGTAATGCCTAGATGTTCAAGGTTGTAATAGATACATTTTTTTAATTTTAAATATTTTATATGTTCAAGGGTGAAATTTCATTCATGTTTGTTCTCTGAGCAGCTGGGCAATTATAAAAAGCTCAGAAAAAATGTAAGAGATTTGTAGTATTAAATGCAAAAGAATGAAACAACATGTTCCTGCCAAGCACAACCCCAATGCCAAAGAACACACCAGACAGATTAGACATGGGTTTTAATTAGGGACTTAGGGACAGAAGAATCTTCTTTCCAATGGCAGATGTTTGGGAAATGGAAGTCTACACTCTGCCTAAAACCAAGAGAGAGCGGAGTTCCATGGGGAGCTGCTTAAGTTCAGAGTCCCACGAGATTTGATTAGGGGAGGGGAATTTTATATTCTTTGACCTTTAACTTCTGTCCCGGCCATATAGGTGGTTGCATGACTTGCTCTCAAAATGGAGGAGGGGGTGGGCCCTGGGCCCTGGGTCCTTACAGAGCAAAATCAATAGGGGAAAAGATATACTCTGTACCTGTCTGTGCTAGTTTGAAAGTGTTGTGTACCCCAGAAAAGCCATTTCCTTTAATTGTAATTCAATATTGCAGGGCAGAAACCATTTTGATTAGATTATCTCCATAAAGATGTGACATGCCCAATTGTGGGTATGACCTTTTGATTAGATTAAGATGTGATTCCACTCATTCAAGGTGTGCCTTGATTCATTTACTGAAGTCCTTTAAAGGGGGAGACCTTTTGGAGAGAGTCCAGAGCTAACAGAAACGCTTGGAAAACAGTTGCTTCAGAGCCAACAGAGATGCTTGGAGTGCCAATAGAAAGAGAGATGCCTAGACAGAGATGTTTGAAGCCCAGCAGACATCACTATGTGCCTTCACATGAGATACTAAGCAAGCAAGAACCCAGAGTTGTGTCCCAGAGGATCTAAGTGAAGGCACAAGGACATCAGAAAGATTTTGTGGCCAATAGGCCATCTGATCACCTGCTTCTCACATAGCATTAAACTTAAAGAGGAAACCACTGGCATCAGAAGCTGGAAGCAATGGAACCAGGAACAAGGACCAGCAAATGCCAGCCACATGCCTTCCCAGATCAGCCTTCCTTGAGCCAAGGTATTTTTCTCTGGCTGCCTTAGTTAGGACATATTTATAGCCTTAGAACTGTAAACTTGTAACTTATAAAATTCCCTTTTTAAAAGCCGTTCCATTTCTGGTATATTGCTTCCAGCAGCATTAACAAACTAATACACTTTCCTAAAATTATTTCTTCTCAGAGCTATTTTGGTCCAGACCAGGTATTGGTATCTGGTTTTATTTTTAACCTCACTGAAAAAGCACAGTTTATTCTTTATTTATATCAAGCCGTGACCATTCACAAAAATCAACAGAGAGCAGTCTGGGCAATTGTAACTGAGAAATTAAGAATTAACAAATAATTATGATTACTGAATCATTATATAGATGGTTTTTTCTTTCTATATTATAGAATAGGCAGAAGTTAATACCTGAAATGACTGAAACTCAACTAGTCTCATCCTTGTGCTTGCTTGCTATTATAATAGTTACTCAAGCCTAGTCTCAGCCCTGTTTGCAGTTACTACTGTAATTAATGGTTATTCTAGCCCAGTCTCAGGCCCAATGTATACTTACTACTGTAATGGTAACAACTCCATCTCCCTTGTTTGAATCCATAAAAACCCTGAACTCCTTAGAAACAGATTTTGGGGCCAATAGGCCATCTGATCACCTGCTTCTCGCATAGTATTAAACTCTTTCTCTCTTTGAAACCCTGGTGTCATAGATTGGCTGTTATGCATATCAGGCAGAGAAACCACCGCTTTTTTCAGGTATCAATAATGTGGCAGTTTTCCAAAGCAGTTAAATGTCAGAATCATCTAGAAAACTATATAGAAAAAAAGAAATAAAAGAATAGACAGTTCCAGGCTTGTCATTTCAACTAGGTTTGGGACCTATTGGTCTAATCTAATAATAGAATGTGAAGAAATGAGATGACAGTGTTGGCTGGAGAACCTGAAAACCTTCCCCTCCCAAGTCCCATTTATTTCCTTTCTAGAGCCAGAGAGCTCTTGGCAGGCTGACAGGGCCTAGGGGCATTCAAAGCCTCCCTTTGGCAGGGATCCCTAGGCTAGTGGCCTGCAAATTGGGAAGCACACCCAGGGGGTATGCAAGACAATTCACTGCAGTGGAAGAACACTGAACTTATATTTGTCTGTTTAAAATTCCTATTATACTGCATAATGCATTTGCTACATTAATGAAGTGGTACATTTATATAATTTATAAGTAAGTGTATATAATATATTTTATTTATTACTGGAGTAGTATATAAATTATAAATAAATACATTTAGTTATTTTCTTGGGATGATGCGCAAATACTTTTTATAAAGAGAAGTAGAGTCGACTGTCCTACAGGAGGTAATGGTCACTGGATCTTGTTCTATAGTGAACCATGATACAAAAAATCGTGCCACCTGGCTGAAAATCAGAACTCCAGGGATCTCTAAAGAGAGCTCCGCAGATACGTACTGCACCCCACCACTTCGTCCCCACATGCCAAATTGAAACCTTCAGTACTTTCCATTTCTAACTGCTTCTTCCACCATTGTTCCACTCCTTTCTCCACCCCACAAGTGGCTATGGTTCAAGTCCTGCTGCTTCTCATAGGAATGTGAGACCAGAGAGAATGACACAGAGTCTCAGATAGAGCACTGTGTATTCTTTAGGGTGTTCAGGAATACTGTCGGTTAGGGCTTGGTATACCATAGTAATTTACATTACCTAGCTGAAGCATGCATAAGAGAAACCTGCAGAATAGTCTCTTAACTCTATTTGAAATCTCTTAGCCACTGATAGCTTATTTTGTTACATTTCTTTTCTTCTTTTTGGTCAAGAAAGCATTGCCAATCCTACGATGCCAGGGCCAGGCTCATCCCTGAGAGTCATGTCCCATGTTGCCAGAGAGACTTACACCCCTGGAAGTCATGTCCCACATAGCAGGGGAGAGCAATGAGTTTCTTTGCAGAGTTCGGCTTAGAGAGAGAGAGAGAGGCCACATCTAAGCCACAAAAAAGGTTTTCTGGGGTGACTCTTAGGCATAATTATAGGTAGGCTTAGCGTCCCCATTACAGGGGAGTTTCACAAGAGCAAATCTCAAGACCGAGGACTTGGTCTATTAACTTGGGAGTCACTAATGTTTGAAAGATTATCAGGAATTTCCCAGGTGGGGAAGTTTAATAGTTCCATATTTTTTTCTCTAGTCCTCAAGGGACTTTGCAAATACTTTTTAATTATCTGCCCAACATGCTCTGGAATGTATCAGGGTATTACATTAAGTTAAATGGAATTACAAGATCTCATTTCCTATTCTAGGATCCATGTGTTTAGGTTGTTTAAATGAACTGGCCAGACAGGTTAAGTTAGGTTGTGTGCTACAGAAAATTTAGACTTTTGATAAGATAAACATCTCTTCCTTCAGTCTCACACAGAAGGTGAAGTTTTAGAATACAGACACTATCATTCTTTACCCTGTATATTTATTTACCTTAGTCCCAACCAGATCAGCTTTGCTTGTCTCCCTAATTGAAGTCTGATCTCTTTTTCAGCATCTTTAACAGTTGCTATATTAAATAATGCTGACTTTCAAAGCTGCAGAACTCTAACTCTGAGTGTTAGCTGTCACACAGGTTCCCAAAGTTCCAGGGAAATACCAGGTTATATGCACTGAGCATAGCATCTCAGAATTTAGAAATAACACTTAAAACTCAGGAATAAATGTGACTGCTGTAAGAGCTTACAATCTAGGCCCTAATAAGTGTTTTCTAAATGAGACCACACTCTACTTGCCATTTTTTTTTCTGGCTTATTTTGTTCAACTCAGTGTCCTCAGGGTTCATTCATCTCGTTGCATGTCTCATGAATTCATTCTTTTCTGCAACTGCACAATATCGTGTGTATATACCACAGTTCACCCTTCTGCTCCCCAGTCCATGTACCCTTCGGCCACCTCCATCGACTATCATGAATAATACCACCATAAACATCAGTGTGCAAATGTCTATTCCAGTCCCTGCTTTCAGTTCTTCCAAGTATATGCCTAGTAATGGGGTTGCCTAATCATATGGCGACCCTATATCTAGCCTCCTGTGGATTCACTAAGTTACTCTCTGGAGAGGCTGCACCGTTCTGATACCCTGCCAACACCGAATAGGTGTACCTCTTTCTCCACATCTAGCACTTGAATCTTTCTGCTTATTTATTTATTTTGAGTCTGCAGATTTTGTTGAAATATATTCACATAGCATATATTCTATGCAAAATAAACAATCAATGTCTCACAGTACCCTCAGTTAGTTGTACAATCATCACTCAATTTTAGAGTATTTTCCATTGCTTCAAAGAGAAAAATAACAGATAGACACACCCATACCAAAGGGAAAACCCAAAATTCCCCTTAACACTTATCCAGGCCCCCCCCAATTATTTACCCCTAGTATTGTTGTGGTACTAGTGAGGTAGTCCTGTTAAATATAGTATATAATATGTTATGTCTAATTAGTTTAGAGTGTCCTTCAAGTCTTGTGCTTCCTTACTAATCCTCTGATTAGATATTCTATACATTATTGAGAGTGGTGTTTTAAAGTGTCCTATTACTAATGTAAAGAATCATCAATTTTTCCCTTCTAATCTTTCAGTATTTGCTTCATATATTTTAGGGCTCTGCTGTTAGGTGCCTATATATTTATAATTGTTACATCTTCTTTTTGAATCATTCCTTTTATCAGTATATAATGACCATCTTTTTCCCTTATGACTATTTTTTACTAAAAATCTATTTTATCTGATATTAGTATGGCTACCCCAGCTCACTTTTGGCTACTACTTGCATGGTATATTTTTTCTATCTTTTCACTTTCAACCTACTTTTATCTTTGAATTTAAAGTGAGTCTCTTGCAGACAACATGAAGTGGGTCAAGCTTTTTACCCATTCTGCCAATCTCTGCCTTTTAACTAGACAGTTACATTTCAAGCCACTACTGCTAATGCAGGAGTTTTGTTTTAGTTTGCCAAACCTGATGAAATGCAATATATCAGAAATGGATTGGTTTTCACAATGGGGATTAATTAATTTAACAAGCTTACTGTTCTTATGCTGTGAAAAATGTCCAAATAAAGGCTAAACAGGATGGTACGTTCTCTAAATACTGGCTACAGTGAGCCTGGGCTCCTCTGTGAGATCAGAAGGCATATGACAACATCTGCTAGTCTTTCTCTTCTGGATTTCATTGCTTCCAGTTTCTGGCTTCAGTGGCTTTCTCTCATCTACTCCCGGGCCTTTTCTGTGGGTGTCTCTTAATTTCATCTCGTAGCTTTTGTATGTTTTATCCTCTTATAAAGGACACCAGTAAGAGGACTAAGACATACTTTGAATGAGGTGCATCACATCTCAATTTGAATAACCTAATCAAAAGGTCCCACCCATAATAGGTGTACATCCACAGGAATGGTTTAACTTAAGAACATACTTTTCTGAGGTCCATAAAGCCTCCAAAACATCACAAATTTCTTTTGCCCCCATTTTGCTATTTGAACTATGCAAGTCTTATTCCTTTTTTGTTCCTCACTTCCGTTAATGCCTACTTTTATATTTATTTACTTTCTTGTGTTGTAGTATTTTAAGGGCCTTCTCATTTTTTATCTGGATATATATTTCATCTGCTTTCCTTATGGATACTATAGGGTTTAAAATTTCACAACCTAAATATATAACAATCATATTTGTTTTGTTACCATCTTAACTTCAATAGCATGTACATATACATTTCCTATACTCCTCTGTCCCCCCCCACATTTTTTTGTAATTCTCATCACTTATTGTTTGTACATTGCATGCCCTAAAACATAGCTGTATCATTACTTTTTATGTATTTGCATTTTAGCACCTGCAGGAAGTTAAGAAGCAGAATTAATACCAAATAATACATTACAATAATATTATTTATAATTACCCAAATGGTTACCTTTACCGCAGATCTTTATTTCTTTATGCTGCTTTGAACCACTGTTTAGTGTCCTTTCCTTTCAGAACTCCCTTTTACATTGCTTATAAGGCAAGTCGAGAGATAAGGAACTCCCTCAGCTTTTGCTTACTTGAGAATGTCTTAATCTCTCCCTCATTTTTGACAGAAAGTCTAGCCAGATATAAAATTCTTGGTTGGCAATTATTTTTCTTTCAGCACTTTAAGTATTTCAACCCACTGCTTTCTTGCCTTCATGGTTTCTGATGAGAATTCGGGACTCAATCTAATTGGGACTCCCTTCTATGTAACATGTTGCTTTCTTCTTGCAGCTTTCAGAACTCTCTCCTTGTCCTTTGCATTAGATAGTATGATCAGTATATGATGGGTTATATTTTTCTTCATATTTATCCTATTTGGTATTCTCTGTGCTTCTCAGATGTGCATATTTCATATCTTTTGATGGTTGGGAAGTTCTCCATCATTATTTCTTTAAATATTCCTTCTGCCCCTTCCTCTCTTTCTTCTCCCTCTAGGACTCCTATAATGTCTATATTGCTGTGTCCAATGGTGTCCCAGAGGTGTCTTAGGTTCACTTTTAATAGTTATTTTTAATTTCTGCTCCTCCACCTGACCCATTTCAAGTGTCTTGTCTTCAAGTTCACTGATTGTTTCTTCTGCCAACTTCAACCCACTATTGAAACCCTCCTGGGAAAATTTCATTTCAGTTATTGTGTTGTTTGACTCCAGTAGTTCTGTTTTATTCCTTTTTAAATTTCTATCTCTTTACTACAATCTCATATTGCTCATTAAGTGTTTTTCTGACATCCTTTAGTTCTTTCTCTGTATTTTCCTTCACAGCCTTGAGCATTTTTAAGGTCATTTTTAAAAGGCTCTGTTCAGTATGCTTATATTCATGACTTATTTGATGGTGTTTTCTGGTCTTTTTTCCTCTTCCTTTGGATGGACCATCGTTTCTTGTGTCTTTGTTTGTCTTATATTCTTTTGTTCCACATTGTACGTTGCAATATTTTAAAATGTTAATTATGGGATTTATTCCTTGAGATGACTATTTCTTGATTTTATAAGCGATTGGTATAAGATAGAGACTTTCTTGTGCCTCAGCTCTCCTGTGAGGAAGGTCTTCCCAAGGCAAATACAGTGTGCAGGGTTTTCCCTGTCTTTCTGGGCCTCTCTTTTGTCTGGGGCTTTCGTGTATTAGTTGTTTACAGGTTTTAGTTGTCCCCTCTGTTTCCCAGGGGACAAACCTTCTTCAGGTATCTGAAGCTGGCAGGCCTTTGTCCCAGACTGTCAGCCTCTATAGCGTTTACTCTCTTTGTTGTCTCATCTTGCTTTTGCCTAGAGGGCAAATTCTGGGAGGAAGGGCATGTTGGAGAGGTCTTTCCCAAGTCAGTCTTTCCCAGCCTAAACAGGGCCACGGACCCACAAAAGGGGCACAGACTGGCTCCAAAGTGTCCCTGGGAGGGGATCAGGAAAGGCGTCAAAAACTTCTCCAACAGCTCCCCAAAGCTGAGTTTTCCTGGCCTGTCCAACAAATGCAGCTCTTCAAATTAACTGTCTCCTGTAGCCCTGAGGAAGTGCAGTGTCTTTAAATCTCCACCTCCACTGCTGCAGTACCTGCCACAGGAGATTGAAACAATGGCTGTCATTGCCTTTATCAGGAAGGGTTGAAACAACAGCCAGACCCCCACCAATACGAATTCGCTAATCAAAAGCCATGATCAGTGATCAGCTGTGTCCACCTCTGTTCTTGGGGAAGAGGATTTTTATGCCCCTTTCTGTCACCAGCAAGCTAGCCAGGGACTGGACCCCTATGGCAGCCTGACATGAGAGGTAGGCACTGCACAGAGAGAGCAATTTACTGTTCTTTACCATAATTTATCAGCCTCTTGCTCCTGCTCTTCCCTGGATGCTGTACAGTGTTCTACTGGCCTCCATAGTTTCAAAATAGTTGTTTCATACAGTTCCAGCCTGTTTTTCTTAAAATATTTCTTAGAAATCTTCACACACATACATTCCATACGTAGTGTATAATCAGTGGCTCACAATATCATCACATAGTTTTGTATTCATCACTATGATCATTTTTAGAACATTTGCATCACTCCAGAAAAAAGAAAAAAACTCATACATCCATACTCCTTATCCTTTCCTTTCATTGACCACTAGTATTTCCATCTACCCAATATTTTTTACCTTTTATCCCCCCTATTATTTATTTTTATCCTTTTTTTTAAACTCATCTGTCCATACCCTGGATAAAATGAACATCAGCCACAAGGTCTTCACAATCACATGGTCACACTGTAAAAGCTATATAGTTATACAGTCTTCTTCAAGAATGTAGGCTACTGGAACACAGCTCAACAGTTTCAGGTACTTCCCTCTGGCTACTCCAATACACAATAAACTAAACAGGGATATCTATGTAATGCATAAGAATAACCTCCAGGGTAACCTTTTGACTCTGAAATCTCTCAGCCAATGAAACTTTATTTTGTCTCATTTCTCTCTTCCCCCTTTTGGTCAAGAAGGCTTTCTCAATCCCATGATGCCAGTATCATCATCCCGGGAGTCCTATCCCACGTTGCCAGGGAGATTTACACCCCTGAGAGTCATGTCCCACTTAGAGGGGAGGGCAGTGAGTTCACCTGCCGAGTTGTCAAGCCTGCTTAATAGTTGCTTTGGGGGAAGGACTGTGTCCTGAAGCTCCCTACTCCTTAATCCTCCCTACTTTGTTTTTCTGATTTCCAAGTTTTAAAAGGGAATTTCTGGTTTCTTTTTTTCATGACACATGGTAAGCACACAAATAATGAAAGACCAAAATAATAAAATTCAATAGATAAAAGAGAAAAGGGGAACCATTGGGGACAGAATTAGCACCTGGAAGATAAGTAGATTAAAGATGCCAAACAGAATTTATGAGGAACAAGATAAGATACATAAGGACAACCGATTTGGGGATCCTAATCTGCAAGTAATAGTTCTACAAAGAGTAAAATGACTAGAGGGAGGTGAATATTTAAAGAAAAAAGAGGCTGATTTTCCTGGTCTGAATAAAGACAAGTCTGCAGAGGTCCAGAAATTAATGAAAATCAAAGGCACTTGCCTAGGAACATCTCAAATATATTGCTGAGCTCCAGAGATACAGAAAAAAATTTTACAAGCGGTATTCAGACGGAACTAATACTTCACTTACAAAAGCCAAAGAATCAGTCTCCAGATTTATGAAGAACACAAAGTTATAAGGAAGTGAAGTGACATCCATAATCCACTAAGAGACAAAGATTACAGATGAAGAACCTAATAACCAGCCAAGAGGGTATTGCTGTGTCAAGGTAAAATATAATACTCGTAGCAAGAGTTGAATGTTTACTGTGTTCCAGGTGTTCTGCCATGTGTATTACAGATAATACTCATTTCCACCTTATGACAGTTCTATGAGGTAAATACTTTCATTATGATCCCAATTTTAGAGAGAAGGAAACTGAGACCCAGAGAAATGAAGTAAATTGCCCAAAATCATACACCTCAGAAGAAGCGGTGTATGATTTTGGCATCAGATTCAGATGCCAAAGTCCACATTCTTACTCGACTCTATGCCATCTACCACCCCTAAAATTAGTTGCATTTATGAAGGGTGGAGATAGGGCAGGAGGATGGTTTGTGGTGTGGGGTTAGGGGGTGGTGAGCCCAGCCGATGAGAGGAAATACATAGTATAATAGACACAGAACATATCAACAAAATGCTGTGAAATGTTTTATTGCAAATATATAAAAATTGAATATTCATATTGACAAGAACTGGGAGGTGATAAGGATATACATAAACATGGATTTGATCTTGATCCATATGTAGGTAATTTTATTCTTAGATTTCTGTTATTTCAATATACTGTCTGTAATTAAGAGCTTAAAAAAGCAGAGAGTTCTGACTTTGGAGACAGATTGCTTGGGTTACAATTCTCAGTCCAGTTACTTAGTAGTTGTATAATCTTGGGGAACTTCACTTGGGGTTTGTCCCACTTTGAGGGAAAAGAGCTGGGCATTCACACTTGCACACCCATCAGTCATTAGCTGTGGCTGCCCTAAGGAGGATGTGCTTTGTGATGTAGCCTGTGGCAAGGCTGCTGTGGCTCCAGTAGCTCTTGGCAGGCCTCAGAAGAATGTCACAGGTGTGAACAGTTACTAAAAACGTGTATGGAAGCTGGGGAAGTAGCTTCTAGAACTAGTAATGCACATACAAGGAAGTTAGGCAGACTGCTGAGCATCCTTAAAGAGTTTATTTGCCTCCCATAACAAAAAACACAAGGGTATTTGCAAGAGTTAGACCAGTGAGGTAATGATTCCATCAAGAAACCTCTTTCCATCTTGTGGCTCCCACATCCTTAGAATGTTGGTGTGCTGGTTTGAAACTTATGTACCCCAGAAAACCCATGTTCTTTTAATTATAATCCAATCTTGTGGGGCAGACCTCTTGTAGGGTGGGATCTTTTGATTAGGTTGTTTCCACAGAGATGTGACCCACCAAACTGGGTGTGAACTTTTGATTAGATGGAGATGCGACCCTGCCCATTTTAGGTGGGTTTTAATCCACTTACTGGAGTCCTTTAAGAGGGAGACATTTTGGAGAAAGCACATATGCTTGGAAAGCTGACATGGAGAGCAGAGAAATGAAACCAAAACACAGGCATTTGGAGATGCTAAGCTAAGAGATGAAATCCAGATTTTTCCCCAGAGAAGCTAAGTGATCACCCACAGATGCTTGGAGTGAAAGCCACTGGGGTCAGAAGCTGAAAGCAATAAACCTGGAACAAAGACCAACCAATGTCATCATGTGTCTTCCCATGTGACAGAGGAACCTGGATGCTGCCTTTCCTCTTGTTGGTGCCTTAATTTGGACATTTTCATGGCCTTAGAACTGTAAACCTGTAACTTAACAAATCCCCTTTGTAAAAGCCAATCCATTTCTGGTATATTGCATTCCAGTAGCATTAGCCAACCGAAACAGTTGGCTTTTTGCTTTAGAGGATGAGATGCTATCCAACTTCTAGGCATAACATTCTTTTTCCAGCAGAAGGAAGTTGAAAGGGGTAATGGATAAAACATCTTCTCCTACCAAGGCTTTGCAAATGTTTTTATCTTTTTATATGAGAAGGGAAACTGTCCTGGAAGATTTCCCTTTTCATCTCCTTGGCCAGAACTGGGAGAAATGCTTACCCCCAAACCAATTAATGGACAAAGGGGATGAGATGGACATAGCTGATTTAGACTAATAATGAGTCATTCCCTGATGCTAGCAGAACCTACCCTCCATGAGACCAAGGATCGCCACCAGCAACCTTAACAATTTATGGTTGTGTCATCAACAACAAAGGCAAGAGATGGCCATTGGCTCTTGGCCATATCTGCCACAATCCTTTACCTTAACTGAGGTCATGGGAGTAATGGGAATTATGCAATCTAAGGAGTGGGCAAAGAATGGAAAGAGAAGATGATGGAAGATCAGGTAACCAAGATATCTGAAGGACCAGCAGAGGAAGAAGAGCCCTGGAAGAGGAGCAACAGAGCAGGAGGATAGTCCTGTGACTATGATATCACAGAAGTCAAGGGAAGAAAAATGTTCAACTCACATTTCAGTTATCTATTACTGCATAATAAACTGTCCCAAACTTTGTGCCTTAACTTATTATTACTATCTCTCAGTGTTTGGGAGTTGACTAGACGCAGATGGATGCTTCTTTTGTGGGGTCTCGTCCAACTGCAGTCTGATGGTGGTTGAGGCCAGAATCATCTCAAAGGCTTCCTCACTCACATGTCTGCTGCTTGGGTTGGGAAGATTCAAGAAGATGGAGGCTGGAACAACATCTTTCTATGTCTCTGTGGTCTTTCTACATGTTCTCTCCTGCATGACTATGTCAAGGGTGGTTGGACTTTTTACAAGCTCCAAACGTGTGCATTACAAGGAGAAAGAGAGCTGGAAGTCAATAGTACCTTTTGTGGCCTAGTCTCAGAAGTCATGAGCATCACCTCTTACTGCATTCCCATTAGAAATGAGTCACAAAGGCCTGCCCATATTCACTGGCAGGAGAATTCAATTCTACCTCTTGATGGGAGCTAAGTCGGTCTTAGTTTACTAGGTCTGCCAAGACAAAGCAACCTGTCTTTCTATTAAAACAACAGAAATTTTTTGTCTTGCAGTTCTGGAGAATAGAAGTTCAAAATCAAGGTGTCCACAGTGCCAGCTGCCCTCTGAAGTCTACAAGGAAGAATCCTTTTTTGCCTCTTCTAGCTTCTGGTGTTTGCCAGCAATCCTTGAGGTCCCTTGGTATGTAACTGCATCATTCAATCTCTGCCTCTGATGTCACATGACCTTCTCTTGTGTCACTCACCCTGTGTCCACATTCCCCACTTCTTTTAAGGACACCGGTCATACTGGATTATGGCCCACCCTAGTTCAGTTTGGCCTCATCTAACTAATCACATATTCAAAGACTATTTTTTTCCACAGAAGTTCATGTTCACAAGCCCAGGAAGTAGGATTTGAACATGTCTCTTGAGGGGACACAATTCAACCCATAACACATCAAAGCATTCCCGACCATGTTTTTAAACCAGCATATCTCAGCAACGGTTTTTAACCTACTGATTGGTTGTCGCAAAGAGACAATGATACAATTGATGGAAAGGTGCCAACAGTCAGGCCAAGGACACATGTTTCTTTAATGTAGGTATGGAATATAAAGGACACAAGAGTGATCTGCCTGCAGGAGGCACCAGCAGCAATCCAACAGGAAGGACAGGTTTCACTAAGCTTACAGTCCCCCAAGTCGTCCAGCTGATCAAAGAGAGAAGCTCACCAGGTCCTTCAAGAAGCTCGCATTTCCATTTCCGTGGGGCTTTTTATATACTCCAGCTTGCCCCTCCTCTTCCCACCCACCCTCCCCAAATATTCTGGAGTATTGCCAAGCCCACCTGCTCTCAGGTATAAACCACTGATAATAACCCCAGCATTTTCCTCAGTGTTTACTGCAAGCCTGAGTGAATCAAAGGTCACTTTTCCAGCCCTAACCTCTGCTAGCTGGCCCTGGCTTCAGGTCTGCTTGCAGCCTTTCATGCACTTTCTTATCTAGAATCTATTCCCTGCCTATTTTCAAAGACTTTGAGACCCTCACATAGTAAACAAAAGGCATAGTGGGATAATTAGAGAAAAAAGAGACTGATGTGAAGGGGGCAAAGAAAGTGAAGAATTACTGTGTAGTCCTAAAACTCTTGGTAGTGAAACCAAAAAGGAAAATAGTGGGTTACATTTTTTAGTTGTTTTTTTTTTTCATTCATAGACTAACTTTTTCCTAAAGTAAACTCATTTATCACTATAGGGCATTGAATAAATGACACTCGGTCACAAAGCTAACACACCACCTTTAACTACAGTTACACAAGGGTCATCAGCTGTCTACATGATGGATTCTTCTATTGATTATATAGATTAAAGATATAATATGCCCATTAGGCAGTCTCTTCCAATATTATATGTCCTAAGTGAGTCTTTCTTAGGTTCCTTCTCTGAAAAATGTATTGAGTATCATCAGTGGGTTCAGCACAGTGCCAGGTACTTAAATAGTTGTCAATTTATCCCTGAAATCTCAAAGACAGTACTTTTCAAACTTGAAAGTGCAACACAATCTCCTGGAGGGCTTATTAAAACTCTAGACCCATCAAATGTCTGATTTAGTGGGTCTGGGTGGGGCTTGATAATTTGGATCTCTAATAGGTTCCCAGGGACCTACATATTCCTACACATACACTCTCCAGGCAGGAGATTGGAAAATTCTTCCCTGAGAAATCTGCTAGTACAAGTGATATGACACTGGGGCTTCTGCAACAGAATGGGTATTGTATTAGTTTCCTATTGCTGCTATAACAAATTACCACAAACTTACTGGTTCAAAACAACACAGATATCTTGTCTTAGAGTCAGAAGTTAAAAATGTGCCTCACTGGACTACAAGCCTGGTGTCAGCAGGGTTGGGTTCCTTCTTGAGGCTCTAGGGACAATCCATTTCCTTACCTTTTCTAGTTTCTAGAGGCTGCTTGCATTCATTGGCTCATGACCCTGCATCACTCCAACCTCTGCTTCTATCATCACATTTCCTTGTCTGTCTCTGACTCTCCCGCCTCCCTCTTTCCCTTTTAAGGACTCTTGTGATTACATTTGGCCCACCTAGATAATTTAGGATAATCTCTCCATCTCAAGATATTTAACATAATCACATCTGCAAAGTCCCCTTTGCCATGAAGGTGGCATTCCCAGGTTCTAGGACTAGGGTGTGGATACCTTAGAGGCCATTATTCTGCCTCCCACAGATGGCTTCATCACTCTCCAGTGACACCCACAGTTGATAAGCCCCACTCATTGGCACAGGGCTTCTGGTTCTCTCTTTGGTGCCACATCTTAAATATTAGCATTCAGCTTGGACCTGTAAGCCTCAGTTTCTTCTATTTTAACAGCCCCTAGCTTGAAGGACTGTTGTTAAGATTAAATGAGTTAATGTACATAAAGCATTTACAAGAATTTCTGCCAGACAGTAAATGCTAAAAAAAAAAGTTGCTTTTACTATTCAATAGTATTATCATCTAAGCAAAACTTCTAATGTTTAAGACAGAGAACAAAGCAATGAGGCAGAAAAAAGTAATTTTGGAGAAAGACAGACTTCGTTGGAAAATAGAAATGTCAAAAATCTACCGTTAATATATCCTCAGAGAGATGAGAAGATATTACATCCAGAAACAAGAACCAGATGCTATCAAAATAAAAAGGAAGCAACAAGAAAACACAAGCCTGCTTTGGGAAATTAAAAGCATATATCAAAAGCATATGAAACTGCCATTTTTAAGATGAAAAAAATACCAAATATTGGTGATTTCATATGGTTCAACCTAGTATGATTACAGAAAAGAAAAACTCGGAAGAAAGAGTTGAGGAAATCTCTCAGACATTAGGGCAAAAAGATAAATAAATGGGAAAGATATAAAGAAGTATCTTTCCAGGAGGTCCAATAACTAAATGAGAGAAGTTTCAGAAAGAGAGTACAGGAAAAAATAGGGGGAAGGAAATCATCATAGAAATAACTCAGGAAATATCCCAGAATTGAAAGATGATTGAAAGGTTCCATTGAGTGCCTAGCACATTAGATAATAATAGTTTCACACCAAGACACTTGCTGGGTCAAAGAGAAAATCGTAAAACCTTGCAGAGAGGGGAAGGGGGAAAGAAATGATCTCATACAAAGGATTGGGAATTGAAATGCTTTGAAATTCTCAACAGCAACAATAGAAGTTGAAAGAATATAGAGTAAAGTCATCAAAATTTTGAGAGAAAATGATTTCCAATGAAGAAGTATACAGTGATCCAAGTTTTAAATGTAAGTATTTGCTAAAGACATTTACAGATTTGTAGGACCTCAAAATTTTGTCTCCCATGTACCATTTCTCAGGAAGTTACTGGAGGATGTGCGTCTCTCAAATGAGGGAGTCCATGAGAAAGGAAGACAATGGTTCCAGGAAAATTCTGGAATAAAATTCTGGATAAAAGTAGGCATAATAGAAGAACTGGGCTCAAGAGAATACAAAAGAAATCCTCTGGAGCAGTGGTTCTCAAACTTTAACATGCATCAGAATCACCTAGAAGGAATGGTAAACCAGAGGGAGCTTTCTGGACAGAAATTGTTCTGTGTTCATACTATTGAGAGATGTGGAGGTTAATTAGAAGGGGAAAAAAGCACCTTAAAGAGTTGAAAGAAAAAGCTGTAGCTGAAAGAAAGGGGTTCTGGAAACTTTTAATAATTACTATAATAAGCCTTAGCAGAAAAATATTTGGCCCTTTAAACAAGGGGTCGGCCCATGGACCAGCCGCCTATTTTTGTGAACACAGTTTTATTGGAACACAACTCCACCCATTTGTTTATATGTTGTCTATGGCCACTTTAGTGGTGCAACAGCAGAATGGCATAGTTCTGTCACAGCCCATGTGATTCACAAGGACTAAGATATTGATCTGGCCTGTAAGAAAAAGTTTGTCAATGACTGCTTCACGCCATCAGTGTTTGATAAAATTAAAAACTAAATTGTAGAAAAAAGTAAAAAGTGTTAATGACTAAAGAATCATAAAATGTTAGAGCTGGAAGAAATCACCTTCAACTTCATTATTTTACAAATGAGAAAACGTTCAGGGCAGTGAAATAATTTGCTCAAGGCCCAGGGGTAGTGGCATATCTAGGAGTAAATCCAGGCCACTAATTTCCCCCTCGGGGCCTTCGCCACTGCCAGGCTGCTGTCTCTCTAGAGTCTATCCATTTTAAGCTGAATTTAAAAGATTTCCAATCTAGGTGAGTCATAAAGTGTTACTGAAGTATGAAATATATTAATTAAAATTAGCATGTGACTGGGGTTCAGAGAGTTCTAATTTAGCACTCTACTTTATGAAATCTGTGAATCATAAAATCCAGATGTAACTAAAAATCCCCAAACTTTTCACAAACACTGTTTTAAGTGCACACAAGCACCTTGAGTGTGAATTTCAATTGCTCTCAATTGTTAATTATTATTCTACCTTGTTGTCGTTTATTTTATCAATGCAAGTTTAAGTATTTGCAGATTGGGGCCCTATTATTTTCCAAAAGTAGGGTTTAAGATCTGTGAGGTTGAGAGTTCAAATATGAATCATCCACATTCTTGGTTATAATGAGCTAAACTGCTGTAACAAATAGAACCAAAAATGTATTGGCTCACACACACACTTCCTGCTTGAGGTACGATGGTGAGGGGATGGGGGGTGTGCAGTGTATAAGGTAGGTGGGGAGAAGTGAGGGGCTCTGCCCCGCATGATCATTCAGGGCCCCAGTCTGATAGAGACTCTACCACCTTCAACATTTGGCTTCCCAAAACACTCCAATCATCACCATTCCAGCAGCAAGAATGGGGGAAGACTGTGGAGGAATGTGCAAGGTTTCACATCGCTTCTGCTCACATTCCACTGGCTGGAACTCAGTATGTGCCCACACTGAACTGCAAAGGGAACTGGGAAATGACAGGTGTCCAAAAAAATCAGAGAACCTAGGACAGACGTATTTTTAAATATTTTAGATGCATTTTCAAATAATTTGCTCAATCTTTTTTCTTCAACTTCCAAACAGCTTTTTCTATGTGTGTCCATGGGTCTGGAAAGGAGTAGATAGATTTGGATGCTCTTCGCCATCTCTACTGCTAAAGAAGAGGTTTATAACCCCAAATACTTGTACAGCAACATTCTGTTGCTATTGCTTTAACCTTTCTCCATTAGAAAATGTGAATGAGTCAGATAACTGTCCTACACGAGTCTTTTGCTCCACCTAACTTTATCCAAAAAGCTTGGAGTCTTTGCTCTAGAGGAGCAATTTCAGTCTATAACTTGGTGGGTTGTAAATTAGGGGGTACGGATTTCAGCCGAGGGATTGAAAACCAACTTGTCTCCAAGGACTCAGGCCTAGCTGACCTGAAGCAGAATTTGCCATATTCACCTGCCAGGTAATAGCTCAGGACTAATCTGAAAATCTCTTACATATCTGTAATAATGTACACCTGGACACAACCTACTCCAGCTAGTGCCCAAATGAATGACATGTACGCTCTTTCAAAAATGCCAATATTTGTCCAAAACTCTCATCCTTGAAATGTGAGTTTTTAAAAGTGCCTAGTACAAGTTGATGTTCAAAAATAGTTGGTGTAAAAATGAAATGGAGTTCAACCCAAACTTTCAAGATATGATATACAACACAGGAAATAAAAGCAGACATCGGACAAAATTACTAGCTAATATGAAAGTCAGTATTACCCCATTCAGCAACTATTAAAAAAGCTGAAAAAGTGATCAGACTTTGATTAGAGATATGAATGAAGCTGATCAGGATAGGACTAAAGTAAATCAGAATACTGAGTAAAGGATGATATGGCCCATATTTTCAAGCTTCAACCTCTGTGCAAGACAAAAGGGAGAGATGTTTATTTGGTGCAAAATTTATATTTTGGGTAGCACATTACCTAATTGAACTTGTATGGTCAGTTTACTTGAACACCATAATTACATGGAATCTTGAATAGGTCATGAGATCTTGTTGGTTTGTACAGGTTAGTGTGATGCCCCGATATATCCCAAAGTAATCTGGGAGAGAATAAAAAAGTATTGGCAAAGTCCCCTTGGGGGACTGGGGTGAAAGGAGGAAATATTAAACTTCCCCATCTGGGGAATTCCTGATATTCTCACAAACAGCAGGGACAACCAATTCAATAGACTGAACCCTTAATCTTGGGGCTCACCCTTATGATGCTTATTCCTGCAAAGTAGAGGCCAATCCTGTTTATAATTATGCCTAAGAGTCACCCCCAAAGAGTCTCTTTTGATGTAACCGCTCTCTCTAACTCAACTTGGCAGGTGAACTCACTGCCCTCCCCCTATGTGAGGCATGATTCTCAGGGGTGTAAATCTCCCTGGCAACGTGGGACCTGACTCCCGGGGATGAGCAGGGATCCGGCATCAAGGGAATGAGAAAGCCTACTTGACCAAAAGGGAGAAGAGAGAAATGAGACAAAATAAAGTCTCAGTGGCTGAGAGATTTCAAACAGAGTCAGGAGATTTCATACGGGGTCAAGAGGTTATCCTGGAGGTTATTCTTACGCATTATATAGATATCACCTTTTCAGTTAAGGTATATTGGAGAGGCTGGAGGGAAGTGCCTGAAATGTAGAGCTGTATCCCAATAGCCGTGTTTCTTGAAGATGATTGTATAATGATATAGCTTTTACAGTGTGACTGTGTGATTGTGAAAACCTTGTGTCTGATGCTCCTTTTATCCAGGATATGGACAGATGAGTAAAAAAATACTAATAAGGATACAAATAAATAAATAATAGTTGGAGATAAAGGATAAGAATTGGGTAGATTGAAAATCTGTGGGTCAATGAGAAGGAGTGATAAGGGGTATGAGATGTATCAGTTCTTTTTTTTCTTTTTATTTCTTTTTCTGGAGTGATGCAAATGTTCTAAAAATGATCATGGTGATGAATATACAACTATGTGATGATATTGTGAGCCACTGATTGTATAATGTGGTTGGACTGTACATGTGTGGATATTTCTCAATAAAAATATTTAAAAATTAAATTAAATTAAAAAGAGGGAACCATTTTGGAAAAAACTTCAGAGTCAAAAGACAGCCAGAGACCTGAGATGCAGAAGGAAAATGCCATCAGGGAAGCCTTATAAAATGAGGAGAGAAAGCTAGCAAACATTAACATGTGCATTTCCAGCCAAGAGAGAAACCCCAAATGTTATTGGTCCTTTATTGGAGTTAAGGTATCTTTCTCTGGATGCCTTAGTTTGGACATTTCTATGGCCTTGGAACTGTAAACTCTCAACTTAATAAATTCTCCTTTTAAAAGCCAAAAAAAAAAAATACCAGCTAAACTCTTGTCAGTGTGCAATAATCCAGTAAGGATTTCTCCTAAGAGATCTTTAGGAGAGGAAGTGAAGTGGATGATTCTATGCACACTATCATCATCATCATCATAATCACTATACTGAAATAAAGGGAGCAACAGGTTTGCCCTGAGAAAAAGGAACAAATGGACTACACCACTGGTCCTGAAACTTGTCTGTACATTAGAATCTCCTGGGGATCTTTGAAAAATTCCAAAGCCCAGGCTACACCTCGACCAATTAAATCTCCATCTCTGGGAGAGGTCCAGACATCAGTATCTTTGAAGCTCCCAAGGGGATGGGATTCTAATGTGCAGACACAGGACTATGGTATTTAGCAGTTACTTCCATGCAATAATATTGGACATGAGCTCGGCATGTCACAATTGACAAGAGCATTTTTGCATAGATTATCTCATCGAATCCTTCTGCAATAAGTCCAATTCTTACTCAATAAGTGCAATCATCTCCTTGGCAGCTCTTCAGTTTCTGGATAGGAGAGTTTAGAAGTGGCAAGCTAGATGGCAGGGAATCTTGGAGAATCATCTAAAAGTTCTGTTTGCCTAGCAAGCATACTGCTCTTATCTGTATTATAGGGTTATTTGGGGTGACTAGTGTAGGGTGGGGGGCTGATGAAGAGTATGGGGGCCTAAAGCCTCCTCCTCCAAGTCTTCCTTTGATGCCACCACTGATAGATTATCTCCACTTACTAGATAAGGAAGCAGAAACTCTTATGTCCTAAAGGCACGAACAGTGGTCAAAGGACGACCACTGAGACCCTGAGCCTGAGAGTCTGAGTGGAATCTCAGGTGTCTGAGTGGAAAGAGCACAGGACTCCAAGTGTACTTCCCATGCATAGAGCTGGCATCAATGCCTTTCCAGTGTTCTTCATTTTAAGCAATAGAATGTAAGAAAATCTGAATTTTTCTAATTATATGAGATGGTTATTTACTTTGTGAAAGGCTTCCACTCTTTATGGAAAAATCCACCATGGGTCTTCTTAAGATAACCAACTGCTTCTCTACATTTGAAATAATTAAGCTTTAAAATCCAATTTTATATTTGCCTCTTTCAAAAATTGTTTTTGGGTTAAAGCTAGGTACACAGAAATATTTGTCAAAGTCCTTGGTTCTATTTTATATTTTTACATCCAGCAGACAATAAGAGAGAAAGAGAAACTTTCAAAAATGCAAAGAGGTTCTCCTGATTCAGGGATGCCATGTATGGTTGCACAGGTTGTGCACTGCACAACTCCAGAAGGTGACCTCCATGTGGACAGAGATGTGAATAGCAGCCCCTCAAGTTGTGCGACAGGATGGGGCTTCTCTGATGCTAGGTGCTATAGCCATACCTAACAGTTGTCACTTCAAAGCTAGTGGTCTTTCTCCTGGGATGGCTGCTATGTTGTTTCTCCAATCACATGAAGACTATCACTGACTTTTGCTTTTTAAAAAATAATTTCTCTGAGAACATTAAAAAGAAAAATAAAGCAGTTTGTTCCATCTCATCCACAATCAAAAGAACATCATGTTGTGTACTCTGAGCATGAAAAATTCAGGTAATAGAAAGATCTTAATGTTTACTCCTCTGAACATACACCATGACCCTTTCCCAACCTTCAAGGTGATATGTGTCTTTATTCTTCTGAGCAAATATTCTGATTTCTCTTGCATTCGAATGCACATCTGGCCTCTTCTCAAGTATGCATTAGCAGTTTTGTATGTATTTACTTGTGAGTATAGGCCCCTCTCCCCACTTTCTGCTGTGGATCACAAAGCTATTCCTAGGAGAGAAGGAAAGGGCAGAGGGGTGTGGTTCCAATTCTTGGATTGTTTGTCCTCATATATAGTAAAGAAATACAATTGTGTGCTAAGAACAGAGGTGCTGAACTCAGCCAGCTAATGGTCGGTGGTTTTTCCATTTCTTCCTGTAGCAACCAGATTTTCAGTCACTGTCAAAAACTGTCTCTCAAGACCCTGAGCCTGTGGCTCTCGGCCCATCCACCCCCACAGCATTTCTCCTGAGAGTCATGTCAACTAAGTTTTCCTTCTTTGGCTCCTTTGGTTGCCTGGAAGCTCAGAACTGCTTGGGCTTTCAAATATTTATTTCTAATTTGGCTTTCTCATGTAATTCTGCCAAATCCACTTGGTCTTTTTAATTCTGCGCTAGTATGTTCAATTTTATTATTTCTTTTTATCTCCAAGCTGTTCCCAAATCCCTTTAGGAAGGGGAATGGGTGAATAAACAAACACATGAATAGGAAATACTTTCAGCTCCAAGCCTTAGAGATGTGGGCAGGAGGCAGACACTGGAGAAGCAAGAGGCCAGGAGACCCCTGAACCCTGCTTCCTGCTCATGGAAATGGCAGGGGTGTCCTAAAGCAGAAGTACATTTTTTTGTTCTCCTTTTTCTGATCAAATAGGAAACACAGGCCATAAAACCATAATAGGCAGGGGACTGTGGGTGCAATTCAGTTGAGGGGCTTGAGGGATCAGACACACCTGGGTTTAAATCCCAGCTCTGCCACTAATCCAGCTGTTTATCCAGTTATGTATTCTTTCTGGCTCTCAGTTTACTCATCTGTAAAATGGGGATAATGATCTATAACCTTTGTGGGGATTAAATGAAATAATGAATACAAAACACTTAGTACAATGCTTGGAGAAGGCAGAGTATAGCCAAATATGATTTTGTCTTATGATTTTGTTTTCCAGAAGAAGTCCAGTTAAAAATAAATAACGACTTCCGGAGAAGATGGCGGCTTAGTAAGACGCACGGGTCTTAGTTCCTCCTCCAGAAAAGCAACTAAAGAAACAGAAACAATACGAAACAGCTCCTGGAGTCACGACAGAGACCAAAAAGACAGCGTACCCCATTCTGGAACAGCTGAACGGGCAGGGAGAATCTGCTGTGGTGAGATACCCGAGGGGCGCGCATTTTCCCGGCCGGGGCGGCTGGCGACTGGGGTCCCCTCCACGCACGTGGCTCCCCGGTCTGACTGGGAACGTTGGATAGCGGGGCCCTCCCGTCACGCTTGGCGTTTCGGGCCAGCTGGGCAATTAGGACCGGCACTCTCCCAAGCCGCGGCGGCCAGCGACCCCCGCCTCCACGCGCGGTTTCCCGGGCCGACTGCCGTGCAGACAGACGAGCGCCGCGAGCGCCACCTACTGGGCAGGAAAAGAAAAACAGAGCCCAGAGATTTCACAGAAAAAGCTTTCAACCAGCTGGGTCCCACACCCAGGGAAATCTGATCAAATGCCCAGACACCAGCAGAAAATAATGGATGACGCTCGGAAAATTGAAGATATGGCCCAGTCAAAGGAACAAACCAATAGTTCAAATGAGATACAGGAGCTGAGACAACTAATGCTGAATATACGAATAGAAATGGAAAAACTCTTCAAAAACCAAATCAATAAATTGAGGGAGGACATGAAGAAGACATGGGCTGAACAAAAAGAAGAAATAGAAAATCTGAAAAAACAAATCACAGAACTTATGGGAGTGAAGGGCAAAGAAGAAAAAATGGAAAAAACAATGGATACCTACAATGGTAGATCTAAAGAGACAGAAGCTACAATTAGTGAACTGGAGGATGGAACATCTGAATTCCAAAAAGAAACAGAAACTATAGGGAAAAGAATGGAAAAACTTGAACAGGGGATCAGGGAACTGAATGACAATATGAAGCGCACAAATATACGTGTTGTGGGTGTCCCAGAAGGAGAAGAGAAGGGAAAAGGAGGAGAAAAACTAATGGAAGAAATTATCACTGAAAATTTCCCAACTCTTATGAAAGACCTAAATTTGCAGATCCAAGAAGTGCAGCGCACCCCAAAGAGAATAGACCCAAATAGGCGTTCTCCAAGACACTTACTAGTTAGAATGTCAGAGGTCAAAGAGAAAGAGAGGATCTTGAAAGCAGCAAGAGAAAAACAATCTGTCACATACAAGGGAAACCCAATAAGATTATGTGTAGATTTCTCAGCAGAAACCATGGAAGCTAGAAGACAGTGGGATGATATATTTAAATTACTAAAAGAGAAAAACTGCCAACCAAGACTCCTATATCCAGCAAAATTGTCCTTCAGAAATGAAGGAGAAATTAAAACATTTATAGACAAAAAGTCACTGAGAGAATTTGTGACCAAGAGACCAGCTCTGCAAGAAATACTAAAGGGAGCACTAGAGTCAGATACGAAAAGACAGAAGAGAGAGGTATGGAGTAAAGTGTAGAAAGAAGGAAAATCAGATATGATATATATAATACAAAAGCCAAAATGGTAGAGGAAAATATTATCCAAACAGTAATAATACTAAAAGTTAATGGACTGAATTTCCCAATCAAAAGACATAGAATGGCAGAATGGATTACGACCCAGCAATACCACTGCTAGGTATCTACTCAAGGGACTTAAGGGCAAAGACACAGACGGACATTTGCACACCAGTGTTTATAGCAGCATTATCTACAATTGCAAAGAGATGGAAACAGCCAAAATGTTCATCAACAGACGAGTGCCTAAACAAACTGTGGCGTATACCTACGATGGAATATTATGCAGCTTTAAGACAGACTAAACTTATGAAGCATGTAATAACATGGATGGACCTAGAGAACATTATGCTGAGTGAGTCTAGCCCAAAACTAAAGGACAAATACTGTAAGGTCCCACTGATGTGAACCGACATTCGAGAATCAGCTTGGAATATATCATTGGTAACAGAGACCAGCAGGAGTTAGAAACAGGGTAAGATAATGGGTAATTGGAGCTGAAGGGATACAGACTGTGCAACAGGACTAGATACAAAAACTCAAAAATGGATAGCACAATAATACCTAAGTGTAATGTAACTAGGTTGGAATACTGAATGAAGCTGCACCTGAAATATGGTTTTTTGTTTGTTTGTTTGTGTGTTTGTATCTTTTGTTTTTGTTTTTTTCTTTTTCCTTTTTATATATATATATTATTAGTATTATTATTTTAATTCTCTTCTCTATATTAACATTCTATATCTTTTTCTGCTGTTTTGCTAGTTCTTTTCCTAAATCGATGCAAATGTACTAAGAAATGATGATCATACATCTATGTGATGATACTAAGAATTACTGAGTGCATTTGTAGAATGGAATGATTTCTAAATGTTGTGTTAATTTCTTTTCTTTTTTTTGATTAATAAAAAAATTTAAAAAATAAATAAATAAATAAATAAATAACTGGCTATTTGATTTGTTTATTGTTCTAAATAACAGAAACAATTCAAATATTCCCCTTTATAAAAAAGGAAAAAAGGTTTGGGGGATCTAGAAAGAAAAAATTTTAGGAGAAATGTATTTCTTCTTTCAAAAGTTTCTCCATCTGGTGGTAATGTGGAGCACCAGGAACTCTCCTCCATTACTGGTGGAAACTCAAAGTAGCGCAGTCACTGGGGAAGAGAGCCTGGCAGGTTCTTGCAAAGCTCAAGACAGGCTTGCCATACAATCCAGCAATCTTGCTTCTAGGTATTTACCCAAATGAGCTGAAAATTTATGTCTACACAAAAACCTGCATGTGAATGTTTATAAGAGCTTTGCGCATAATTGTCAAAAATTGGTCCATCCATAAAACAGAATAGCATTCAGTGATGAAATGAGCTATCAAGCTACCAAAAGACACGGAGGAAACTTAAATGCATATTACTAAGTCAAAGAAGCCAGTCTGAAAAGGCTACGTCCTGCATGATTCCACCTATATGACATTCTGGACAAGACAAATCTATACAGATAATAAAAAGATAGCAGATACCAGGAGGATGATGAGAGGGAGAAGGGGATGAGTAGATGGAACATGGGGCATTTTTAGGGCAGTGTAACTATTCTGTATGGTGCAGTAATGTGGGTACATGGCATTACGCATTTCTTAAAACTCAATGAACTGTACAACACAAAGGGAGAACCCCAATGTAAACTATGGACTTTAATTAAAGATAATATATCAACATTGGTTCATCAATTGTAACAAATGCACCACACTTATGCAAGATGTTAATAATAGGGAAAGCTATGATGTCTGGGATAAATGGGAACTCTCTTCATTTTCTGTCCAATTTTTCTGTAAAGCTAAAACTGGTCTAATAATAAAGTCTATTTTAAAAAAAACAATGCTCATAATTTTAGATGTTGTCCTGACAAATAATGGTTAACTCTGAAAGCAGCAGTAAGTGCAGATATCTTTCTCTCCCCTATGTCACAGTTAATGACATTTAGTAGTGACATTCAATAAAATATGCTACATGTAAAAACAAAAGCAAAAAGTTTCCCCAGTATTTCTTCTGGATTTTTATATCTCTGTAATATAACTATCCTCAAACACTTAAGCAGTTAAGTGTTCGATCTGAATACAGTAATCTTTGACATACAATTTCAAAATGCTATTCCTTTGATCTCTCTACCCCATATTAGTGACAGACCCTTCCAATATGAAAAATTTAGAAAGGCCATAGTGCAAGCACCCCTAAAGAGAGGGATGGAAAGATCAAAGGTGAAGGTGGAGTTATACACTGAAGGTAGGATTTAACAAGTGAATATGAATGCTGAATCATTAAATTGATACCTCTTTTAGTCTCCAGTATCTTAGAGCAGCTAGAAGTGAAAACCTAAAATTGTGGAATTGTAAACCATGTCAAACTCTGAAATATGTTCTACACTAATTGTTGTACTGTGCTTTGAAATATATTGGTTTTTATATACATATATTTTTCACAAAAAAAGAAGGAAAAAAGTCAATTGTGATGATAAAAAAATATTTAAGCCTTCTAGCCTCCTATATTCTGGAGCAGTTAGAAGAAAAACTCTGAGATGATGGTATAGTAGCTCATGACAAACTCTGGGATCTGTCTGTAACTACTTGTTGAAGAGTGCTTTGAAAACTATTATTTTTTTATTTCTTTGCTTTGTATATATGTTATACTATACAATAAAAAAGTTTTTAAAAATGCCATTCCTTTGGATTTGTTTCCAAAATCTAAAAATTAATAATACAGTTTTAACACAATATCTATAAAATAACTAGGGAGTAATCTGTTCTCAAATTTCCTTCAGTTTTAGAGAAAACAAGCTCACTGAAATTTCCTCTATCTCAGAACTAAAATAGTACATTCTAGCTCCTTCCTTTCAAATACTCTGTCATACGGCCTATATACTTTCCATGTATTTTTCCAATTGTGAAGAAAACACACAATAAAAAATTAAAATTATTACACAAACCAATAATGATATGACAAAAGCCTTTCTCTGGAAACATACCACTAAAATAGTTTATTTAGGGGTTTAAGCTAACCCTGCTAATCTCAAACTATGTATGGCTATAATTCATATGGAAAAGACAATTGCCAACCAACATGCTCTGAAACAAAACTCTAAATTTAGAAAATTCCACTGTTATCTGTTTTCTTAGAGCTAAATTATTCCTTTATAAATTGGAATTTTATTTAATTTTCTACAAGTCAGCAACTCCTTTACCATGGGGAGCACAAATCCTTTGACAGTTCTGGTCTCTAGCCCCACCTCGACCCGGGCTACCTGCTGTCTGCTGGTTCAGCATCTAGTGCTTAGGAACGCTGCTCAGGAAACATTTACACAGGCCTATTCACCTGCTTGCTGTTTTGTTTTGTTCCCTTCGACAGTAACAGCACACTCCTTCTCCAGGAGGATAATTAAATTTCTCCAGACCGGTACACGTCCTGAGTTGCAGGTCTAAAATAACTGAAGACAGGCAGCTATTTTCCCTCTAATTTAAATGGGCCCTAAGGCTTAGGGGTGCCTGCAAGGACCTAGACAGACATGAAAATGTGTGATGAGGGCATGGGGCAGGGCCAAATAGAAGGACAATCGTGATGATAAATTACAGTTGACATTCGGCCTCCATGGGGATAAAGCAGAGACTGCTGGGGCTGGTGGCAGTGGGGCAGCCTGGACTCCGGGGCAAATAATTGTGGCCAGATGTGAAAAAAAAGGAGCAGTGTTGCCCTATCTTCTGACTGGTTGAGAAAATGCAAAGATCTGGTTTCTATATGAATCTTATACATTTTAAAAGTTAGCAACCCATTCAAATTTCAGGCAACAAGACAATATCACTATACAGAATAAAGTAAACAGCTGGCGAGACACTGGTTCCTGATTGTGACTTCGTGTACGAAATTTTTTTCAGTATTGCCTTTCTCCCTGAAATATATATTGAGGCAACTGCTGTTCTTCTAAAAACTCTTCTTCAGAAGCATTTTTTTAAAATCATGCAAACTGTATACTAAATGCAATGTGCTGTCTTGGATTGGCACCTGGAACAGAAAAAGGACCATGTGGTAAAAGGAAGGAAATTCAAAGGATGTCTGGAGTTTAGTTCATAGGGCTGAACCGATGTTAACTTCTTAGTGTTGACAAAGGCACCCTGTGTTTATTTAAGATGTTAACCTTAGGGGAAGCTGGGTAAAGGGTATACAGGACCTCTCTGTACTCTCTTTGCCACTTTTTGGTACATCTAAAATTACTCCAAAATTAAGAGTCTATCTAAAAGTAAACAATTTAAAAGAGCAACGTGTATGAAGAGGAGCCAATCAATTAAATCATAAAATACATACGAAGGAAGTGCTCCATGAACAGCACTATAGTGGACGCTGGGACAATGCACAGAGATAGAACACAACTTGGTCCAGGTGTGGGGGGTGGACCGGAGGAGCGCAAAAGAAAAATGCCAACAGGAACAAGATATTTTAAGACAATTGAGTAAACCAATGTGGATGGTTCAAAGGGTCTGGTAGGGGAGGGTTTAGGAGAAAAATCTGGAAGAAAATGAGAGCAAACAGTTATACACCTGAATTTCACACGGCAAAGATAGACAACAGCATTACTCGTTAATTTTCTTTTGGCTTAAATACATTTCATTATCACCAGTTTCCTAGCTACTGGTTTCCAATTTTTTTCTTCACTGAGTTAATGAAATACAAAGTGTTTACAGGCAAGGGTTAAGCACAAATAAGGGGCTGGAAGAAAATGAAAGAGATATAAATCTAAGCCACACCAACACATATATACACATGGCCATTTTGTCTCAGAAAGTGGCTATAGTAAGGCTTCTCAGCCTCAGCACTATTGACATGTGGGGCCAGATCATTCTTGGTTGTGGGGGGCTGCCCTGGGCTTTGCAGGATGTGCAGCAGCAGCCCTGGTCTCTACCCACTAGATGCCAATAGCACCTCCCCAACCCCCATGGTTGGAACAACCAAAAATATCTCCAGGCATTTGTAGATGTCCCAGGGTGGGGAGGAGGAATCACCCCCGCTTGAGAAGCGCTGGCCTAAAGGAAAGAGTATCTCTACCTAAATCAGTGATTGTGTTCAATGGGTTTCTCCCAGTACTGCCATTCCAGTTGTAAGAAATATCAGGTTAAATCATATGAAACTGCTGTTTTTGTAGGTTAAAAATGGTTTAACATAATGATTTAATAAGTTACAATCAGAGGTTTATGTATTTCTATACTAATTGTAAATAGTAAAATGCTATCAGTGGTAGAAATAATAATTTATACTGGAATGTAAATTTGTTAGTCCAAGGTCATTGCCATGTCATTGAATGTCATGATGACCAGTGATAGATAGTCTTCCAGTGACTGTGTGACTCGGATGAATGCAGAGATATTGAATATATAAACATACCAGCTAGAAAAAAGTGGCTGGGAAGTATTTTAATGAATTTGCTGTCAGTTCACCAGAAGTTGAAAATGAATTCAGCACCAAGAATAATATCATTCCTATTAAGATCTATTCTATACTGATTATATAAGAAGTCACGTAAGGATATGAGGAATGGAGCATGGGGACAGGGTCCGTGTGGGGTGCCTGGCATTGGCACTGGGGAGGGAGGTGCCCAGCAGGCTAGAACAGGGAGCACTGCTGGTCCACAGAGGCACAGTTCTCAGGGTCCAGGCCCTGCAGAAAGCTCTGGTATTCAAAAGCTCAGCCAACTGAGATAGGGTCATGCACGCTGGGCTGCAACAAATCCCAGAGCTGGTATTGGGGCCCTAATGCTGATTCATTTAAGGGGGACCTCATCGAATGAAAAGGGTGCAGTTCCCTGTGTCAAATCATGGTTCAGACAGGGACATGATTTAGCTGTGGTCATAGCAACAACAAACAAACGATCACATAAAAAATTTTTAAAAATCAACTAATATTTGGAAATTATTAGGCTATTTGAGGAGCAATACACTTAGTACTTAGATCACTTGGTAAGTAGTTTGGGATTGAATTAGCATATTTTATTTAAAGAATAAAAGGGAACACATTTATAAATTTTAATATATGCATTGATTTTTTTTATTATTTAAGACCTTTATTAACAGGTGCTTGCAATTTGTTGACTTTTTTGAAAAAAATCAAGTTGTAAACTTTTATTACAAATTAAAAATGAGGTTCTTAAAAATCTCAACTTGACCAGATATGAAACAATTTAAAAACCTTTAAAGGTGCATTGAGAAAAACCAGGCTTTTTAAAAAACACGTTTGTCATTACCAAAAAGAGACGCTTTAGGTAAAAATAATAAAAACCCCATGCTGCATAGATATGCAGATAGTTCTAGTTATCTGGTCAACGGGCAAAAAGCAAGCACTTAAGGTCTTCAGCTCCAATCTTTTGTTCATTTCTTATTGCTGGAATTCATATTCACTTCTTGTTGGATGACTAAACCGGATGATGGTAGAGATGGTAAACCGGCATTTACTCAGCCCCGCCCTGCTCAGCCTCGGGAGCGGACGAATTCTCAGCTGGTGGATCGGCTGCTTTTGTCTCTTTGCCATCTTGTGGTTTAGGGTTTTCTGGGCGTCTGCGTCGGTAATTGAAGTTACGGCGGTACCGACGTTGAGGTGGCTGCTGACCTTGGGTCTCATCTCCTTGATTTTCCTTATCATCTTCATTGCCATCCTCTCTAGGCTGTCTTTGGCGAGGAGGGCCCCTGCGGAATCGTGGTCTATAACCCCGATGCATATTCTGCCTCTCTGGTCTACCTTGTTCTCCTGCACCCTGGTTGTCAGCACCCTCCATCACTTCTCCTTGCACAGGAGGGTTGGAATACTGTGGTCGACGCCCATAGGGTCTCCGCATGTAGTAAGGTGGGAATCGTCGCCTGCGGTAGGGCCGGCGTTGTTGGGCCTGGCCTTCGGGAGCCCTCTCTGATCCCTCGTTCTTTTCCCCACTCTCACTATTCTGGTAATTTTGCTGGTAATTGCGTGGAGGACCCCTACGACGTGGATAACGTCTATAATGGTTACGGTCTGCTGCGTATTTACTGCCTTGCACTGGAACTCCACCAGGGCCTGTGACGTTTGCTGCCTCCTCCCCCTTTTCTCCTTCAACAACATCAAACTCCAGTTTCTCCATCTCCTACACTGCGAAGGTACTTCCTGGGCTTATTCTTCTTTATGGCAGTCTGGTGTCCAAACACATCTTCCTTGCTGTCATTCCTGTTGATGAAACCATGTCCATTTCTTACATTGAACCATTTAACTGTTCCCAAAACCTTCGTTGCGATGACCTTCTTGTCCCCGCCGGCAGGCACCGCCGATGTGAGGCCGCCCGGGACCGATGTGAGGCCGCTCCCTGCGCCGCTGCCCGTGGTGCCGGGCTTGGTGTCGGCAGCGCTGAGGGCGGGGGCGGCAGGGGGGCGGCAGGTGGCTGCTGGGTCTCGGCCCCGCTGCTCATGATTGCGGTGATGGTGACTAGGGCCGGCTGCGGTAGCTGCGGCTCCTCCCGGGGTGCGATGGTAACTAGGCCGGCGGCGGCGGTGGGGCTGCTCAGGGCTCTCTGGGGTCCGCTCTCCGCTCCCGCTACAGATCGAACTATATGCATTGATTTTTATATTAATTTTATTCATATGCCAGTTGCAAAATATATTTATTTTCATCTGTGACCTCTCATCTGATGTCTAGAATCTGACTGTTTCACTAAGGATGGTTCACCACAACCAGTACTGAAGACCGAGCAGCTCTCTTCTGCATTTCAATATAAAATATTTAAACTTAAAAAAAAATCTTCCATTGCCTTACATATCTGATCTATCCACTTTCTGTCCAGAAAACAGAGAACAGAGTTCAAATCCTTGCAATCACTTACTAATGCTCTCTGGGCCTCAGTTTTCTCGTTTGTAGCAGTGGAGCAATACCCAACAGGGTTGTTGTGAAAACTAAATGTGACTCTACAAGAAAGAGCCTGGCACATAGGAAGGATTCATGTTCTCTTCTCTGCTTCCCATGAATGAAGAATTAATGAGCAACCTTCCTCTATGTTAATCTGTGCAATTTATACTTGATTCTTTTCTTTGCACAATTTTGGTATTTATTAAATGCATTTTATTGACTAATTTTAAAGCAACTGATTTATCAGGGTCTAAATATTATAGAAAAGTGTGTCTGAACTAAAATTTGTAATTATGGCTTGCTAGTGTCCTTCTCTTACCTATGACAATATAACTTGAAGGACTGCCAATATAAGTTAACAATTTACTAAGCATGGCCTTTTCCCCCAAGGAAACTTGAGCCGAGGCATTTTCAAGCCTGAACAAGGTCACATTGTTCTTCTTTTAAAAGATCAAGAAAATCACATCATGCTCTCACAAACCGATATTTATATACTGATAGTGGTTATCATAAGTTGGCATTCAGGGAAATGAACAATGTTAAAAAGCTGTAGCTGTAAATCCAATGCTTATGCCTAATAAATCTTTGGAAAGTACAGGTTGGACTCTTTCAACTCCCTTACAGTTCTACTTTGGATGAAAAAAATGTTCTCAAATATTATTCCTTTTAAACCACATGATCATCTCAATTGACACAGAAAAGGCACTTGACAGAATCCAGCACCTTTTCTGGCTGAAACCATTTAGAACATTAGGAATAGAGGGAAACTTCCTCAAAATGATAAAGGGCATATATGAAAAGCCAATAGCTAACATTATACTTAATGGTGAAAGACTGAAAGCTTTCCCTTTAAGATCAGGAACTAGAAAATGATGCCCACTGTCATCACTGTTATTCAACACCGTACTGGAAATTCTTGCCAGAACAATTAGACAAGAAAAAGAAATAAAAGATAACCTCATTGGAAAGCAAGAAGTAAAACTTTCCCTATGTACAGATGACATGATACTATATACAGAAAATCTTTTAAAAATCTTCAACAAAGCTCCTAGAGCTAATAAATGAATTTAGCAAACTGGCAGCATACAAGTTCAACATCCTCAAACCAATAGTGCTTTCATACAATAGTAATAAACAATCTGAAGATGAAATTTTAAAAATTCCATTTATAATAGCAACTAAAAGAGGTCCCTGGACCAGATAAGTCCTGAAATGCAGAGGGCCCAGCCTTTCCAGAGCATCAACTAGTTCCATCCCCCTATCCCATATTATTGACATCCCCTTCCAACATGAAAAACTTAGAATTGGCATAGTCCAAATACCCCTAAAGAGTAGGAGAAAGATCAAAGGTGATGGTGGAATTATACAGAGAAGGTAGGGTTTAACAAATGAATATGACTGCTGAATAACTAAATTGATATTGTTTTTAGTCTCCTGTATCTTAGAGCACTAGAAGTAAAAACCTAAAATTGTGGAACTATAAACCATACCAAACTCTGATATCTGTTCTACAACTAATTGCTCTGCTGTGCTTTGAAATTTATTGTTTTTTTTTGTGTATATGTTATTTTTCACAAAAAAGGAAAAAAAGTCGATTATAATGATAAAAAAAATTTATTTCTTCTAGCTTCTTATACTGTTGAGCAACTAGAAGGAAAACTCTGAGATGTTGATACAGTAGCCCATGATAAATTCTAGAATCTGTCCTGTAACTGTTTGTTGAAGAGTGCTTTGAAAACTATAGCTTTTTTCTTTCTTTGTATATATGTTATATTACACAATTTTAAAAGTTGAAAAAAAAGCATGGTACTGGCAGAAAGACAGACATATAAACTAATGGAATACAACTGAGAGCTCAGAAATCAACCCTCACATTTATGGCCAACTAATATTGGACAAAGAGGCAGAGACCACTCAATTGGAAAAGAATAGTCTCTTCAAATAATGGTGCTAGGAAAACTGGATCTCCATATGCAAAAGAATGAACATGTATATTTACTTCACACCATACATAAAAGTCAACTCAAAATGAATCAAAGACATAAATATAAGTGCCATAACTATAAAACTAGAAGAAAAGTAGGAAAGTATCTTCATGACCTTGTGTTAGGCAATGGTTTCCTAGACTTGGCACCCAAAGCACAAACAATATAAGAGAAAAATAGATAAATAAGGCCTTGTGAAAATGAAGAACTTTTGTGCCTCAATGGGCTTTACTGTAAAAGGAAAACGACAACCTACAAAATGGGAGAAAATATTTAGAAACTACATATCCTATAAGTGTTTAATATCAAGAATATATAAAGAAATCCTTCAATTCAACAACAAAAAGTCAAACAACTAAATTTAAAAATGGGCAAAAGACTCAAATAGACATTTCTCCAAAGAAGATATACAAATGGCCAAAAACAACCTGAAAAGATGCTCATCATAATTAGCCATTAGGGAAATGCAAATTATAATGAGATGCCATTTCATACCCACTAGAATGGTTGCTATTCAAAAAAACAAAAATTACAAGTGTTGGAGAGGATATGGAGAAATAGGAACACTCACTCATTGTCAGGAGGAACGTAAAATGGTGCAGCTGCTGTGGAAGACTGTTTAGAAGTTCCTCAGAGAGTTAAGTATAGATTTTTACCATCTGACCCAGCAACTCCACTTCTAGGTATATACCCAAAAAAAGTGAAAGCTGGGACTGAAACAGATATTTGCACACCGATGTGCATATCACCATTATTCACAGTTGCCAAAAGATGGAAGCAATCCAAGTGTCTATAAACCATTGAAAGGATAAACAAAACATTTACATATAGTGGAATATTATTCAGCCAGAAAAAGGAATAAAGTTCCTGATACTTGTGATGACATCATGCTGAGTGAAATAAGCCAGGCATGAAAGGCCAAATACTGTGTGATCTCCCTTATAAGAAATATAGTAAACAAACTCACAGAATCAGAAACTAGAATATAGGTTACCAGGAACTGGGTGGGGGTAGAGAATGGAAAGTTAATGAAAAATACAATGGGAAGCCACTGGAAGACTTTAAACAGGGAGGTGATATGAAATAATTTGCTTTGTTTAAAAAAACCTTTTTTTTCCCATTTGCTGCATGGAAAAGGACCTGAAGAAGACAAATGTTCAGGAAAGATTACACGCGAGGAGACCACTGCAGTGGCTGGCTGGTGTCCACAGAGTTGGAGAGAAAGGGACAGATTTGTGATCGAGACTGTCAGGCAGCACCAACAGAACGATGGAAAGGTCCCAATGGAAGATGAGTCATTCTGTTTCGACTTTTTGCAACTTGATGACTGGTAGCACTATGTATTGAAGGGGAAAAGGGTGGTAGGCAGGAGGAGTGTTTCAGTTTGCTAAAGCTGCCAGAGTGCAATATACCAGAGATGGGCTGGCTTTTACAATGGGTGTTTATTAATGAAAATGTCCAAATTAAGGCATCAAAAGGAAGACACCTTCTCTGAAGAAAGACTGCTGACACCTGGGATTCCTCTGTCACATGGTGTTTCAGCTTGCTAAAGCTGCCATAATGCAATATTCCAGAAATGGATTTGCTTATTCAAAAGGTTTAATTAAGCTACAAATTTACAGGCTTTATGTTGCTCCTCTCATCCAAACTTTTCCCTGCCTCTTCCCCAACAATGCAAATCCTCTACCCTCTTTAAGACCCTTCTGTTTCCACCATCATAAAACCTCTTCACAACCCCATCTACACCATTAGTGTGAATTCCTGTGCTACTTGCATGGCCTTGATTTGGCCTCTCTGATTTATATATGCCACATCCAGCTATCTTAAAATTTAGTGAGGCAGCCAGATCTTTTTTGCAAAAGTGACTGATAAGGACCCACATAAAAGGTACACTCCCCTTGGCAGCATCAGATTATGTGCCATTATCAGATAAATCCCTGGAATCCCCCTTTTGCTTCTCTCAAGAAAGCTTACTCATCGATTACCACATTCAGAGGAAGGAGACAGTTTAATATTCATCTTCACTGGTGTCAAGTGAGGATTATTTTCCTCATGTTTTGCTTAGGTTTTCATTTGATTGAATATCATTATGGACTCGCTGATTTTTATACATGCAATACATTTCAGGCATTTACTGGTGCACTAATGTTTGATGTCCACCCTGTCCTACCTTTGATCAGTAGTAACCGCTTTAAGTTGGCTCTTTTTATCTTTCTGATATTTTGTTGTTAGTCTTGACCTTTCTGAGAACAGATGCATGAAGCCCACATTGTACAGTTCGTGCCCCAGATCTTGTATCAGCCAAATCTTCAAGGATGGTTAAAGGCCCAAAATTCTCAGTCTAAAAATTGGCAATTAAAGGGAAGAGAATTAAACTTGTTTCTCCACTACAAACTATATTCAAAGGTAACCGAGTAGCCCCAGAAGAGTAAGGAAAGCTCTTCTCTACTGAACAACTTGAGCTAATATTTTTAGAAGGAAAGGGATGAAAGAATTAGAAAATTACTGTTTTGCAAGAGTACAAAGCAGCCTTATAGGGGAGGAATCAGGCTGTCACCACCTTAAACCAGTGATCCAATCTCAGTATCACTAATAGCAGGACAACTTGACATATTAATATGTTAGATGTACCATGGTATTGGAGCAATGAAGAAAAACGTCCTTATTCTTTTTTAAACAGCTTTATTGAGATATAATTCACATACCATAAAATTCACCAATTTAGAATATACAATTCAATGCTTTTATCATATTCACAGAATTGTGTAACCATCACATGATTTTTGAGCATTTTTTATTACTCTCAAAAGAAATCCCTCACCCATAAGCTGTCACCCTCAAGGCCCCCACCCCCCATTCCCACCAGCCCCAGGCAACCACAAATCTGCTTTCTGCCGCTATGGATTTCCCTATTCTGGACATTCATATAAATTAAATCTTACAATATGTGGTGTTTTGCGACTGGCTTCTTCCAGCAGCAGGTTTTCAAGTTTGATCCATGTTGTCACATGTATTAATACTTCATTTCATTGTATTGCTGAGTGTGTTAGTTAGATTCAGTTTTCAACTTGGCCAGGTGAGCATACCTAATCTTGTTGCTGCGGACATAAGCCAACAGTACGTGAACCTCATCTGTTGCCAATTACATCTACAGTCGGCTAGGAGGCGTGTCTGCTGCAATGAGTGACATTTGACTTAATTGGCTGGTGCTTAAATGAGAGAACGCAATGTAGCACAGCCTAAGCAGCTCGGCATTCCTCATCTCAGCACCTACAGCTCAGCCCAGGCCTTTGGAGATGCAGAAAGAAGTCAGCCCTGGAAAATTGTTGGAACCCAGGGGCCTGGAAAGAAGACCAGCAGAGACCGTCCTGTGCCTTCCACGTAAGAAAGAACATCAGTGGAAAGTTAGCTGCCTTTCCTGTGAAGAACCAACAAAATAAATCCCCTTTTATTAAAAGCCAATCCGTCTCTGGTGTGTTGCATTCAGCAGCTAGCAAACTAGAACACTGAGTAACATTCCACGGTAAGGCTATACATTTTATTTATCCGGTCATGACAGACATTTGGGTTGTGTCCACATTTGGCTACTATGAATAATACTGTTAACATTTTTTAGAAGTTTTTGTGTGCAAAATTTTTTTTAATTTCTCTTGGTTATATACCTTGAAATGGGATTTCTGGGTCATATGGTTAATTTTATGTTTAATTCTATGTTTAACCACCTGGGGAAATGCCAGACTGTTTTTCAAAGTGGTTGTATGGTTTTACATTCCCACCGACCATATATGAAGGCCCACACCCTCACCAACCCTTGTTATAATCTCGCTGATCATAACCATCCTAGGGGGTATGAAATGGTATCTCATTTTGGTTTTGAATTTCACTGGTGCATTTCAGATGATTAATGATAGCAAGCATCTTTTTATGTGCTTATTGGCCATTTGTATATCTTCTTTGTCTATTTAAATCCTTTGCCCATTTTTTTCCTTTGCCTATTTTTAAAATTGGGTTATTTGCCCTTTCAGTAGTGAGTTGTAAGCGTTCTTTACATACTCTTGATACAGGTCCCTTATTTATCTGATTTGCAAAACATTTGTCTCATTCTGTGGGTTGTCTTTTCACTTTCTTGATGGTGTTCTTTGAAGCACAAATGTTTTAATTTTGATGATGTTCAATTTATCTATTTTCTTTCCTTTGTTGTGCTTTTGGTGTTATTTCAAAGAAACCATTGCTTAATATGCAGTCATGAAGCTTTACACCTATGTTTTCTTCTAAGGGTTTTATAATTTTAGCTCTTACATTTAGGTCTTTGAACCATTTGGAGCTAATTTTTGTAGATGGTGTCATGTTCTTATTCTTTTCAAGACGGAGACTAAAGAATCTAGAGGTGAATACGTGATGTCTATAATTTACTTTAAAATACTTCAGAAAAAAATAGATGAAGCAAATATGGCAAAATGTTGACAGTTACTAAATCTGGGTCATGGGTGTATGGGTGTTCACTTATTTTTTAAAGTAAATTATTTAGAAATTTTAGCATTTTATTAGTTATATATTATTTGCCACCCAGAAAATAAAAATCACACAAGAGAACATATGCATCAGGGTACTGTGACACTGCTCTTAGGAACCACTGTTCTTGAGCTACTGGATGTAGAACTGCAACTACTAGCCACACGTGGCTGTTAAGAATGTGAAATGCGGGACAGCCTTGCCACCCTCACCTTTCCTCCTCCAGAACAGCTACTAGGGGAGTAGAAATGATACAGAACAGCTCCTGGAGCCATGACAGAGATCAAAAAGACAGCGTACCCCATCCTGGAACGGCTGACTGTCTGGGAGAATCAGCTCCGGTGAGATCGCCGAGGGGCGCGGGCTTTCCCGGGCGGGGCGGCAAGTGGCCGGAGTCCCTCCCTTCCTCCTTCCCGGGCCAGCTGGCAGAATTGGGCAGGCAGTCCCCTCAAGCCGTGGCAGCTGGCGCCCCCACCACGCGAGGCCCCCTGGACCAACTGAGAGAATTGGATCGGAAATCCCCAGACCGCGGAGAACGGTGACCTGGGGGGCCCCCCGGACCAACTGAGAGAATTGGACTGGAAATCCTCAGACCGCAGAGAACGGTGACCTGGGGGGTCCCTTCCAAACACGGGACTCCCCGGTCCGGCTAGGAACGGTGCACTCTCCCGGGCCGCGGCGGCTGGCGCCCTCCCGCCACACTTGGCGCCCCAGGCCGACTAGGATATTCGGACGGGCACTCTCCCGGGCTGCGGCGGCTGGCGACCCGCCCCGCGTTTGGACCCCCGGGCCGGCTGGCACTCTTCCAAGCTGCTTCGGCTGGCGAACCTCCCCCACGGCGACAGTTTTCCAAAGTTAAAGGACCCACAGCACCTTTTACTGGTGGGACCCACAGAAAAACGTGTGCCACGAGCGCCACCTACTGGGCAGGATAAGAAAAACAGAACCCAGAGATTTCACAGAAAAATCTTTCAACCTGTTGGGTCCAACACCCAGGGAAACCTGACAAAATGCCCAGACGCCAGCAGCAGAAGATAACGGATCATGCTCAGAAAATTGAAAATATGGCCCAGTCAAAGGAACAAACCAATAGGTCAAATGAGATACAGGAGCTGAGACAACTAATGCTGAATATACAAACAGAAATGGAAAACCTCTTCAAAAACAAAATCGATAAATTGAGGGAGGACATGAAGAAGACATGGGCTGAACATAAAGAAGAAATAGAAAAACTGAAAAAACAAATCAGAGAGCTTATGGAAGTGAAGGATAAAGTAGAAAAGATGGAAAAAACAATGGATACCTACAATGATAGATTTAAAGAGACAGAAGATAGAATTAGTGATTTGGAGGATGGAACATCTGAATTCCAAAAAGAAACAGAAACTATCGGGAAAAGAATGGAAAAATTTGAACAGGGTATCAGGGAACTCAAGGACAATATGAACCGCACGAATATACGTGTTGTGGGTGTCCCAGAAGGAGAAGAGAAGGGAAAAGGAGGAGAAAAACTAATGGAAGAAATTATCACTGAAAATTTCCCAACTCTTATGAAAGACCTAAAATTACAGATCCAAGAAGTGCAGCGCACCCCAAAGACATTAGACCCAAATAGGCGTTCTCCAAGACACTTACTAGTTAGAATGTCAGAGGTCAAAGAGAAGGAGAGGATCTTGAAAGCAGCAAGAGAAAAACAATCCATCACATACAAGGGAAACCCAATAAGACTATGTGTAGATTTCTCAGTAGAAACCATGGAAGCTAGAAGACAGTGGGATGATATATTTAAATTACTAAAAGAGAAAAACTGCCAGCCAAGACTCCTATATCCAGCAAAATTATCCTTCAAAAATGAGGGAGAAATTAAAACATTCTCAGACAAAAAGTCACTGAGAGAATTTGTGACCAAGAGACCAGCTCTGCAAGAAATACTAAAGGAAGCACTAGAGTCAGATACGAAAAGACAGAAGAGAGAGGTATGGAGAAGAGTGTAGAAAGAAGGAAAGTCAGATATGATATATATAATACAAAAGGCAAAATGGTAGAGGAAAATATTATCCAAACAGTAATAACACTAAATGTTAATGGACTGAATTCCCCAATCAAAAGACATAGACTGGCAGAATGGATTAAAAAACAGGATCCTTCTATATGCTGTCTACAGGAAACACATCTTAGACCCAAAAATAAACATAGGTTGTAAGTGAAAGGTTGGGAAAATATATTTCATGCAAATAACAACCAGAAAAGAGCAGGAGTGGCTATACTAATATCCAACAAATTAGACTTCAAATGTAAAACAGCTAAAAGAGATAAAGAAGGACACTATCTACTAATAAAAGGAACAATTAAACAAGAAGACATAACAATCATAAATATTTATGCACCGAACCAGAATGCCCCAAAATACGTGAGGAATACACTGCAAACACTGAAAACGGAAATAGACACATATACCACAATAGTTGGAGACTTCAATTCACCACTCTCATCAATGGACAGAACATCTAGACAGAGGATCAATAAAGAAATAGAGAATCTGAATATTACTATAAATGAGCTAGACTTAACAGACATTTATAGGACATTACATCCCACAACAGCAAGATACACCTCTTTCTCAAGTGCTCATGGATCATTCTCAAAGATAGACCATATGCTGGGTCACAAAGCAAGTCTTACCAAATTTAAAAAGATTGAAATCATACACAACACTTTCTCGGATCATAAAGGAATGAAGTTGGAAATCAATAATAGGTGGAGTGCCAGAAAATTCACAAATACGTGGAGGCTCAACAACACACTCCTAAACAATGAGTGGGTCAAAGAAGAAATTGCTAGAGAAATTAGCAAATACCTCGAGGCAAATGAAAATGAAAACACAACATATCAAAACTTATGGGACGCAGCAAAGGCAGTGCTAAGAGGTAAATTTATTGCCCTAAATGCCTTTATCAGAAAAGAAGAAAAGGCAAAAATGCAGGAATTAACTGTCCACTTGGAAGAACTGGAGAAAGAACAGCAAACTAATCCCAAAGCAAGCCAAAGGAAAGAAATAACAAAGATTAGAGCAGAAATAAATGAAATTGAAAACATGAAAACAATAGAGAAAATCAATAAGACCAGAAGTTGGTTCTATGAGAAAATCAATAAGATTGATGGGCCCTTATCAAGATTGACAAAAAGAAGAAGAGAGAGGATGCAAATAAATAAGATCAGAAATGGAAGAGGAGACATAACTACTGACCTCACAGAAATAAAGGAGGTAATAACAGGATACTATGAACAACTTTATGCTAATAAATACAACAATTTAGAGGAAATGGACGGGTTCCTGGAAAGACATGAACAACTAACTTTGACTCAAGAAGACATAGATGACCTCAACAAACCAATCACAAGTAAAGAAATTGAATTAGTCATTCAAAAGCTTCCTAAAAAGAAAAGTCCAGGACCAGATGGCTTCACATGTGAATTCTATCAAACATTCCAGAAAGAACTAGTACCAACTCTCCTCAAACTCTTCAAAAAAATCGAAGTGGAGGGAAAACTACCTAATTCATTCTATGAAGCCAACATTACCCTCATACCAAAACCAGGTAAAGATATTACAAAAAAAGAAAACTACAGACCAATCTCTCTAATGAATATAGATGCAAAAAATCCTCAATAAAATTCTAGCAAATCGTATCCAACAACACATTAAAAGAATTATACATCATGACCAAGTAGGATTCATCCCAGGTATGCAAGGATGGTTCAACATAAGAAAATCAATTAATGTAATACACCATATCAACAAATCAAAGCAGAAAAATCACATGATCATCTCAATTGATGCAGAGAAGGCATTTGACAAAATTCAACATCCTTTCCTGTTGAAAACACTTCAAAAGAAGGAATACAAGGGAACTTCCTTAAAATGATAGAGGGAATATATGAAAAACCCACAGCTAATATCATCCTCAATGGGGAAAAATTGAAAACTTTCCCCCTAAGATCAGGAACAAGACAAGGATGTCCACTATCACCACTATTATTCAACACTGTGTTGGAGGTTCTAGCCAGAGCAATTAGACAAGAAAAAGAAATACAAGGCATCAAAATTGGAAAGGAAGAAGTAAAACTATCACTGTTTGCAGACGATATGATACTATACGTCGAAAACCCGGAAAAATCCACAACAAAACTACTAGAGCTAATAAATGAGTACAGCAAAGTAGCAGGTTACAAGATCAACATTCAAAAATCTGTAGCATTTCTATACACTAGTAAGGAACAAGCTGAGGGGGAAATCAAGAAACGAATCCCATTTACAATTGCAACTAAAAGAATAAAATACCTAGGAATAAATTTAACTAAAGAGACAAAAAACCTATATAAAGAAAACTACAAAAAACTGCTAAAAGAAATCACAGAAGACCTAAATAGATGGAAGGGCATACCGTGTTCATGGATTGGAAGACTAAATATAGTTAAGATGTCAATCCTACCTAAATTGATTTACAGATTCAATGCAATACCAATCAAAATCCCAACAACTTATTTTTCAGAAATAGAAAAACCAATAAGCAAATTTATCTGGAAGGGCAGGGTGCCCCGAATTGCTAAAAACATCTTGAGGAAAAAAAACGAAGCTGGAGGTCTCGCGCTGCCTGACTTTAAGGCATATTATGAAGCCACAGTGGTCAAAACAGCATGGTATTGGCATAAAGATAGATATATCGACCAATGGAATCGAATAGAGTGCTCAGATATAGACCCTCTCATCTATGGACATTTGATCTTTGATAAGGCAGTCAAGCCAACTCACCTGGGACAGAGCAGTCTCTTCAATAAATGGTGCCTAGAGAACTGGATATCCATATGCAAAAGAATGAAAGAAGACCCATCTCTCACACCCTATACAAAAGTTAACTCAAAATGGATCAAAGATCTAAACATTAGGTCTAAGACCATAAAACAGTTAGAGGAAAATGTTGGGAGATATCTTATGGATCTTACAACTGGAGGCGGTTTTATGGACCTTAAACCTAAAGCAAGAGCACTGAAGAAGGAAATAAATAAATGGGAACTCCTCAAAATTAAACACTTTTGTGCATCAAAGAACTTCATCAAGAAAGTAGAAAGACAGCCTTCACAATGGGAGACAATATTTGGAAATGATATATCAGATAAAGGTCTAGTATCCAGAATTTATAAAGAGATTGTTCATCTCAACAACAAAAAGACAGCCAACCCAATTACAAAATGGGAAAAAGACTTGAACAGACACCTCTCAGAAGAGGAAATACGGATGGCCAAGAGGCACATGAAGAGATGCTCAATGTCCCTGGCCATTAGAGAAATGCAAATCAAAACCACAATGAGATATCATCTCACACCCACCAGAATGGCCATTATCAACAAAACAGAAAATGACAAGTGCTGGAGAGGATGCGGAGAAAGAGGCACACTTATCCACTGTTGGTGGGAATGTCAAAGGGTGCAACCACTGTGGAAGGCAGTTTGGCGGTTCCTCAAAAAGCTGAATATAGAATTGCCATACGACCCAGCAATACCATTGCTAGGTATCTACTCAAAGGACTTAAGGGCAAAGACACAAACGGACATTTGCACACCAATGTTTATAGCAGCATTATTTACAATTGCAAAGAGATGGAAACAGCCAAAATCTCCATCAACAGAAGAGTGGCTAAACAAACTGTGGTATATACATACGATGGAATATTATGCAGCTTTAAGACAAGATAAACTTATGAACCATGTAATAACATGGATGGACCTAGAGAATATTATGCTGAGTGAATCCAGCCAAAAACTAAAGGACAAATACTGTATGGTCCCACTGATGTGAACGGACATTCGAGAATAAACTTGAAATATGTCATTGGTAACAGAGTTCAGCAGGAGTTAGAAACAGGGTAAGACAATGGGTAATTGAAGCTGAAGGGATACAGACTGTGCAACAGGACTAGATACAAAAACTCAAAAATGGACAGCACAATAATACCTAATTGTAAAGTAATCATGTTAAAACACTGAATGAAGCTGCATCTGAGCTATTGGTTTTTGTTTTGTTTTGTGTTGTTTTGTTTTGATTTTACTATTATTACTTTTATTTTTTTCTCTATATTAACATTCTATATCTTTTTCGGTTATGTTGCTAGTTCTTCTAAACCAATGCAAATGTACTAAGAAATGATGATCATGCAGCTATGTGATGATGTTAAGAATTAATGATTGCATGTGTAGAATGGTATGATCTCTAAATGTTGGGTTAATTTCTTTTTTTCCATTAATTAAAAAAAAAAAAAGAGAGAGAAGGGATAATTGGAGATGAAGGGATGCAGACTGTACAACGGGACTGGATATAAAAACTCAGAAATGGACAGCACAATACTACCCAATTGTAATGCAATTATGTTAAAACACTGAATGAAGCTGCATGTGAGGTATAGGTTTTTTGTTTTTGTTTTTTTTTTGTTTTTTTTTTTCTATTATTGTTTTAATTCTTATTCTGTTGTCTTTTTATTTCTTTTTCTAAATCGATGCAAATGTACTAAGAAATGATGAATATGGAACTATGTGATGTTATTAAGAATTACTGATTGTACATGTAGATTGGAATGATTTCTAATTGTTTTGTTAATTCTTTTTTTAATTAATAAAAAAAAAAAAAAAAAAAAAAAAAGAAAACCCGGAAAAATCCACAACAAAACTACTAGAGCTAACAAATGAGTACAGCAAAGTAGCAGGTTACAAGATCAACATTCAAAAATCTGTAGTATTTCTATACACTAGCAATGAACAAGCTGAGGGGGAAATCAAGAAACGAATACCATTTACAATTGCAACTAAAAGAATAAAATACCTAGGAATAAATTTAACTAAAGAGACAAAAAACCTATACAAAGAAAACTACAAAAAACTGCTAAAAGAAATCACAGAAGACCTAAATAGATGGAAGGGCATACCGTGTTCATGGATTGGAAGACTAAATATAGTTAAGATGTCAATCCTACCTAAATTGATTTACAGATTCAATGCAATACCAATCAAAATCCCAACAACTCATTTTTCAGAAATAGAAAAACCAATAAGCAAATTTATCTGGAAGGGCAGGGTGCCCCGAATTGCTAAAAACATCTTGAGGAAAAAAAACGAACCTGGAGGTCTCGCGCTGCCTGACTTTAAGGCATATTATGAAGCCACAGTGGTCAAAACAGCATGGTATTGGCATAAAGATAGATATATCGACCAATGGAATCGAATAGAGTGCTCAGATATAGACCCTCTCATCTATGGACATTTGATCTTTGATAAGGCAGTCAAGCCAACTCACCTGGGACAGAACAGTCTCTTCAATAAATGGTGCCTAGAGAACTGGATATCCATATCCAAAAGAATGAAAGAAGACCCATATCTCACACCCTATACAAAAGTTAACTCAAAATGGATCAAAGATCTAAACATTAGGTCTAAGACCATAAAACAGTTAGAGGAAAATGTAGGGAGATAGCTTATGAAACTTACAATTGGAGGCGGTTTTATGGACCTTAAACCTAAAGCAAGAACACTGAAGAAGGAAATAAATAAATGGGAGCTCCTCAAAATTAAACATTTTTGTGCATCAAAGAACTTCATCAAGAAAGTAGAAAGACAGCCTACACAATGGGAGACAATATTTGGAAATACATATCAGATAAAGGTCTAGTATCCAGAATTTATAAAGAGAGATTGTTCAACTCAACAACAAAAAGGCAGTCAACCCAATTACAAAATGGGAAAAAGACTTGAACAGACACCTATCAGAAGAGGAAATACAAATGGCCAAAAGGCACATGAAGAGATGCTCAATGTCCCTGGGCATTAGAGAAATGCAAATCAAAACCACAATGAGATATCATCTCACACCCACCAGAATGGCCATTATCAACAAAACAGAAAATGACAAGTGCTGGAGAGGATGCGGAGAAAGAGGCACACTTATCCACTGTTGGTGGGAATGTCAAATGGTGCAACCACTGTGGAAGGCAGTTTGGCGGTTCCTCAAAAAGCTGAATATAGAATTGCCATACGACCCAGCAATACCATTGCTGGGTATCTACTCAAAGGACTTAAGGGCAAAGACACAAATGGACATTTGCACACCAATGTTTATAGCAGCGTTATTTACAATTGCAAAGAGATGGAAACAGCCAAAATGTCCATCAACAGACGAGTGGCTAAGCAAACTGTGGTATATACATACGATGGAATATTATGCAGCTTTAAGACAGGATAAACTTATGAAGCATGTAATAACATGGATGGACCTAGAGAACATTATGCTGAGTGAGTCCAGCCAAAAACTAAAGGACAAATACTGTATGGTCCCACTGATGTGAACAGACATTCGAGAATAAACTTGGAATATGTCATTGATAACAGAGTCCAGCAGGAGGTAGAAACAGGGTAAGATAATGGGTAATTGGAGCTGAAGGGATACAGACTGTGCAACAGGACTAGATACAAAAACTCAAAAATGGACAGCACAATAATACCTAATTGTAAAGTAATCATGTTAAAACACTGAATGAAGCTGCATCTAAGCTATAGGTTTTTTTTTTACTATTATTATTACTTTTATTTTTTCTCTATATTAACATTCTATATCTTTTTCGGTTGTGTTGCTAGTTCTTCTAAACCGATGCAAATGTACTAAGAAATGATGATCATGCATCTATGTGATGATATTAAGAATTACTGATTGCATATGTAGAATGGTATGATTTCTAAATGTTGGGTTAATTTCTTTTTTTCCGTTAATTAATAAAAAAATAAAATCCAGACTTTAAAAAAAAAAAAGAATGTGAAATACGACAAGTCCAAATGTGCAACGGATGTCGAATACATGGAATGACATGAAGAATGCAAAATAGCTCATCAATAATTTTTATATTGATTACATGTTAAATTGATATTTTGGATATAGTGGGTTAAATAAAGTATACACTTAAAATTGTTTTCATCTATTCCTTTTTTACTTTTTTACAAACATGGCTACTAAAAATTTTTCATTACATATGTGGCTTGCATTATGTTTCCTTTGGACAGCATTGTTTTAGTAGCTAGAAGCCAGAAAGCCTATGTTCTAATTCTCTTGCTGTCTTTTACCACCTCTGTGACTTAAGGCCATTTACTCCATTTCTCAGTCCTAGGAGAGTTAGGATTAAATTCTTTTAGCAAATATTTAAAGCTTTTACTATCTACAAAGAACTCATTTAAATTATGTAGCAAATGTAAGATGTGACATGATCCACAAACTCAAATTAGTGTCTCCCCTTTCATCACCACTCATGAGTCAATGAAGACAGAAGTCAACAATGAAAATATCTCATCATTTTTATTTCCTTCACTGATAACTGACATTAACTTAAAATAGTTTCTGAGATCCGAGGTCATGTGTACACATTGTATATATTCTTTTGCTCCTCTGAGCCTTGAGTCTTTGGGCATGTCCTGGAGGCTCCCCCAACTCCAGATTCTGTCCAAAAATTAAGTTCACTGTGGTAGAATCCTGGTGCGATCCCATACCACGTTGACTGTGGTCTTAGTCATGTGACTTGCTTTGACCAATGGGACATTAGTAAGCGTGATACAAGGAGAACAGTGCTTGCACATTGAAGCTGGTCTTCTTGGGATACTCATTCTTGGGATCCAGCTGCCATGCTTTGAGGAAGCCCAAGCAGTCATGAGTAGAGGCCTACACAGAGGCGGTATGGGACAGGGATTCGTTCAGACAGTACTTCTTAATCTGGGTTGATTTTGCCCCCCCCCCCCCCCCCCCCAGGGACATTCGGCAATGTCTGGAGACATTTTTGATTGTCCTAATTGGGAGTGGGGTGGAGAAGTGTGTGCAATCAGCATTGGGTAGGTAGAGGTCAGGGATGCTGCTAAACATCATTCAATGCACAAGATGGCCCCCACAACAAAGAATTATACAGCTCAAAAGCCAACAGTGCTGAGGTGGGGAAACGCTGGTCTAGACTAAGATTTGTCCATAACCTGGTTCCTATAGATCAAGGATAAAGAGGATTGAGAGCAAAAGAGCTCACATAGAAATAAAATCATCTATAGCTGCTGTTTTAATCTTGTACATCTACCAGTGACAGCTCTCTGGAAAATTTGCTCCTCATCATAATTTTAGATGCTCTCTATTAGCATTCTCATCAATCCCAATTTGTACACTTCCCCTTGTTTACCCTCAGCATTTCAAAATCATAACTCATAAAACTGTTGAGCCAACAGCTGTTTGATTAGTTACCCCAATGCAGTTATGGCACCATCTTCTTGACACCATCAAGGCCAAGGTTTGTCTCAACTCAATCCTAGCTTCCAAATTTCCATTCATCAACAATCCTGGAAACCAGGGACTTTAACCTTTACTGTTTTATCATCCATCAGCAGTGTTATCAAAGAACTGTGGCCCCACCATGCTAACAAGAAGCTCATGTTCCCCCTGAGAACATGCATATACTTAGAGGAATCCCATTATTAATTAATTTTGCATATGAGAGAAAGTTTAAGGACATAAAAGTCACAGCAATGTTGTTAGTAAGTTTTACTAGGAGAGTTTAAAAGAATTAATTAACAGACTCATTTGATAAAAAATTTAAACATATGCCTGAGTATAGATCATATTGCTATGGTATGCTACATAAATATAATAAACCATTGTAGGTAAGGGTTTTTTTTTCTTTTTAATAATGCAGCACATACACGTTTCCATGCTGACTTAAAAAGGTGTAAACATTCTGCCGAAATTGGTCGTTTAGTCAACTTTCAGTAAGCAGACTTACTAAAGGAGTTTTAAAAAATACTTGATGTGCAAGCTAACACAGTTTACAAGGTACAAAGACCCAGATGAAAAATCCCCAATACTTCACATGAAGTTGGCTTACTGTAGGCTGCAACTCAACTGCAAGCGGCCTTTGTAACTGATGGAGAGCCAATTCTTGGCAAGAGTTAATAAAAACTCAGCCATTTCTCTAACCTGTAATTTTCATGGAAGACTATTAAAGTGTGACCACCATCACCACCACACAGTCCTCCACCTTGACAAAACGCATTCTCTTCCCTGAAATTTTATTTGTACCCAGGGATTGGCCAATACTGCACTTGCTTCTTGACCTTGTGAAAAACCTTTTTCCTGGTTTCTATGGAGAGGGACTGGGAAGAGGCACTTACTCCAGGGATGTGGATCACTTAAGATTAGGGTCCTGCCTAGGGGGTGGCTGTGTTCCCAGGATCAGGTCTACCAGAAAGTGAGCAGTGGGAAGTTATGAAGTTGGCCCAGGACCACTGAATCTACCTAAAACTGAGGAATCTGGAGGGGCCTTGGTTTGATCCACCGCCCTACTAAGAAGACCCTTTGGGTCAGGGTTCAGATGGTGGCTGGCATTGGTTTTTTCAACAATGAGGGGCAAGTCTACAGATCAGGCATCAGCAGATTTTAATTGTGAAGGGTCAGATGGCAAACAGTTTAGGCTTTATGGGCCAAGAGCAAAATGGAGGAGGACATCACGTAGGTACTTATATAACAAGGGAGAACACAAATTTCCATGTTCTTATCGATAGAATTCAAACTATAACAATAATTGAGTACATTTTATTTTGTAATACACCCTACTAATGAGAAAGGAAATTTTTGGGGGGGGTGGATAATGTTTTTTCTAATTGGGGTTCACAAGCAGTGTACCCTATCATCTCAGAGATTGCAAATGTTCATCTGTAAGAACTATTTTTGCTCACTGATACAAAAACAGGCAGCACATCCTACTAGAGTTGAGCACCAGTCACCTGTGGGGGGTCTGGGGTGTTCAGGTTGAGTGAGGGTCACTACTGGCTACTAGGTACCTCCCTCCCATGGCCTCTTCCCAACACTCTTCCTCTGTGCCAGTGAGGCAGATCAGAAAGGTCCAGATGGCGACCTGGAGCCCTCCCACGGGGCAAAGACCTCTGTTCTTTGCGACCACCCAGAGCCTCTCAACCTCCCACCCTGGGTGTGTGGGCAACCCTTGCCCCCACCCACCTCCAGCACTCCCTCCCTCTCTGACTTCTCCAGCTTCCCCTCCAGTTCCCTCCCTACATCCTCTTCCCCCCTTCCAAATGTCCCCTAGTCCTCTCTCTCCAACACCCCGCGCCTCGCGCCTCCTCCCCCTTCCACTCCTCCCCAACCTCCTCTGGTCTCTTCCTCCTCCCAGTCCCATCTCCCCCACCCCTCCCTCTCCAGCTCCTCCTCTCTTCCAGTCCCTCCCACCCCTCCAGCTCACCCCCAGCTTCTCCTCCTCTTCCAGTTCCTCCTCCCGCTCATCCTCCCTCTCCTCCTCCCACTCCTTCTCCCCCTCCAGCTCCTCTTCCGCTCCTTCTCCCTCCCCAGATCTTCCTCCCTTCCAGCTCCTCCTACCCCTCCAGCTCTCCCTCCAGCTCCTCCCCGTTCAGCTCCTCCTCCCGCCCCCCCTCCTGCTCCCCCTCCTGCTCCTCCTCCCGCTCCTTCTCCCCTCCAGCTCCTCCTCCGCTTCTTTTCCCTCCCCAGGTCTTCCAGCTCCTCCTACCCCTCCAGCTCTCCCTCCAGCTCCTCCTCCCGCCCCTCCTCCCGCTCCTTTTCCCTCTCCAGCTCCTCCTCCCGCTGCTCCTCCGGTCCAGCCGCCCGCCGCGCTTTCCCGCTCCCGCCAGCCGCAGGCGCCGCCAGCCCCGCGCCCCGCCATGCCGAACATCGTGCTGTTCAGCGGCAGCTCGCACCAGGACCTGTCCCAGCGCGTGGCCGACCGGCTGGGCCTGGAACTGGGCAAGGTGGTCACCAAGAAGTTCAGCAACCAGGAGACCAGGTGGGGCCCGCGCGGGTCCCCGGCCCAGGAGGGGCTCGGGGCGCGGGGTGCGTGCCCCGGCGGGGAGAGCCGCCTGCCCGGGACCCCCTCCCGGACCCCCTCCCCGGCCCGGCGCGCTGCCCTTCCGGGGCGGGCCGGCAACCAGAGGCGCCCGCGCCACGGCGGCCCCGCGGCAGCCCGGAAGGGCGAGATCCCGGCGCTCGCCACCCGCGGGGAGAGAGGGCGCCGGCGGCGGAACCCGGGCCCGCGGGTGCTCCCAGGCTGCTCGTCCCGAGCGCCGCGTCCCCTGCACAGCTGAATCCCAGCCCCGGCGTGGTACAGCCCCCAGCCCTGGCCGCACACCGGGGTCACCTGGGGAGGTTTAAAATGCCGGTTCCCAGCCACCAGCACCACCCAGCGGGTCCGATTCAACGGGCTGGGCAACATGTTTTTAAAGCCCCCCCCCCCCCAGGTGACTCTAATGAGCCGCTTGGGTGAAAACCACTGGGCTGATGAGAGGATGTGGTTGTGCAAAAGGTTTTACGGAGTTTGAGAACTCCAAGCACACGTGCTAAGTGTCCCTGTGGTGTTTCTCATTTGTCTGCCTGGATGATGGACTTTCAGCTTCTTGCGAAGTGGGACTGTACTGTGTTCAGTGGCCCCGCCATGGTGTGAGTGTTGATTTCTACTCATTTCTCAAGTCCCCAAGAAGCGCTCGCCTGTGCCCGTCAGCATGGTCAGGTGGGGGGCATCCTCCCACGCTGGGTCAGGGGCTCCTCTTTCCACCTACCTGACTCCACAAAGCTCTCTGAACAGTTTCAAGTGGATTCCTCTCCAACCCCCTCCTTTAAATGTTTAGCACTCTACACAATTAAAGATAATTGTTATATCATTGGCAAAGATCCAGTTCAGCCACCACGTTCAATAGATGGTGCTGGGGCAATGGGACATCCATAAGTGAAAAATATACATATATAAACAAACAAACCTCCATCCATACTTCCCACCATTTACAAGCATTAACTTGAAATGGATCATAGACCTAAATGTAAACTCTGAAACTATAAAACTTCTAGAAGGAAAATAGGAGGAAATCATTGTGACCTTGGGTTAGGCAAAATTTCTTAGATCCCAAGGCATTCTATTAATACATATGAACATGGTCTCCAGTGTGGTCCGGAGTCACGGTGTTTCTTGCCCAGTTGGCTTTTTAGGATATATGGATCCCTTGTGACTTCTTCCAAGTGGTAAATTACAGTTAGGAGGCTCTGGTGATATATAAGTAACGAAATGTGAATGAGTGGTGGGCAGGTTAAAGAATTCAGCTTTATCCAGTTTGATACAGACTTGCTGGAGGATGATCAAGGGCTCTGCAGGACAGGCCTGGGTTTGCGTGGTGCAGGATTTTGCCACTCCTGTTCAAGTTTCAGTGGCTTTAAGAACAGGAAGGGGATAATAGTTTTGTCCAGGTAGTAATGTAGTATAAATTAAAGGAGAGACTTCTGGATGAAGTGGATTTTGAAAGCAAATATATTGCCCTTCTATGTGATCTCAGTGCAGCACAATCCTTTGCTAAAGAGCCTGGTTACTCTAGATCAGAAGTTCATTACTAACTTAATGTCTGTTTCTGCTAAAAATACTGTGTGTACTGTCGTTGGGATAAATTCACTCAGACAATTGAAGTCGAGTTTATACGTTTGTTTTACGTAAAATGCATATTCCAATTTATTTGGTTTTGAGTATTTCATAACTACCACTTGATAATTAGAAACCATGAGGTCTCAAAAATCAATCAGCATAAAATCTGGGAATTTAGGTAAAATAGAAAAAATTGACTTCCCGGTGTTTCTCTTTTTGATGAACTGTACAGATATGGAGTTTGCTTTTATAAAACATGTTTCTCTGGACAAGGTGCTGCCGGTGATCTGGTTTTTACTGTGTGGTCCCGAAGAAGAAACACAGAAGGGCAAAAGGAAGAGTTGAAATGGATTCAGTTCACGTTAGGAGGATCCCTTCCTGAATCTCCTCCTGCTCAGCCAGAACCAGAAATCTGGTTTCCTGTCTTCTGGTCATGCTTCTTCCAGTATTTTAAAATGCTACCTAAGTGGACACAGCACGTTCTAATTTTACCTTCTCATCTCTAAATCATTTCAGATGTGCAGGGAGATGCCTGTCCCAACTTCATTCTTGACCACTGAAATCCTACAATGACTTCTTAGGACAGCACTGGTGATGATGCCTGAAAATCTCTGTTGGAACCTTGTGGCGGCAGTGTCAATAGCTGTGTGGCGAGCCCCAAGGTTCTGGTTGTCTATTGCTATGTGACAGATTGCCACAAAGCTTAAAACAACTGTTTATTTTGATCATAAACCTACAGTTTGGGCAAAGCTAGCAAGGAAGGTTTGTTTCTGCCCTGGGTATTGGCAACTGGGCAGCTAGCAGAGGTTGGAGTAACCACTCCCAAGATGACTCACTCACCTGGCTGGTGAGTTAGCCTGTTGCCTAGAAGCCTGGTTAGGAACCTTGGTTCCTCTTCCCCTGGGTCTCTCCAGGGGTCTGCTTGAGCTTCCTTATAGCATGGAAGCTGGGTTCCAGGAGTTAGTGTCCTAAAAGCTACAAAGTGGAAGGTGCCAGTCTATTAAGGCCTGCCTGGAAGTTGGCACATTGTCACTTCTTTCGCATTCTATTGGAAAAGCAGTCAGAGAGCCCTTCCAGATTGAGCGGGTAGGGAACCTAGGCCTTCCTTCTTGATGAAAGTAGTCTCAACGAGTTTAGGGCCACCTTTTAATTACCACACTCATTCATTATTGAGTCAAACTCTTCAGCCTTCTTATTTGGGGAGGAGTAGAGATCTGCCTTAACAGCCAATGGATGCTACCTTCTATCCCCAGTTTTTAAAAGAAGGTTCTAGGTTTGTTCTAGGTTTAAAAGACCTAGAACATAGATTAGGCGTGATCATCTTTATGAGAAGCAAGAAGAGCTTTGGGAGAAACGTTACAGTGGTGACGGTAGTCCTCTCCTCCCCTGGACATGTAAGGTTTGTCCTCCCTAGTCATATAGGGATTGGGAAAAATACACCATTTGGGGGATAAACAGCCATAAGACCAGGGGTTGGCAAACGTTTTCTTTAAAGGGACAGCTAGTAAATAGATCCGATGTTGCTGGCCACACAGAGTCTCAGTTGCTGCCCCTGCTCTTTTGCCTGTTCTCATCTCCTTTCCCTTAAAATGTAAAAACCATTTGTATTTGTTCCCTCTGATTGCTCAGGTTTACTCAGACTTAGTGACTTAAAACACCACAGTTTTATCTTACAGTTCTATAGATTAGAAGGCCGACATCTGCATTCCTTTATGAAGGTTCTGGAGGAGAAGCCCTTTCCTTGCCTTTTCCAGCTTCTAGAGGCCTCCTACAATCCTCGGCTCAGTTCAAAGCCAGCAACATAGTATCTCTCTGCCCTGCTGCATTCATCACACCTCTTTCTTTGATTCCAACCTTTTCTGTCTCTCTCCCACTTTCAAGGACCCTCGATATCCTCTACTCTTAAGGGCCCGTCTGGATAATCCAGGATAATCTCCTTATTTTAAAGTCAGCTGATTAGCAACTTTAATTCTCTCTGTAAACTTATTTCCCTTTGCCTTATAAACTAATACATTCACAGATTCTGGGGATTAGCAAGTGGAACTTTGGGGGGGGCATCATTCGGCCTCCCACAGCATTCTTAGCTCATGGGCCATACAAAAACAGGCTGCAGGCTCCAGCTGTCAACCTTTGAACTCTACAATTCTGTGATTTCCCAATTTACTTCATCCCACCGTTGAGGGGATGTTCATAAAGGAATTACATGTAGCTCCTTAGAACTTGAAATAGGAAGGTGCACATAGAATTCTGACCCTCTCATCCCAAGATTGGTGTCATACTGTTCCTATCCAGAGCAGAAAACATGCGAGAACATGACCTAATGTTAAAAAAAAAAAAACCTCGATTTTTAGAACATATCAACTCAAAAAAACTTTGTTTTTTTGTCTTCTAATTAGTCTATCTGAAGTTGGGTATAAGCTTCTGTTGTTTCAGATAGACTAACAGATGGTTTCTCAGATGCAGATTTGCTTTAAAATTTTCTTTAGATAATAACTGACTCTTTTTAATAAAACAATTTTATTGCGTATAATAGACTTCTGATAGTTGGAGAAGGGTAATTATTCATGTGCCTCACTTATACTTTTAAAATAAGCTGCATTGTATTTCTTTTTTGGATGAGGCTTTGTTCATTTAGTCAGTGCTACTGTAATGTAGTGTGTTCCTAAAAATCAGCACACCATGCAAAATCGCACAATAGGAACCCCAGGACTTGTGGGGAAAATGGGGCTAGGGGCAAAACACTCACAAAAAGAAGGGAATATCATAGAAACAGTAACACAGTTTTATATATGTTAAATGTTTAAGACATCCATAAATACTACAGTAAATTTGGCACTTACCCTTGAAAAAAGACTGCAGTGTGTTTGTGGAAGTGGGCCTTGGAAGGGTTGCAACTTGCACATTATTGTGAGGTGGTAGACAGGGAGCTATCTGAAATTATACAGAAAGCTAGAACAGCAAATATGGATAGGTGCGGCTTATTGTCCTTGTTAAGTGTTTGTGTGTGCTTAGTATTTCTGAGTGAGTCCATTCAGCTGAGTGCAATTTTCTATAGTCTCAATTTAGGATGAGGGGTCACACATAAACAAATGCAGCATCCATGTTATCCTCAAATAGTTTCTAATTTAGCAGTCATTGGAACAAATTCCCCTCTTCAAAATGAGCATTATAGCAGAGTGGGTCATGTTCTTGGTTCTTAGGCAGTGCTCTGGAAAATTGATTCTCCTGAGAACTTGCCTGAGCATGTGGTGCCATTCCACTTCCTTCTCATGAAGCGCACACTGTGGGGATGGGTTTTCTCTCACAGTGAACACTGACCCCTCCCAACCTTGCATATATAGGATTTGGGCTGCCATTGACTACCTGAGAAGTGGCAGTGTTCTTTAGCACTGGGTCAAGGGCTCTTGCCCCAGAAGGATAATTGGGAGCTCCTGGCTTCCCAGGGCTCGTGCCTAACCAGCTGCATCCTTGCCCTTCGTGCTGTCTCCTCGGGGCCACCATCCTGCATGGGTACCCTCTTGCCCAGGCAGCTACTCCCTTACCTCAATAAGATTCTTGTCCTCTGCTTCTCCCCACCTTGGCCCGGCTCATTGGGGGGCCTCTCTGGGCTTCACGTGGGTACGTGGGGTGTGGCTGAGTGAGACACTGTTTAGCTGGTGACGCTGTGGTAAAAGAGTAGTCCCCTTTACTAATCCTTGCTCCAGTCCTCATTGTACGAATTTGAGAATTGTTTTTTCTTACTATTCTGTGTAAATAAAGCAATGATAGCTTTACTTAAGGTCTTAGGGAAAGGCTTGAACCCTTCAATTGTGTGCTTGTGTTTAAGAAATCACTTAGGAACACAGTCGGCTACGGTGACCTAATTCGTGGCCAATGTCAGCTTATTACATTTAAAACAAAATGAAACAAAACAAGATGTCCAGAGGTAGATGGTGGCTGGTGTTGCATCAGTTACTTAATGTCAGAACCAGAGCCTCTAGGATTCTTTTGGCCTTATCTTCATGGTTATAAGATAGCCACCACAGTTCTGGTACCGCATCTAAGTTCAAACTAGGAAGAAGTGAGGAGGTCAAAAAGGAAATAAGGCATTATTTCATCATCTCAACTCCATCATCTCACTGGAGTTATTCAGTGGTACAGCCCTGGGGTCATGAGACTTCCGCTTCTATTTCATGGACCAGGACTATGTCACATGGCCCCTTGCTTCAAATGAGGCTAAAAATAACAAATTCTTTAGCTTTCTATGTCTCTGTGGTAGATGTTGGCAAGGAAGAAGAGGATTGGAGTGGGTATCAGGTGACTTGTCTTCCCTGTCTGGCATAATCTTGAATTCATGTTTAAAGTCATGTATTTTTCACTGATTTCATAAATTATCGGTCTTTGCTATCACATACTCAGTGTGTCTTGGTGAGCTATATGTTTCCTTAGCAGCTTGGAAATACCTTTTTATGCATTTTTTATTGAGCTTAATCAGGCCTTATAGCCCATTAGTTAAATGAAGAAAAGTCAGTTAAGACAGGGACCACAAAAATCATTACTGCCTTAAATGGCTTACTTTAACTTAAAAAATATAAGTTATGTTCATGCTCTAGTCTTTGGATTTAAGACCAAACACCGTGGTATATTGCTGATTGCAGTTACACATAGCTCATGTTTCTTGCCCATAGCAAATGAGAATTTAAAGATGTATAGGAAGTGTTTAGGGTAGTCTTCCTTTTCCCTCAATCCCCTTAAGGAATTACAACAATAATTATAAATGGCAGTGATGGGTTTTAAAATAAATGTTTTGGTAAGCATTTGTCTCAGCAGATGGGGACAGAAGTATGTGGACACACAAGAAAGCAGGTGAGTTAATTCCAAGAGCTGACTGGGTGGTGGTTAAAAGAGGCTTTACCATACATTGTTCCTAGGCCCTGGAATACTTGCTGTTGCTCTGATGCCTTTCCCTGGGCTCAAAACCATGAGAAATGATTACTCTATGCCTTATTTCAGGTTTTCCAACTTGGTCTGGATCATTTTTTTGTTGAAGGGTGCTACCCTGTGCATTGTAGTCTGTTTAGTAACATCCCTGGCCTCTACCCACTAAATGCCAGTAGCACCCTGGTCATGACTATCAAAAATATTTCCAGAAATTGTCTAATTCCCTGGGGGAAAGGGGGTGCAAAATTACCCCTCTTCCACCATTGAGAACCAGTGTCTTATTTGCATAAAGGATTCATTTTCTAAAATGGCAGCTAGAAGGTTTGAGCACATATCTGTTGGTATTTCCACCAGAGCCAATTTACCAAGCAGAGTGTGGTTGTCAATAGCTTGACTATTATTAGGTTAGATTCTCATGAGGCCCTGGGCATTGAGAAAAGCCTAGATGGAAGTCTAGATCTTGCTTTTCCAAGAGGAAGTGCTTCCTTCTTCCTCCTGTTATTGACCCATAGGCAAGAAAACTGAGTCGCAATCCATGTGGCTGTGTATTAGCATTTAATTGGATAATCTGGTTTAGCAATACCTTCTCTCAAGACTTACTTTCAGGTCCTAGATAACCTATTATGTATTACATCATATAACTCTTCCTGTTTTGGCACATAAATACATAGTTTGGTGTGTAGCATTATATATGTTATACGATCACTTCTACCAACTTTTAAATAAAAGGATGGCATTTGTAAGTGACTCAAAAATATTTTTATAAATATAAAAACCTATACAAGAGTAAAAAGAACAGTATACTTGACCCTCAGGTAGCCAATCCCCCAGCAAGAAAAATGATCAGCTCAGTGGGCAATCATGTTTCAGCTCCATTGCCCCAATTACTCATGCACTCAGCTCTTCAGTTCCCCCACTATTAAATGTGAGCAAACATCTGAGGAAAGACCCTCTGCAAAAGAGAAAAAACAACTTGGAGGAAACAGACTATGAAGAAAGAAAGAAACATTCCTTTTCCTCCCAGAAAAAGGAAAAACAACAACAAAAAACTTCATTAAGATCCTCAAAGAAATAAGAGATTTTACAGCCATCAACAGAAATATATTTAAATAAAGGAAAAACACAAATAAGGATAATCAGAGAACAAGAAAATAATGCTTAGAAATTAAAATGTGATCACTGAAATGAAAACAACAAAGAACTGGCTAGAAGAGTTCAGAATATAAAGTCGAGTAACTTTCAGAAAGTAGACAGAAATGCAGAAAGAGGAAGGAAAAAAGTATGAGATTAAGAGGGTCAGTTTAGCAGATCCAATTGCCAAATAATAGATGTTCCAGAAAGAACAGAGCAAATGGAGGAGAAGAAATCATCACACAAATAGCTCAAGAAAATTTCCCAAGACTGGCAGATTTAAGCTTCCAGATAGAAAGTATTTAACCTAATACCCAGTGCAATGAAGATGCACAACAAAGCAAGCCATTGTGAACTTTCAGAACCCTGAGAACAAAGTGAAGACCCCAAAAGTTTCCAGAGAGAAAAAGCAGGTCTTTTTCTCAGGAATCAGAAGGTCTTTAGACTTATCAATAGCAACTAGATGGCGTTTGAACCAGATGGCATTAGAAACTAGATGGCATTTGAACACTACTTTCATAGTTCTGAAGGAAGAAAATTGTCACCCCAGAATTCTGTACCCAGAAATACAGAAAGTTTCAGACATGTGAGTAGAAAAAAATTAGCTCCTATTTACTCTTTCTCAGGCTATTGGAGGATGCCTACCAGCAAAATGAGGAAGTACACCATGAAAGAGGATGCAGAAAATGGGAAATCTAGTGCAGAACAGGGGTCCCCAGATAGCAGCTGCATGCAGGCAGAAAGATAACCAGCTCAGACAGCTCTGGGAAGGATGTCTGCTGGACAATGAAATTGGTATCATACTTGAGTCCTCTTAAGGAGATTTAGATTGTTTGCCAAGTGTTCAGGGTTGAATTTGCATTCAATAGTTTGAAAACTTAGCAGATAAACAGATAAGACTAATTCCAAGGAAAAACAAAAATTTGCATGTGAAAGGAAAAATTTTAACTTTGTTTACTGCATGGTTCAGCTGTGAACAGCATTTATATCGTTGAAGTATGACAGTATTTGGTTTGAACATCAATCTATATTAGGATGATGGTGGGACAGGGAGGGAAACAGTTAAATCCTCAACTTTCATAATGGGAAATAAATATGTGATGCTGAAAATGAAAAATAAAAACGTAGAACTGAAGTATACTGGCTAGAAGACTTGGAAGTAAATACCAAAAAACTATACAAAGAGTTGAAATTGGTTGCCCCTGGGCGGTTTGTTATAAGCAATCTAGATATACAGCATTGATTAAAAAAAAAAAACTAAATACAATATTATGCAGAAACGAGTTAACACAGCAGGTCCAAGACTGCTCTCCTTAGAAAGGCCTACTACCTGCAAGGTTGGCACTTGGCTGGCAGCTGGGAACTTGGACTTCACAAAGGTTCCCACTATTCCCTGAGTGTCTGTGTCTAAACTGTATAAACAGTGTGGTTTCTGCTGAACACCTGCTTTCCTTTCGGGAGTGTGGAATTTTGGTACCTGTTAGGCAGAGGGTGCCTACGTAAGCGGGCCCCCAGTGAAACCCCTGAGCACTGAGTCTCTAACGAGACGCCCTGGTGGACAATATTTCACACATGTTGTCACCATTCAGTGCCGGAGGAATTGAGTGGATCTGTTTGACTCCACTGGGAGAGGACTCTTAGAAGCTTCCGCTGGCTTTTCTCCAGACCTGGCCCCATGTCCTTTTTCCTGCTGCTGACTCTGTTCTGTGTCTTCTCACTGTAATAAATCGTATCCATGAGTATGACTATTTGTGGAGACTTCAGAAACCTCTTCGTAAAATCATCAGACCTGGGCATAGTCTTGCCACCCCTGTCCCTGCCCTAAGCCGCAAATGTACTTTAATATCCACTGCTGGGATCCTTGTTTTTCTAGCGTGGAGATCGGCGAAAGCGTGAGAGGCGAGGACGTCTATATCATTCAGAGCGGCTGCGGCGAGATCAATGACAACCTCATGGAACTCCTCATCATGATCAACGCCTGCAAGATCGCCTCGTCGTCCAGGGTGACGGCCGTCATCCCGTGTTTTCCCTACGCCCGGCAAGATAAAAAAGACAAGGTATGGGGTGTGTCCTGTTCGAAAAACCTGCGCCAGGTTTATGTCTACGTTTTTCCTTTCACTTATTGCCTCGGTTCGAATAGCAAGGAATATTCGATGAAAATAGACTTTTTGATCTTGTCTTTTTCAGTGATTTGTCTTTTTTTAATATATATTTTTATTTGGAAATCTTCACACACATACAATCCATCCATAGTATATAATCAATGAGTGGCTCACAATAGCATCACATAGTTGTGCATTCATCACCATGATCACTTTTAGAACATTTGCATCACTCAAAATAAGCAATAAAAGAAAAAACTCATATATTCCATACCGCCTACCTCTCCCTTTCATTGACCACTAGTATTTCAATCTACCCATTTTTTTTACCCCTTATCCCCCCCATCCCTATTATTTCTTTATTTTTTATCCTTATTTTTTTTTACTCATCTGTCCATGCCTTGGATAAAAGGAGCATTAGACATAAGGTTTTCACAAAGCGAAAACAAAGTGATTTTCTTTGAACCAGCCATAACATTAAGTTAATGTTTGTAGAAATGGAAATATCAAGCAGGCCTGCTGCTTTTTAAAACAAACCAAAACCAGGCGGGCCACAGTGGTTCAGCAGGCCGAGTACTTGCCTGCCGTGCTGGGGACCTGGGTTTGAGTCCGGTGCCTGCCCATGCAAAAAAAAAAAAAGAAACCAAAACCAACCATATTTTTACAGGTCTTAAAATACCATTATTGTCCTTGTGGTGATGGGACCATTGTGGATCTGTGACCATGGTAGTGAACACGTGACCCTAAAAGTGATAAAACTACACAGACCTAAACACACACACACACATCAACGAGTGCAAATAAAACTGGGGAGGTCTGAATGAGCTCAGTGGATGGTATCAATGTCAGTGTCATTGTTGTGATATTGTACTATCATTGTGCAAGATGTTACCATTGGGGGAAACTGGGTAGAAGGTACAAAGCTCACTCTGTTGTTTCTTACAACTGCATGTGAATCGCTATCTCAAAATAAAAAGTAAAACTTGCAAAATACCATTATTTTTAACCTTTCAATGAGAATGAAGTTAATATTCTCTTCGCAACATTAGCACTTAAAAGGTTCTGTGAGTTTCTAGAAGAAATTGAAAAAGATATGGTCTTTGCCTTCCAGGTAAATCAGAGAAGTTGGAGTTCAAGGGAAATTCTAAAGGGGATCAGCTCTAAGCCATTATTTCTGCTACATCTCTTATGAATAGATGTCCAATCCAATTCTGCGTGATGTGTAACTAATTGTGAGAAGGGTCTCCCTCCCCTTGTATGCCTCCATTTATCTCCCTTGTTTATTTTCTGAAATAATACACAACACAATCTCCTCAGATCAGAAAAAAAAAGCCCTTTGTAAACATGAATTCATATACCAAGAGCTTCCTAAATTTTGAATCCCAGCTTCTTCAGATGGGGATTCCAGACCTCACACTGAACACAAGCATCAGTTAATTTCTTGTTAAAAATTTGCTCTGCAGGGTTGCATCCGGCACTCATCATGTACAGATTAGAAGGGGTTAGCAAATTTTCTGCAAAGGGCCACATGGTCTCTGTCCCAACTACTCAATTCCAATTGTAGTACAAAAGCAGCCACAGATGATATGAAAATGAATAGGTATGGTTATGTTTCTGTGAAACCTTATTTCTGGATACTGAAATCTGAATTTCATTTAATTCAGGTGTCATGACATTTCATTCTTTTGACTTTTTCCTCCCAACTATTAAAAAGTATGAAAACCTTTCTTGGTTTGTGAGCAGTACTACAAGTGGCTGACCAGATCTGGCTTGTGGGTCACAGTTTGCCAATGCCTAGATAAGAGCATTGACTGTGTGTGTGTGTGTCTGTCTGTCACTTAGTGACTTAACTTTAGCTTTTGGGCACCTAAAACCTCCGGTCACACCTAATGCTGTAAAGTCCGGTCCTCCTGCTTACTCTGCATTTTTTTTCTAAGTAAAGTTGACTTGAAAATTATATTTATAAATTTCAATTTACTTATTTTGTTCCATCCTTACGGTCCATTGTCTTAGCAATCCCTCCCCTCCATGCCTTACCACAAGATTGATTGGTCTCCCCATCCTTGTCTACACTGTAAAGGAGCTAATATTCTGCTGCTACTTCGGTTTCACGTGGCAAGAAGTTTCCTACATTCTCACACCAGAACCATTTTCTTAATCGAGTGCTCCTCTGTCACCAATAGGGTTTGCACTTTGTGTATGGCTCTGAGAAAGGTGATACACATAGTTGCTTATCCGTGTCTCCTCTTCAGAAAATTACTCCTTTATCCCTCAGAAAACTGCTCCATTTATCATTACGTGGCCCATTGCCCACCGTTTGGTTCCATTTTGACTGATATTAATCTTGAGAAGCCTACTTTTTTTGTATTCAATTTGTAGTTTACCTCTTGTTCTGAGGCTACAGCTTCATACTTTGATTCTTCTTTTTATCTATAATGAAGTCTTTGTTATATAGAGAAACAGCCGTCTGTCCACCAACCTTATGTGGGTCACTCTTGCATGCTGCAGGGGGCGGGACAGCCCTCCTGGCCTCTGTCCTCTAAATGCCAGCAGTGCCCCCAGCTGCTGTGCTAACAAAAAGAGCCTTGCAGATTTCTTAAAGCCCCACTGGGTTTAGCCATTCTGTAGAATCACACTGTCCAACTTAGCTATTTACCCATTTTCCTAGGGTCAGACATTTAGATGTGTTTTCCAGTTTCAGCCATTCCAAACGTTTTTTTTTTTCTTCCTTTCAACCTGCTTCATTCCTTCTGGAAGCTCTAGGAAAGAATCCTTTCCTTGCCTCTCCTGATTTCTGGTGGCTGCTGGCATTCCTTAGCTTGAGGCGGTGTAATTCCAGTCTTGGCTTCTGTCTTCATGTAGTCTTCTCTTCATATGGTCAGTTTTCTTAGAAGAAAAATTCTTCTCCTAGTCTACAGGAGGAGGTCTCGGCAGCCCTCTCAGAATCTCTATTGTCCTCTTTCCTTCCCTTGATTGCACTGTGCTATTTAATGCACAAGGAAATGTTCATTCCATATATATAGAATGACCTGCAAAGAAGCCCAGAAAAAGCTAGGACCTTTTAATCATGTGCAAAGCTGGCTTCATCTTCTTTCATCTTACTACCTTTCAAGCAAGCTCTGCACATAAGTAATTGTTATTTCTGGTTTTTATTTTTATGTGCAAGAAACCAGGGAGAAGTTCTAACAGTGAAGCAAGAGTTTCATAAATTAGGACACTTCAGTGCAATATGACATGAATATGGAAAATTGATGCAGACAATGTTAATCGTAAAAGACATGGTGTAGAAGTAGTCTGAGTTCTGTGATCGCAGCTTTGGAATCAAATGGACTTTGATTGGAGTTCTAGCTCTGCTATTTATTCAGTTTGTCCTTTGTAAAAGTTACTTAAACTGTATCTTTAGTTTTCTTATCAGTAAAATACAGACAGTATTAGATACTATTTATAAAGTATCTAGCATATAATATAGGAGTGGACATACTTTTTCTGAAAAAAGCCAGTTGTTAAATATTTTAGGCTTTGTGGACCAGATGCTCTGACTTCACAACTACTCAGTTCCATGGTTTTAGTGTGAACGCCACCCTAGCCCATATGGAAGTGAATGAGCATGGCCGGATGCCAAGAAATCTTCATTTATGGACACTGAAATCTGAATTTCATATAACTTTTACATTGCAAACTGTTCTTTTGATTGCTTTTCAACCATTTAAAATGTAGAAAGCCAGCCTTAGCTCACAGGTCGTATAAAAACAGGTGGTGGGCCAGATTAGGCCCTTGGGCCATAGTTTACCATCCCTGTATGCTGTAGATGCCCAATAATTGCTAATTCCCTTCTCTGGTGAAAACGGTGTGCTGTGTGCAAGGCTGGAAACAATTACTTTTGAAGGGAGTAAAGGACTTGGACCTTTGGGATTTACTTTCTTCTTTCAAAAGCATTTTCAATATTATGTTCTCTTTTCAATGATAAAGGTTTTGTTTTGCTTTTTCTTTTTAAAACCAGAGAAACTGAGGACAGTTGTCCTGACATGAATTTCTACAGCCCTGTGACTTTATTTAAAGCTTGCCAAATTTATGCTTTTGGCAGGGAGGCATTTGGTACATTAAAAATAAAGACACTGGACTAGCCAAAGTGTCTTTATCATGATTGGGATGATGTGCAAAACTGTTTGCCCTTTATACATTTTTCATTAGGGGAATCTAATGTTTCATTTTTAAGTACTGTATTTAGTTTTATCTTTGTTGAAATGCTGTACCAATTTTGCTCTCTATAGGCTATAAAAGTCAATTAATTGTCCCTCTCTCTCTACAAGATTCAGTTGGGTGTCGAGCCAAACCAGGAAACGCCATACAAAAACCAAATTTGTAAACAAGGTCTGAAGAAGAAAATCAGAAAGTATGAATTTAGAAATTACTCCTGCACTTTGGATCCCAGAAGTAAGAAACACTTGATGCCAGTGAAGAGAAATAAGAATGTAGGGATCTTTGTACCAGTTGCAAAAGTATTCAAAGAGCCTGAAAAGAATGAGCATTGTGACTTGGATTCTGTTATGAGGAAGTTGTGGAACATCTTCTAAATCAGTGAGGCCAGTGACTAAACCTTAGAAACTTGATGATATAGAGATTCTGTTACTAAATATTTATTGAAGAACTACCATATACACGGGATAGAGCTTTGTGCTACAGATGATGTGAAAATCAACAAAACCAAGTCTTGTCCTTGAGGAGAGTAGAGTCTAACTGTAAACATATATCTTCTAACATCGATTTTTCAGCAGGCATCACAGAGCAGTCCCAAATGGTAGGGTACAAATGATCAGTTAATGCTGTGTCACTTTAGAGAGGAAAGGTGATTTCCCTCTGGAATTCTCAGAGTGTTTTAAACTTGGGTGATCTGAACCAGAGCTGGAAGATCAAACACGTTGAGTTGGCAGAACTGGGGATGGAGAGGGGACGAGGCGTGCATGTGGGTAGGGATGCGTTGAGAGGTGGTAAGGTTTCAAGTCTTCTCTAGAAGAGTGGAGAGCACACCTAGTGCAGTCTGCAATGAGGTTCCCTGTAGCAGAGGGCCTGGGAGAACAGATCTCAGTAGGCTAGAGCCAGGCAAGTCCTAAGGGGTTTGGATGGTAGTAAAGCTGAAAAAATGTGGTTTTATCCCAAAGGCATCATGGGATGTAGAACAGAGGAGTTATACAATATGGGTTACTAGAGTAGACTGAAAAATTAACTTAAAAAAAATTAGAGGGCAGGCCATGGTGGCTCAGCAGGCAGAGTACTTGCCTGCCATGCTAGAGACCCAGGTTCGATTCCCAGTACCTACCCATGCAAAAAAATTTAAAAATATTTCCCCATAATCTCACTTCATAAAAATATCTACTGTTAGCATTCTGGCATATTTTCTCATTCTTTCCTTGTGTGTTAAAATACATATATATGTTTTGGGATTTCCTATGTATATTTAAGTGTTTATATGGTATCTGTTGGTCCTCCACCAATTTCCAATGTCAAACATGTTGTCTGGCAATAGCAGACAGTCAATAAGTATTTTTTTTAATCTTTAAATTTTTTTTTAAACATAGCAACATACAAACATGAACATTCTTACCATATGATCATTCCATTCTTGGTATATAATCAATAACTCACAATATCATACAATATCAACAATATAGTTGCATATTCATCACCATGATCATTTTTTAGAACATTTACATCAATTCAGAAATAGAAATAAAAAGAAAAATCTCAAACATACCATACCCCTTACCCCTCCCTCTCACTGACTACTAGTATTTCCATCTACCCAATATATTTTAGTCTTTGTTTCCCCTATTTTTTTCTATACCCCTTATCACTCCCTTTCATTGATCATTAGCATTTCAATCTACTAAATTTATTTTAACATTTGTTCCTCCATTATTTATTTTTAATCCATATGTTTTACTCGTCTGTCCATACCATAGATAAAAGGAGCATCAGGCACAGGGTTTTCACAATCACACAGTCACACTGCGAAAGCTACATCATTATGCAATCATCTTCAAGAAACATGGCTATTGGGACACAGCTCTATATTTCAAGCACTTCCCTCCAGCCTCTCCAATATACCTTAACTAAAAAGATGATATCTATATAATGCGTAAGAATAACCTCCAGGATAACCTCTTGACTCTGTTTGAAATCTCACTGCCATTGACACTTTATTTTGTCTCATTTCTCTCTTCCCTCTTTTGGTTTAGAAGGTTTTCTCAGTCCCTTGTTGCTGAGTCTCAGCTCATTCTAGGATTTCTGTCCCACATTACCAGGAAGGTTTACACCCCTGGGAGTCATGTCGCATGTAGACAGGGGGAGGGCAGTGAGTTTGCTTGTCATGTTGGCCAAGAGAGAGAGGCCACATCTGAGCAACAAAAGAGGTTCTCTGGGGTGACTCTTAGGCCTAATTTTAAGTAGGCTTAGCCTATCCTTTGCAGGGATAAGTTTCATAGGAACAAACCCCAAGATTGAGGGCTTAGCCTATTGCTTTGGTTGTCCCCACTGCTTGTGAGAATATCAGGAATTCTCCATATGGGGAAGTTGAATTTTCCCCCTTTCTCACCATCCCGCCAAGGGGACTTTGCAAATACTTTTTTATTCCCTGTTCAAATCACTCTGGGATTTATTGGGGCATCACTCTGGACAAACCTACAAAATCTCATGCCCTACTCAAGGTTCTGTGTACTTATGATGCTCAATTAAACTGTCCACGTAAGTTATATTAGGAAATGCACTAGTCAAATTATAAATTTTGTACCAAATAAACATTTGATCAATAAGTATTTTGATTGTTAGAAATGAAACGAATAGTTCTCTTTTGTTATTGCTAAGTATGTGAATTTTCTTGTCATGCTTAATTAATATTTCCTAGTGGTTTATCTTTCTCATAAGCGTCCTGGATAGCAGAATTAATGTCCACCTTTTTCCTTCCCTCTCCCTCTTATAAAATCCAAATCTTTTATATTTTAGAGCCGTGCCCCAATTTCTGCAAAACTTGTGGCCAATATGCTTTCAGTCGCCGGGGCGGATCACATCATCACCATGGACCTGCACGCCTCTCAGATACAGGTATCTATCGGACTTCCTGCTCCTGGCTGTGATCAGGGGCTGAAGGCCAGTATTTAAATCCTAATTCTCTCTCTCTGTGTCTCAAGGTAAATACTTGTAGAAAGAATTTCTCATGTTTGAATCTGTCTGTGATTCCTGACTGGGATTTGGAGCTTTACTGAGTTTAGAAATAAAATTTAATGACTCTGTGGCCTATTTGCATTTCCATGCTCCCAATCATTTTTGGAGGCATGGGAATGGTTTCTTGGTAGTAAGCTCTAAATAAATTCCATCTCAATTTCTAGAAGATAATTTGAATGACAGAGTTGATGGTCTTCCACCCCTTCACAACCTATTTCCCTCACATGAAAAACAGACCAAATTATACCGGACCCACTTTGTGATGCATAGTGAATGTACAGTACTTGGTTTATAATGGTGCTTTAGAAACAACCTCAACCTCTCTTCTTCCCCAGTGTCCTGCAAAACCATTCTGTTCTTTCTCACAATACAGGAAGTGAGAAGAAAAGAGGAAGAGCCACAAGCATAAAAAACTAGACTAAAATGTACTTCTGGAACATATCTGTCTTTGTGTTTAATTCTGTTAACATTAAGAAAAGGGAGTCTATTATAAAAGCTCCTTTTGAATAAAGACTTCAAATTTAATTGAAGAAAAGAGAGTATCTTAAAAAAAAAAAAAGAAAACCCTGCCATATGACGTGCACTTCTCCCCATAGGGATTCTTTGATATTCCTGTGGATAACTTATACGCAGAGCCTGCGGTTCTGCAGTGGATCCGGGAAAACATCACTGAATGGAGGAATTGCATTATCGTTTCACCCGATGCAGGGGGAGCCAAAAGGTATGTCGCAAGCTAAACAATACAGATTTCTGGCCTGGAGTTTGAATTTTCCTTTTTCTATGCATTAGAGAAGGAAGTGTATTTTAAATTACTTAATACTTTATTTTTACAAATGACTACAGGCTTTACTTCCAGAGCAGAGACTTGTCATCTTTATTAACATTTCATCATTCAAGAAAGAATGTATATATTTCTTTTCCGCAAATAATTGGTATGGTTTGGAAACTTTTTTTTTTCATTCTGATTTTAAAAGTAATGAACCTAATTGGCAAATGACACTTTTAATAACGTCACAGTTGACTTAGCATAGTCCTTCCTACTACAGACACTGGGAAGCGGTAGCCAAAATAGAATAAAATTTAAAAAAGAAATCTATCAACACAGAGCACCAAGAAAGAAAGGGAAATATTTGAGACCAAGAATAAAGAAGGGGTCAAAAGCCATGCTAGGCATGGGGTGAGTGTCAGATCTGGGAAGAGACTAGCGGCTTGGGCATTAACACCACGGAGGGCCCTCCATAGAAGGAAGATGAAAGCGAGACCTCTACCCACCAGCCCAGGGAGAGCCAAGAAGCCTGTCTGTATCTGGACCCTTGGATGGGAGGAGGCAGTATTCACCCATGAGAAAGTGAATTCCAGAACCTGCCCACGTGTAGAAGTGCAGTGGGATGCATGCTGCCCCCATGGGGCGGAATTCCCTAGGCTGTGAAAGATAACCGAGAATTGGTCCTGGCTGCAGAGCCATTTCAGAGGGAAGGGTTTCACAACCCCAGCGGCTCCGTAAGCACTCCCTGCTGCAGCTGACCTGATGAGCCAAAGTTAGAAAGCAAAGAGGAAACAACACACCCTGAGCTGGAGTCCACAGATAGCAGGGGAGCAGGCAGCCAATATGTTGGGATGAAGAAGTGATTTGCTGGACTATAAGTAAGTTTAGGGGGAAAAAAACACAAAACACTAAGGAAGAGAAAGGAATTTTTTTTTGTACATGGTACTCAAAGGCTCACGATTGAGGAATGCTGAATGACATAAGGAAATGATTCTGAGCAGCAAGTCTAAGGGGCTTTGCAAAGAGAATCAAGAAATTAATAAGCAATCAGAGCACATGGTGTTCAGAATCAAGGATCAAGGTAATAAGGGAATGCTGAGTAGAGCTTACTGCCGAGTAACTCAAAGTAACCTTCAAGAACTTTGCAACTGGTGTCTGTAAAGAAAATAAAAAAGGAATGGAACTTTCATGCCCAGATAAGACATCCAGAAGGAAGGGAGATGAAACAGAGCCATCTTCCTACCAGCCCAGGGAGAAAGCCAAGAAGCTTGTGCACATGGGCTAAGGGTGGCGAGTGGCCGCTGAGCTTTGCAACTTCTTTAAAATGCAATTTCCCGTCCCTCATTTGGTACCCTCATCCACCTGCAGCCTAGTTGAGGCCTCTGAAGCAAGTTGAAAAGCTTACAAGGAGCCTAGAGAGCTGTCATCAAGCCCATGCAGGAAAGCAGAGGTCATGATTCTTAGAGGAGCCCTGTTCTGTTTTAAGATTCTGTCTAACAGGCAAGCTGGCTTAGTTTCCCAGCACTAGGTAGAGAAGGAAGAACACGATGCAGCTGGGAGAAGAGCCTCTGACAGCAGCAGGAAGTGGTCGTCAATAGGAAGGAGACACAGATACATGAAAGACAGAAGGAGAAACTGAACTTGAAAAGACTGCAGGAAGGCAGCAATGAGTTAGAGTGGCTCTGGGTTATAGCAGTTTACAGTGCGTGATTTTCTCCACAGTGCCCTCAACCAGGAAGCAATGTCCTGCCTAAGGAAGGAGGGGAATGCAAAAAACACACTGGGGTAGTTTCTACTGAAAATGCATGCGGTCTGCTTGGAAACTTCCTTAAATTACATGGTGGAATCTGTACTCAAAAAGGACTGGAATCCATTGGCCTGATCTAGGCAAAGTCAGGGAATCATGGGGCATGTGCGCATAAGAAGATAAAAACTTTTAGAAAATAACAGTTTTATTGAGATATAGTACGCTTACCATATAATTTACCCACTTAAAGCGTGGTTTTTGGTATAGTCACAGAGTTGTGTACATCACCTCTAATTGCAGAACATTTTCCTCACCCCAAAAAGAAACCCCGTTCTCAGCAGTCCCTATTCTCCCTTTCCTCCCAGCTTTGGGCAACCACTAATCTACTTTCTCTGTCTATAGATTTGCCTATTCTGAACAATTCATATAAATGGAATCGTATAATACATGGCCTTTTTTGCCTGGTATACTTCTTTTTTAACTAGAAAAAAATTATTTTGGCAGCTGTTAAGCCAAAAAGAATAATAGATTCCACAAACTTGTGTGGCATTTTTCCTTCTTGTCCCAACATATACACACACACACACACACACACACACACACACACATAGTCTAAAAATATCATGCCCATTCTTAGCAAAAATTCAACCAATATAAAATGTCCCTCATTCCTTCTTTAGAGGCCTCTCTTCTTTCCACTGTCAGAATTACGTTATTCAAATATATATCTTCCTTATTTATATTACACAAATTGTAATGTGCGGTAGGTACACACTTCATTGTGCTTTCTCTCCCAAGAATTACTATATCTTAGCAATGATTCCATACCTGTGAAATAGATCTACTTTATTGTTATTTTTTTACAACTGCATATTTCATTGCATACATGTATCATAATTTATTCAACCAGTTAGTTCTCTGTTACCCACTTGTAGATACAGTCCTCTGGGAATATACTTGCTTTCACATTTTGTATATAGTGCAATAGGATACTTCCTAGAAGTGTAATTGCCAGGATTTAGTTTTGATAGTGTCAAAATTCGGTCTTTCAAAAAAATGTACCAGTTAACATTCCCATCAAGGATGAATGTGTGTGAGTTTTTCTAAACAGCCATGCTCATAAGTGAATTATCAAACTTTTTATTTTACAAATTGGGTGGGTGACATATGGTATCTCTTCATGTTCATTTGGGTTGCTGAGGATAAGGCTAAGGGCCCTTTGTGGCATGCTTGCTTCCTGGAACTTTTGCCTGGTCTGTTGGCCAGAGGTCTTTTTGGATTAATTGTTAGGAGTTCTGCACAGACATGAGATCAGAGCTTTGTTTAAGTATGTTGCAACTTCATTTATTTCCCTTTCTTGTACTTGTAGTCTCTGAAGGAATTTAAAAATAGTCTTTTATAGTCCTATTTACTATTAATATTATGGCTTCTGGAGTTTTGAAGGGTTCTCCTTCCTCAAAATTTTTCTTCTCCTATGATTCCTTATATTTTTAGGGTTCCCTTTTTCTTTTTAAGTGTTCCAGTTTTTCTTCCATCTGAGATTTATTTTGGAATAAGTAGTGAAATAAGAATCCAACTCTTTTTCTCCTCTCAGCTATCTAGTTGTTCAAAAACTACTTATTAAGTAATCTCTCTTTTCCTTATGGATTTGAGTTGCCACCCCTTATCATATAACTAAATTCCCCTATCTGTATGCCAACCCCTACTTTGAAAAAAGAAATACAGATACAGTAACCAGAGTAAACAGCATGGGTTGAGATGCAGTTTTGTTTGAAACAATCCCATCCGTCCCACCCACGCCCCCTCTGCCAGGGCAGCCAAGTTTCTTAGGGGCGTACATTTTGGCTTTTGTGCCCCACCCCCTTCCCTTTCCCTAAAGTTTCTGCCGCACATCATCACCATCCTCATATTCTGGAATAGGCTTTTCTCCAGCTGACAAATCCCCTCAGAACAGCCTTGCAAACAACTCACAGTACATGCAATTGACATTATCTTTGGCTTATTTGCATAATTCAAAAATAATCCTATTTCACAGAAAATATCGATCTCACAAATTGGAGCTTGTTGCTTTAGAAAAAGCTTTGAGGCTTGAGCTATTCCAGGTAAAACTTAGTGTCACCATGAGAGGTCACACTTGGGTGGTCTCTGAAGCTTCACTGAGTTGACAGTTAAGAAAAAACAAACCTAAAAAGGAAACACACTACTACTGTTTAGATAGTAACTGTCAACAGAAAACTGGCATGAAAAGTGGGTGAAACTAAATAATTCCAATTTAGCTTTTTTCCCCGTTTATATAATCATAAGACATGCCCTGCAGAAAATTTGAAAAGTTATAAAAAAGAAAAATTTAACTGTATCTCTAACCCATGATGCCACTGTGAACAATCTGGTGTATAGTATATCACGTCTGTCTCTCCTGGGGGCACCTATACACACACCCACAGGAGAAGGAATATAAAAATGTGTCCAGAAGAGATCAAAGGATTTTAGCATAGCCCTTTGTCTCAACATCATTTGTTAAGAGTGTATATAAAAATTTCAGTTATATACATGGTAAAGAAGAGTTGCCTGTAGCTTTTTTGGAAAACGGTTCTGTTCTAGAAATCCAGATGGCTGCCTGAAGTAGCTGGGACTTCCCACTCAGGGGAGATATCCCTAGCCCTCACTGCCAGGAATCACAGAGCAAACCTCTCTGGGAAGACCTCTGAGCCTTTCCTGCTAGTCTGCTGTCAACAGGCTTATGAAAGCAGAACTTACTTAGCACAAATGGGAAAACAGGGTGCGCTTGTTCTTAGCGGGTACAGAACTTCAAATCCAATAGTGCTGCTTCCCAGTACTGTGCCAGGAACCAGGACCCTGCCATGCTATAATCTTCCTAGTCTTCTCCAAAATTAACAGTTAAAGAAATTTTCCAATATATGTGCAGATGTTAGGTAAGATGTTAGAAAACCTGTTTTGTATGCTAAGAAACGAGCTTTCCTTCACTGGAGTTTAAGTAGCTTATCTCTTACGAAGTTGTCATGTGGCTAGTAGTATATGTTTTAGGGTGATCATGTGGCCAGATTTTTGTCAGCCTTTAAATTAAATTTTTTTTCTCAATTGAATCTTGAAACCATTAAATGTTAGGAAACCATTGGTAGCCAAAAAAAATTTAGAAAAGAAAGGTGTCTGCTAGGGTAACTATTTATGGTACCAGACTATCTTTTGTCTTTAAGTGGAGAGTGGCCCATTCACCACGACCATGATAATTGACATACTTGATTCATTACCCCCATCTTAGCACTGCCCGCCCCACCCCACCCCAAGCCCCACTGTATCCAGCTGTATTAAAGATATGTGTCATAAACAGTCATGGTCTTTCCGGCAGGACTTGGGCAGACAATCGTTAACAGTCTGCAGTAGTGCTCCAGCTCCCTTCTTCAATGGACTACCAAACTCAGCCAGCCACTGTAAAACCCAATAAAGTCTTCATCTGATGCTCTGAACAGGGAAAGTTTAGAGTGAGGGTTGACATTTCACATTTAGCATGTTGCTTAACAACTGTTCAGAAGACAATCCTGACCTCCAGGTAATGAGATGAAAACGGCAGCATTTTTAGTTTGAAGATCCACAACCTAAACAAGGACTTGCTGCTCCTTTGAGGGATGCCACCTCAGGGGCCTCACTGGAAAGTCTGGCATTTTAGGAACCAGCTTTTGGGAGTCACATCCCAACAGGTCTTTGGGTTTAAAGGAGTCAAGTCTATGATGAAGACACAGAGGAAGAAGAGGACATAAGGACATAAAAATGAATTTTCATTTTCCACACCACAATGTCTTTGTGCCAAGATAGCTAATGACTCCTAGGAGTCAAGAGGTTTCCTCTAGAAGGTGTTTTCTCCAATATCAATTTAGCTTCGGAAACATTCAATTAATGACATTTGCCCCTCCCCCCCAAAACAACAATGAAATGTTCTGTGTGCTAGCAACAAATAAAAAAAGGAAAACAAAAGTCTGTATTTTTAGACAACTTGATAGAAAATAATATTTCATAATTTATAGTCACTAGAAGTCCACAGTGATCAAAAATGCACACACTTCACTTGGCATCTTCAGCACCTTCAGCTTTCTATGCCTGGTCTGTTTTGGCATTTATTTTCTGCAGGGTTTTTCCCATACTTGGCAGCATCAGCTTTTCCCCTTTTCCCTTTAGGACTCTTCTCTCCCTTCTTTGCAGGGGCCTTTATAGACTTGTGTTCTGGCTTGGGAGGGGCAGGTTTAGCAGTGAACCTTGAGGATCTTCTCTGTGGTTCATTCTTGGCTTTATCTCCTTTAGCTTTCCCTTCAGCCTTTCTCTTAGGGGTAGTGGCAGTGGTGGTGGGACATAGGCACTGGCTGCGGGCATACAGCAGCACGTGGGCTTTGGTCAGCCTAGGGTCGTTCTCACCCCTTCTTCACACCGTTCTTATCACGGGCTTCACAGCTATAGTCCAGTAGAGTCATTTTCTTCACACATTGGACATTATTATTTTGGTGGCTTTATACAATCAACATTTATTTAGAATTTTTCACATATTGATCAGTACCTTTGCTTCTTTGCTTACCTCTCTTACCCCCACCCCTCCCATCTCTATGCACCTGTTATCCTTTTCCTTTTTACTTGAGTTGTATTCTTTAGAATTTCCTTAGTATTTGCTTATTAGATGTGAAATCTCAGGTTGTATAATTTGGCTGAAAATTATTCTTACTTTGCCCTCTGGGATGGCAGTTTTGCTGGATATAGAACCCAGCCTGATAGGTATTCGTTCATATCACATTGAAGCTAATATTCCACTAACTTCTGGCTTCCATTGTTGGTGTTGAGGATTTGGCCATCAGTCTGATAGACGCTCCCTTCTGAGTGACTTATCTTTACCCTTTGCTTCTTTCAAGACTTACTGGTGTTTTATAGTTTTATTAAGATTGCTTGGAAATTCATTTGTTGGGCTTATTAAATAGAGGAATGGAATATTCTGTCCTGTCTGGAAAATTCTCAGCTGTCATCTCTTCAAATATTGCCTCCTCCTTATTCTTTGATCTCTTTCTAGACTTCCATTTACCTGTGTCACCTTCTCAGTCTGTTCATCAGGTCTTTTAGCTTCTTTTTCATATTTTCTACCTCTTTTGTCTCTTGGGCTGCATTGTATAATGTATTCCTTCCTATTTTCTAATTCACTCATTCTCTTTTTAGGTGCATTTAATCTGTTTATCTATTGAGTTTTTTTATTTCAATTGTAATTTTTCCATTTCTAGAAATCCTCTTCTCTCTTTCCCAAGTCTTGACTGATCATTCTTTATAGTCCTTTCTCTTGTTTCTATGTCCATGCTTTAAACACATAATAATATTCTTTTCCTGCTAATTCCAGAGGCTAATTCTTTGCTAGAATGATTATGTTACCAGTGATTTCTGTTGGCTCTCTTTTGGTGCCTTGTTTCCTTGGCTGTTCTGTGACTTTCTTCTATGAATCACTCATTTTCCTTCAAAGTTTATCATTATAATCCTTCAGAAAGGATTTGCATTTGTTTTTGCCTGTTACCCTGGGGCATTACCCCGGAGAATCACTGCATTGTACTCTCCCCTTGAAGTTTCTCATCATATAAGCAATAGGAATTTGGACAAACAGCCCTCAGGAGAGCCAATGGCTGGTTTTGACCTCTCAAGAAAGACCTGACCCCTCCACTCAGCATCATGTTCGAGAAAGGCAAGTGTCCTTTCTATCCGCTCTGCAGCAGGTTTATTTTTTATTCTTTCTTATTCTGAAGGTATAACCTTGGGCGGATCCCCTCTGCAGCAGGTTTATTTTTTATTCTTCCTTATTCTGAAGGTATAATGTGGGGACCTCCTGTTGGACTCCCTCTCTCAACTGGGTCCTAAGCTTTGCATTGCATAATGACAGGTTGTTATTTTAAAAACTGGGATAGGAAAATCTTCCTCAGTGCCACGTTATATCTATGGCACTAATTTGAAATAAGTTTCATCACTTAAGTCAACTCTTCCAAGGAAGACCCAAGTGGCCGGGCTCACTGGCAACCTGGCCTGTCTACCTTCTCTCTCTGTGACTCGCACAGACACCACCACCCCCCACGCACCAAGCCAGTGCCTTTTGAACATGCTATAGACCGGACAACCAAGGAACTGACCTCATGATTGCCAGGATCTCCCTGATTTCCCAAGTCTACCTACTACAGTGGATGCTTAACCAAGCTCTTGTCCCTGCTACCTGCTTTACTAACGGAGCAAACAGTAGTTCCTAAATAAGTTGCTTTAACCTGCCTATACTTATAAAAAGAGTACCCCCCCAAAAAAAAGTACCTGCAGATACTAATACATTGACTACTGATTTTTCAGCCATTAGTTTCACCCAGTGGTCAGGGTATCCTGGCATTCCTTACCAGGTGCCATGAATGCAAGGTCATTCTAGTGCCTTCCTCCCCATGGATTGCTTGGCACATCTCCTAGACCATGCCTGCCCTACAAATGAGACCAAATGTTTTTCATTACTTTGACTGTGGTTGGTTCCTACATTCCTAAACTAGAATTTTAAAGCACAGGTTTTTTATTTTTATTGACTGTATTTTACATGTCTGTTTGCTTCTTTGTGCAGGGTCACATCAATTGCTGACAGGTTGAACGTGGAATTTGCTTTGATTCACAAAGAGAGGAAGAAGGCGAATGAAGTAGACCGGATGGTACTCGTGGGGGATGTGAAGGACCGTGTGGCTATCCTCGTGGACGACATGGCTGACACGTGTGGCACCATCTGCCATGCTGCCAACAAGTAGGCAGGGTGGCTTGGGGATATCTTTGAAGGGGAGAGGGCGTCCCATTAAGAAAGGAAAACTCCGCTTTGAGAAACCACCCCTGCTTTTCCTAATGATTGCTCATTGCTTGGCAGTGCAGTTTAAGCCAAAGGCAATTCTAGGCCCTTCTATTTTTATCATTATTTTCTTGGTACAAAAGAAGGTATTTTGGGTTTGATTTTCATTTTCAAGGTAGAGTTTTCAGGATATTAAAAAGGATCTGAAAAGATGCTGGCCCTAAAACTGAGCACAGAAGGGCAGGTGGACAGTCCTGAAGAGCTTCCTCAGACTGTTACTTCCTTCTGCTTGGCCTTCACTGCAGTCTCCTCAGCACCATCAGCTTCTGGAAGGAACAGAGCCGTGCCATCCAGTACGGGAGTCACCAGCCAGCCATGTTTGGTTCTTGAACACTTGAATGTAGCCCGTCTCAACTGAGATGTGCTGGAAGTGTCAAATAGATGCCAGGCTTCAAAGAATTCGTATGAAACAAAGAATATAAAATATATTATTAGTAATTGTTTTATATTGATTACACGTCATGATGATGATATTCTGATAATACTGGGTTAGCCCACTGGTTCTCAACTGAGGGCAACATTATACCCCGAGGGACACCGGGCAACGTCTGGAGATGGTGTTTGGTTGTCACAACTGAGGAGGTGCCCTGGCATCTGGTGAGCTGAAGCCAGGGATGTTGCTGAGCATACTGCCATGCTCAGGCCAGCCCCCACCACAAGGACCAATCCAGACCCAAATGCCATTGGTGCTGAGGCTGAGAAACCCTGACTTTAACGCAATCTGAAGCATTTTGCTCAAACATACAAAAAGATCTTTTTTAGGCTAATACATTTGTTTAATGATTTTCTTCATGGAACACACTTCTAGTTTTAACATTCACACTGAGAGATAATGTTTCAAGAATATCCATATACACATACTCCATTTTTTATTTTCTGCTGTTTTACAGGCTACTTTCGGCTGGAGCCACCAAAGTTTATGCTATCCTTACCCACGGGATCTTCTCGGGGCCGGCTATCTCCAGAATAAACAATGCTGCTTTTGAGGCTGTCGTCGTTACAAACACAATTCCGCAAGAAGACAAAATGAAACACTGCTCCAAGATTCAGGTACTGTCTACACCATGGGTGGAACGAGGCAGCAAGGCCCCAAGTCTGCTGGGTATGACTTGCTGCTTGGTAAGGCATATGCTGGCGGAGTTTGTAGCTTCTCATAACGTGAGGATATAAATCACATCAGATCCCTGAGAAAGGCCAGGCCAGCTGCGTTCACTATGAAGAAACAGTGAATGAACGAAATAGCGACAGAAAAGCAGTAGGAAGCAAGCTGTGCTGAGGAGCTTCAGCCTCGCTCCCTCTTGTCCCACCAGATTTGGTGTCCACAGCCCAGCAGAGAGCCAGTAAGAAGCACTTTATACCAAAGGGCCTCAAGTTAAGTTGAAAGGGTTTGACTTCCCATGTTGCTTCTCTGTCACAGTGGATCTTAGCAAGTCATTGCATCATTTGCTACCTTCGTTCCCATCAGTAGAATGTGAAGGTGGGCCAAAGTGATCTGCTTTGTGATTTCTAATCAATCCGAGAAATTATTTGGTAATTGGAGAAATGTGGGAAAATGGTCAAAACAACTGTGCTTTTTATTTTCTTGCCTGACTAGCAGTAGTTTTTATTGGGAATTGGGAAACTACACCCAGAGGGCCAATCCGGCCCACCCTCTGTTTTGGTAAATAAGATTTTTTTTTTACATGGGCAGGCACCAGGAATCGAACCCGGGTCCTCTGGCATGGCAGGCAAGCATTCTTGGGTAAATAAGATTTTATTAGCACACATTCATGCCCATTTGCTTATAATTTTTCTATGGCTGCTCTTACCCTACAAGGGCAGAGTTGAGTAGCTGTGACAGAAATTGTATGGCCTGCAAAGCCAAAAATATTTACTATCTGGCCCTTTACAGACAGTAGTTTGTTAACCCCTGGGTTAGCTGATCACAGCTGTGCTCTTGAAATGACATAGTCACTGCCTTTTCAAAAACAAAGAGAGGAAAACCTTCCATATATATAATGATTGAATAAAATTACTTTTAAAACAATAAATGTCCCCAAGTAAAGAAGATTCTTAGTTAAAACTGGGATGGAAAAGCTTTTGAAGATCTACCCTGAAAATCTTGCTTCCAGGATCCCATACAGGTTTGGTTCAATGGGTTGTAATTTGAAGACTGACTGAAAAGCTCTTTTTCCCCTCAAAAAAAGGTGTGTGGGAGGTTTTGACAATGACATAATTTCTAGGCTTTCTGGCTTATTTGGTTTCCCTTCACATGTTTCACCCTATGTTAGAGAAGTTTACAAAACAATCATGCATAAAATGCACAATTCCTGCACAATATCATACCACCAACACTTTGCATTGGTGTGGAACATTTGTTACAATTTATGATAGCACAACTGTGCTTATTAAAATAAGTTTATGGTTGAACTTAGGGCTCACTGTTTGTATAGTGTATTTCCATGGATTTTTTCTAAGTTTTTATTCTGTTACCATATATACAATCTAGCATTTCCCTTTTTAATTACATTCAGATATGTATTTCAGTACTGTTAATTGCATCTACAGTGTTGTGCTACTATACCACCATCTATTACCAGAACACTGCCAGCATTCCAAATAGGAACCCTGTACATTTTAAGCCTTAACTTTCTATTTCTGACCATACCCTATCCCCTGGTAACCTATATTCTAGATCCTGACCCTATGAGTTTGCTTTTTCTAATTGTTTCAAATCAGTGAGAATTTGTCCTTTTGTGTCTGGCTTATTTCACTCAACATGATATCTTCAAGGTTCGTTCATGTTGTTACATGTATCAGCACTTCATTCCTTTTTACGGCTGAATAATATTCCATTGTATGTATATATCCATTCATTGGTTGATGGACACTTAGGTTGCTTCCATGTTTTGGCAATTGTGAATAATGCTTCTATGAACATTGGCATGAAAATATCTGTTTGAGCCCCTGCTTTACTTCTTTTGCGTAAATAACCTAGCAGTGGGATTTCTGGGTCATATAGTAATTTTATATTTAACTTTCTGAGGAACCACCAAACTGTCTTCCACAGTGACTATACCATTTTACATTTCCACCAGCAATGAATGAGTGTTCCTATTTCTCCATGGGAATCCTGTACTTTATGTACAATTTTTCTGTAAACACATAACTTCTCTAATAAAAAATTTTAATCAAAAGTTAATCAGTTGGCCATAAATGTGAGGGTTGATTTCTGAACTCTCAATTCTGTTCCATTGGTTTATATGTCTGTCCTTTCACCAGTACCAGGCTATTTTGATTACTGTGGCTTTGTAATAAGTTTTAAGATCAGGAAGTATGAGTCCTCCAACTTCATTCTTCTTCTTCAAGATGGCTTTAGCTATTTGGGGCCCCGGACCTTTCCATATAAATTTAATGATTGGCTTTTCCGTTTCTGCAAAGGTTGTTGGAATTTTTATTGGGATTGGGTTGAATCTATAAATCACTTTGGGTAAGACTGACATCTTAATGATATTTAGACTCCCAATCCATTAACATAGAATATCCTTCCATTTATTTAGGTCTTCTTTCATTTCTTTTGGCAATGTTTTGTAATTTTCTGTGTACAAGTCCTTTACATCTTAGTTAGATATATTCCTATATATTTGATTCTTTTAGTTGCTATTGTGAATGGAATTTTTTCTTGATTTCTTGTTCCAGTTGTTCACTGCTCGTGTATAGAAACACTGCTGACTTTGAGGTGTTGATCTCGTACCCTGCCACTTTACTGAATTCATTTCTTAGCTCTAGGAGCTTTGTTGTGAGCTTTTCAGGATTTTCTGTATATGGAACATGTCATCTGCAAATAGGGAAAGTTTTACTTTCTCTTTCCAATTTGGATGTGTTTTATACGTTTTTCTTGCCTCACTGCTCCGGCAGGAACTTCCTGTACAATGCTGAGTAACAGTGGTAATAGTGGGCATCTCATCCCTTTCTTGTACTTGATCTTAGAGGGAAAGCTTTCAGTCTTTCACCGTTAAGTTGTTAGCTGTGTGCTTTTTGTATATGCCTTTTATTGTGTTGAGGAAGTTTCCTTTTGTTTCTAGTGTTCTAAGTGTTTTTATCAAGATGGGGTGCTGGATTTTGCCAGATGCCTTTTCTGCATCAATTGAGATGATCAGTTGGTCTTTTTCCTTAATTCTGTTAGTATAGTGCATTACATTAATTGATTTTCTTATTTTGAGCCAGCCTTGTATACCAGGGATAAATCCCACTTGATTGTGGTGTATAATTCCTTCAATATACTGCTTGATTCCTTTTGCTAGTATTTTGTTGCAGATTTTTGCATTTGTATTCATAAGAGATGGTGGTGTATAGTTTTCTTGTTACATCTTTTTCTAGCTTTGGTATGAAGGTGATGATGACCTCATAGAATGACTTAGGAAGTGTTCACTCCTCTTCAGTTTTTCAGAAGAGTTTGAGCAGAACTGGAGTTCAGTTTTCTTGGAATGTTTGATAGAATTCCCCTGTGAAGCTATCTGGTTCTGGGCTTTTCTTTCCTGTGAAGTTTTTGATGACTTAATTACTCTCTTTGCTAGCAATTGGTTTTTTTTCAGATATTCTATGTTTCTTGAGTCAATGTAGGTAAGAATTTTTCCATTTCGTCTTGATTATCTAATTTATTGGCATACAGTTGTTCATAGTATCCATCTAGAGTCCTTTTTAATTCAGCAGGATCAGTAATAATGTCCCCCTTTTCATTTTTGATTTTCATTATCTGTATTCTCTCTTTTTTTCTTTGTTAGTCTATGTAAAGGTTTGTCAATTTTGTTGATCTTTTCAAAGAACCAACTTTTGGTTTTGTTGATTCTTTTTTTTTTTTTTCTCTAGTTCATTTATCGCCAGTCTACTCTTGCTGTTTCCTTCCTTATGCTTGCTTTGGGTTTAGTTTGCTTTTTTTTCTAGTTCTTCCGGTTTTGAGGTTAAGTCTCTAATTTCGAGTCTTTTTTATCTTTTAATGTAAGTATTTAGAGCTATAAGTTTCTCTCTCAGTATTGCCTTCGCTGTATCCCATAAGTTTGTATGTTCATTTTGATTCACCTCAAGATATTTCCTAATTTCTCTTCTGATTTCTTCTTTAACCCATTGGTTGTTTTAGAGTATGTTGTTTAATTTCTGCATATTTGTGAATTTTCTCTTTCTCCTTCTGTTACTGATTTCTAGCTTCTTCCATTATGTCAGAGATCATACAGATTATGATTTTAATATTTTTTAATTTATTGAGGTTGTTTTATGACCCAACACATGGTATATCCTGGCAAATGACCTATATGCACTTGAGGAGAATATGTATTCTGTTTTTATTGGGTGCAGTGTTCTAAATATCTAATAGGTCTAGTTGGTTTAGAGTATTATTCAAGTCCTATACTTCCTTATTGATCTTGTGACTAGATGTTCTATCTATTATTGAGAGTGGTATGTTAAAGTCTCTTACTATTAATGTAGAACCATTAATTTCTCCATTCAAATCTGTCAGTGTTTACTTTATATATTTTGGTGGTATGCTATTTGGTGCATATATATTTATAATTGTTACATCTTCCTGTTGACTTGTCCCCTTTATCAGTATGTTATGACCATCTTTGTCCTTCGAACCATGTTTTTAACTTAACATCTATTTTATCTGATAAATAGAGAGTAACTAAATCCTACCTCTCATTTAGTTTCTACCTGCATTATATATTTTTTTCCCATACTTTCACCATTAACCTATTTGTATCTTTGACTTTGAGGTGAGTCTCTTGCAGGCAGCATATAGTTGAGCTATGCTGCTTTATCCATTCTGCCAGTCTCTGCCTTTTGACTGGAGAGTTTAAACCATTTACATTTAAAGTCACTACTGATAGTACAATACTTTTTTCTGCCATTTAGCTATTTAGCCTTTGTAAGTCTTATACCTTTTTTGTCCCTCAATTCCATTAAAGCCTACTTTTATATTTATTTACTTTCTTGTGTTGTACCATATTGAGTGCCTTCTCATTTCTACCTGGATATTTTTCATATGTTTTCCTTGTGGTTACCATAGGGTAAAATTTAACATCCTAAATATATAACAATCATATTTGGTTTGAGACCAACTTAACTTCAATAGCCTGCATGAGTAATTTTCCTATATCCCTATGTCCCCCCACCATTTTTTGGTACTTATTACCACTTATATCTTTGTATATTGTATGTTCAGAAACCTAGATTTGTCATTACTTTTTATGCATTTGCCTTTTAGCACCTGTAGGAAGTAAGAAGTGGAGGAGCTACATACCAAGCAATACAATAAAATAATGCTGACATTCATAATCACCTAAATTGTTACCTTTACTGCAGGTCTTTATTTCTTTATGCTGCTCTGAACTACTGTGTAGTCCATTTGTTTCAGTCTGAAGAACTCCTTTTAGCATTACTTGTAAAGCAGGTCTAGTGGTGATGTACTCCCTCAGCTTTTGCTTATTTGAAAATGCCTTAATCTCTCCCTCATTTTTGAAAGTTAATCTCACTGGATATAAAATTCTTGGTTGGCATTTGTTTTTCTTCAGCACTTTAAGTAGTTCTACCCACTGCCTTCTTGCCTCCATGATTTCTGATGAGAAATCAGGACTCAATCATAGTAGGATTCCTTTGTATGTAGCATGTTGCTTTTCTCTTACAGCTTTCAGAACTTTCTACTTGTCTTCTGCATTAGATAGTGAATCAGTATATGACAGGGTGTATTTTTCTTCATGTTTATCCTATTTGGTAGTCTCTGAGCTTCTTGGATGTGCATAGTCACATGTTCTACTAAGTTTGGGAAATTCTCTGTTATTTCTTTGACTATTCATTCTGCCTCTTCCTCTCTTTCTTCTCCTTCTGCAACTCTGATAACACATGTATTAGTATACATGATAGGGTGAGTGCCAGTTTGAAGCTATTATGTACCCTAGAAAAGCCATGTCCTTTAATTCTTATCCAATATTGCTAGATGGGATATTTTTTATTATTTCCATGGAGATGTGACCCACACAATTTTGGGTGGTAAGTTTTGATTAGATAGTTTCAATGGGGAAGTATATCCACCCATTCAAGGTGGGGTTGCTTACTAGAACCCTTTAAGAGGGAACCACTTTGGAAAAAGCTGAGAACAAACAGAGCCCACAAGCCAGAGACCACTGGAGATGAAGAAAGAAAATGCCCCTGTGTAAGCTGTTGAAGATTCCTGGAGAGAAAGCTAGCAGATGTTGCCATGTGCCTTTCTAACAGAGAGAGAAACATTGAACATCATTGGCCTTCTTGAGCAAGGCATTTCCCTGGATGCATTAGTTTGGATATTTTTTATAGCCTTGCCTTAATTTGGACATTTTCTAAATTTAGACCACAAATTAAAAAGAGCCGTCACTGGACCTGGCTGTTAGTAGTGTCTCTAAAGAGACAATGAAGGATTAAAAAACTATGAAAACCGAGTAAATTGGGGGTTAGGCTAAATGCCCATCCTATTTAGGGAGACTATATAATTTATATATTTATATATTTATAATTATGCTGGGATAACAGACCAAACCAGGACTGCCCTGTGCAAACCTGAAGGTAGACTTCCTCTAATTACAATCATTTTGCTTTACTGAAGGGGCAAAAGTGAAGAGACAGAATTCCATATTTCTTGAGATCACGGTGTTACAATCATTTAAATTTTGTACTGTTGGCATGAAAGGCCCAGGTTCCTTTCAGACCTTCATAGTTACTTATCAAGGGATCTCACGCATACAATATAGTTTCTAATAAGTTAGAAGGGTAGAAAAAGAAATATGTGTAACCCAATTTTCTTCTTCCCCATATTCTACTCCCTTTTCTCCCTAAGCTGAAAACACCTAGATCTTCTTCAGACATCACTGAGGTTGGTGAGTGGGAGGAAGGGAGGAAAGCTTTTAAAATATTTTGCTTTAGAATCCTACAATTTAAACCTGTCATTATCTGGAAAGTATTTTCTCCTTCCTGTTGTTGTTCAACCCAAAATATACAATTACATTATATTTGATGGCATTCCAGATACAGAGTTAATTCTGAGGCAGTGGAATGTGGTTATACATCTTTTAAACTCCTATTTTATTAATATAGAACGAACAGTCCTGTCACTGACTTGAGTAAAAACACTTTTATTTTTAATAGGATGAAAAGGACAAATGTGATCATTTAAAGCACTTTTTATAGTTTATAACATTCCAGTTTCTTTGTTTTTTTTATACTGTATGACAGGGTCACATTTCATTATTTTTCCATGTGAGTATCCTGTTATTGCAGCACTATTTGTTGAATTTTTTTGTTTGTTTTGCTTGTTTGTTTGTTTCTTGGGAAGTGCATGGAAAAATTCCAGTTTTTAAACATGAAAAAAAATCTATAAAACAGGTATTAAAAAAAAATTTGGACATTTTCATGGCGTTAGAATGGAAACTTACAACATAATAAATTCCCTTTTTAAAAAGCTGTTCCATTTCTGGTATATTGCATTCTTGCAGCTTGCAAACTAAAGCAGGGTCCCATAGCTATCTTAGGCTGTTTTTGCTTTTGATATTTCTTTTTTCTCTCTGTTCCTCAGCATGACTCATTTCAAGTGTGTTGTCTTCAAGTTCACCGATTCTTTCTTCTGCCATCTCCATTTTGTTCCTGAAACCCTTCTGTGAATTCTTCATTTCAGCCATTGTGGTCTTCAACTCCAGTAGTTCTTTTTGGTTCATTTTTTAAAATTTCTGTCTCTTTACTAAGACTCTCATATTCCTCATTCACTGTTTTCCTTGTATCTTTTAGTTCTTTCTCTGTATTTTCCTTCATGTCAGTAAGCATTATAAGATCATTTTCTAAAAGGCTTTGTTCAGTATATCCACACTCTCATCTTCTCCGTTAGTGTTTTTTGTATTTTTATCCTCTTCCTTTGCATGAGCCATCAATTCCTGTCTGTCTTCTACTCTTTTGTTACACACTGTATAGTTTAATATTTTAAAATGTTAACTCTGGGATTTACTCCCTGAGATGTCTGCTTCCTGGTTTTATAACTTAGTGATAAGACTGAGATTTTCTTGACCTTATTTATTCCCTCCTTTCAGGAAGGAGTTTGGTTGTCCCCTCTGTTTCCTAGGGGTCAAACCTCTTTCTGGATATCTGAAGCCAGCAGGCCTTTTTCCCAGACTGCCCTCCTCTATAGTTTTTACACTCTTTATTGTCTCACACTGCTTTTGCTTGGAGGGCAAATGCTGGGGGAGGGTCACCCCAGGGAAGACTTTGCCAATTCAGTCTTTCCCAAGCCAAAACAGGGCCAGGGACCCACGATGGGGAATACAGACTGACTCCAAAATCCCCTGTGGAGGGGGTCAGAAACGGCATCAAAAAGTTCTCCAACAGGTCCCTAAAGCTAAGCTTTCCTGGACTGTCCAGCAAATGCAGTACTTCAGCTAACTTTCCCTTGCAGCCATAAGGAAGCCCTGCATCTTTAAATCTCTACCACCTCTGCTTCTGTCCAATGAGGGTTGAAACAATTACTGACTCCTCTTTGTTGGGACAGACTGAAACAATAGCTGCCCTCAGGGCCAATATCCAGCAATCCAAATTTACTAATCAAAAGCCATGATCAGTGCTTGACCATGCACACACCCCTGTTCTTGGGGAAGAGGATTTTCAGCCCTTTTCTATCAACAGCTGCTAGCTAGGGACTGGACCCCACAGCAACTTGCCATGAAAGGAGGGGGATAGGTATTGGTAGCAGCCACGCAGAGAGAGCAACTTACAGTTCTTTACTATAATTCATCAACCCTTCCTCCCACTGTTCTGTGGATGCTGTACAGTGGACCTGTGGCTGCTGGACTTCAAAACAGTTGTTTCAGACAGGAATTCCTACTTGTTTAATAGTTGTTTTGGAGGAAAAACTGAGTCCAGAGCTCCCCACACCTCCATCTTCCCTGGAATTCCCCACTGATTTAAGTTTATTTGTTTTATATAACAAATACAATGAAGAAGTCTTACTTTCTTCTTCCCTGTTTTTCTTCCTCTTTGGTGTTTAGGTTATTGATATCTCAATGATCTTGGCAGAAGCAATCCGGAGGACACATAATGGTGAATCTGTGTCTTACCTGTTCAGCCATGTTCCACTATAACTCCAAAAGGTGAAGTGTCGAACAAGCCTGCTTGTGGTTTCTGTTTTTTCATTTTAGGACTCAACAGTGCTAAAAATACATCAGGTCTTTGTATATTCTGAGATTCATCCCCTCCCCCCCCCCTTTAATGAGAAATGTTTGTGTTTTCTTGACTTGTTCTGACTTTTTTCTTTGTTCTTTCAGTGCTTTGAGGCCACACTTTTAAGTATATAATTCTATTGTGAAAATTCCTAGTATGTATATTTCAAGGGTTGCCAAAGGTAACTTCCAATTAAACCTAGTGTGTAAATATATGATGAGAAGACCTATGGACATTTGGGGTAAAACCCTGTGTAGAATTCACCATTTACTTTGAGAGAACCTTGGAAAATGTGTAATTTCTTAAGGTTTTTTTTTTTTTAATTAGTAACCAGGGTTCAAATAAACCACCTTAGTTATTGTGCTTAATTTGAACAAAATGTCATTTAGTTTGAGATGGCTGAGACATGTTTCTTTTTTTGATGGAAGTTTAGACACACTGGAGGTAATTTTTTTATTAACAGGTCTGAAAAATATCTTATAAATGTCATTTTCCTGAAATTCCATGTCCTAAAATCCCTAAATTGTGTTCAGCAGGAGATGTGATTTAGAAACTGTTTTGTGACATAGTCCCTGAGCTCAAAGCTGCATTGTCACCTTCCTCTCCATTCCAGATAGAAGTAGACAGTGCAGGCTGATTTCCAGTTCTTTGGGGTACACCTCACATCCTATCATCTTGTTCTTTTGCATCATAGTTTTAGCTATAGCTTTTACTTTTCATCTTTTCCAATAATTTCATGTTCTGGACTTCCACCAAAATAAAGACTCCTCTAAATCCCCTCAAATTTACTAGCCTGACCCTTATTTTCCTTTTGACATAAATAAAGGCAAATTTTTAGGAATGCCACCAAATGCATATTTGAATATCATTTTGTTTTTGATGAAGTGTTCTTTTCCCCTTTGTAATTTGAAGTAGCAAGTCCCTAGGCAACTGATTATTTTATCTAATGTTTTTATATGAAAAGTGTACGTAGGCAGAGCCTCCCAAAAAACTACAAGTAAGTAAATACTGCTCCATTAGGATAATGTTTGAAAAAGCATGGCCCCAGCATGATGGCAGCAGGGAAATTCACTGAAGAATGTGCTCTCTGGAAGACGGACTTAATGTGCTCCCAAGTGCAGCATTTCACTGCTTCTGCATTGGAAACCAAACATTGGACAGTTTGTGAATTTTATTATATACACATTGGTGAGATGGAGAGCTAAACTACTGAATTAAGTCCCAAAAGAATAGAATTAACCTATATGGACAAAGCCTAGTAATAATAAACAAACTTCTTTCCCTTCTGCTGAATCTTAAAACTTCTAGTAAATAAATTCTGAGTATTTTAGATTCTGTGGATGGAAAATCAAACTATCAAAATCATTAACAAACTTAAAAAGTAGTATTTAGGGTTTTGAACTTCTCTACAGCAGAAGGTGAACTGAAGTTATACAGTAACACTTTAGTTGTTGTAGAAATTAGCATTTTACTGTACCTAAAACAGGCTGTTGGGAAAAAATTACATTGTAGCTTGGTAAAATCAGCTATGCAATACAGATTGACTATATATAGAAAGAGTTTGGTTAAGAAGTGTAAAAAGCTGATTTTGATGCTATATATTTTTTTATTTTTGATAACTGTGACATCTGTATTTGTTGGAATTTCTTTGCTTAGAGAAATGGAAATTAATTGTGGACATGTATATGTAGACTACATGCATATTAATTGTAGACATGCATAAATGCCTACAAATCAAACGTAGACATGTTGACATGACTAAAACCAGATGATTTAAAGGTAATTGTTTCAACAGATATTTAGAATCTATAAATGTATAGAGTTACTTTAAAAATAATGATCTCTAAATTTAAAAAAGGATATAAAAATCTGTCTTGTCATGCTCTGAGTTAAGAAATGAGTGTTTCTGTCATTATTTAACCCCACTTTTGTATTTTAAAGTACTCTAAGATACACCAATAAACTAATTCAACTGACTTAGACATGGCACAGTAGCAATGTCAAAATTAACTATTTGATGGTTTCAGTGCAGCAAAGGTGCTGAAGACTCCTCGTAAGCAGCTTAATCCCACAACTTTCACATTCCTGCTATTTATGGTGTGGAAACTGAAGTGAGATCACCAAATACTTGGGTCCTGTTCAGCTGCTGAATGTGGGCAGACTTGGTAAATAACTAGGTAAAAGAGGGAGCCAGAGAAATATGAATATGCCAAAATTGTTTAGCCTTAAACAAAATTGTATCAGTGAACTTATAGATATTCATATTATAACTTGCCTTTGTTAGATATCTTGTCAACTATATTCAGAAGTATAGCATTTGCAGTGCTTGTATTAGTTTAAAATTTGGATTTTTAAGTTTCTCCCATATTGTGTTAAAACATTTCAATAAAATCACGCTGCCATGTGCTCTTTTCTTTCAGCGTTTGTGTCATCAGCATGGTATAATATGTTTCAAACAGCGTGCCTCAAAATGTTTTTTACTTTATGATTATATAACCCAGCATATAAACTTATAGAAAAGCCAGAGGTTCATAGATGTCTGCTTTTAATCCATTTTGAAGGTGTTTCTTTCTAAATGACTTATGAGCAATTTTCTTTCCCCAAAGTATAACAGCTATGCCATATAAGGTACCCAAGTTGAGAATTCTAGATGTTTCCTAAAAAATTAAAGGTTGCACAAATGTGTTTACACAATAAAATAATGATGTTAAGTATCCATCTATTGGCACAAACCAAACTTAAATGTAGGCTGTGTAGGAAGTTGTTCCTGTGCTTTGATTCAAGAAGCAGCTAGGATTTCCTGCCCCCGTGAAACACCTACATGAGCAGTAATGCGTTTAAGTTACTCTCTTGGGGACAAAGTAAATTGATAATTATGTTCCACCAGTAGAGCTCACCTTTAAACTGGGTAACTCGGGGTGACCACACATTGTCTTAAAGTTACAGGGAAATATAATGAACTAAAAAATCAGATCCTTTTCTGAGAAAAAAAGTTGAACACAGGTTGAGAGAGAACATGAGAGACTGTACCAGAAAGGAGGAAGGAGAGTGAAGAAGAGATGGAAACACCTAAAACATACACTTCGCCAGCTCTACAATGTCACCCAGCACCTACTGCCACATCTCTTTAGAAGCAAGTGTTTCATTTCATTTGGCAGGTCTTCCCAATCCACCAAGTGAGCTGCAAGAGGGGCAAGCTAAGAGTCAAAGGGGAGGATCAGAAACTAAAGGGTTCTGAGGATTGGATTGGGCCAGGGAGATCAGAATCGGCTTCGTGAAGGGACCGCCCTTAGAGAAGGCAGAATTTTCCAGATGTGGATGGCTGTGTCCAGCAAGGGCTGAAGCAGGACAGCATAGGGTGTTCAGCATGGGATGTGTCTGTGTAGGGCAGAGCTGAAGCACTGCCTTGCCCTTCATCTGAATTGCATGGAGAAGTCCACAGAATGACTCCTTTTCATAAGTGTTCTTTTTCTTAATCCGCTTGTTCTCTAGGAACACTTTGCCACCTCTACCATGCTTTTGCTTTCCAAGACCATGTCTCTTCCAGGTCAAAAACCGTTTTCAGGATAGCCTTCTCTAGTATTCTTATGCTGTTCAGCATTTTTTCCTACATGTATTAGTTTCTTATTATTTTCTTCTGGGCCAATTTTGGCCCCAATAAACTTCCCCAGGTCCCTGATGGAAGTATTTCAGAATTGTGGCAGGGAGGGGAGGCAAGGCAGACATGAAGGAAAATAGGAGGAAGTGGAGGGCAGAGGGATGGAGGGGGAGGGAAACTAGACAAACCCACCCACCCCAAGCACCAGCTTTTCTCTGGAGTCAGATACCTCTCCCCAGGGACAGATTTTCTCTGCGCCCTTCTCCTTTCCCAGGATAATTTATTTCGGCGTTTCTTAACCTCGGCACTACATATATTTGGGGCTAGGTACTTCTTTGTTGTGGCATCTGTCCTGTGCTCTGTTACATGGCCTCTGCCCACTCAATGCCCCCACCGTCCACAGTTCTGACACCCAAGGTGTCCAGACATTGTTAAATGCTCCCTAGGAGGACAAGATGGTCCTGAGTTGAGAACCACTGATTTATTTTAACCAGTATTTTCCTCAACCCTCTTTCCTGGCAATTCAGGTCAGAACTACAGAGTAGAGTCATACTGGCTCCTGGTCCAATCTCAAGTTAAAAAGCATTTTAGATATGGTAGCCCATGACAAACTCTGGGATCTGTCCTGTAACTGCTTATTAAAGAGTGCTTTGACAAATATTGCTTTTTTCTTTGCTTTGTATATACATCATATTATACAATTTAAAAAGTTAAAAAAAAAAATTGGATAAGGCAGGCCCTGGTGGTTCAATTCAGTGGCAGAGTTCTTGCCTGCCATGTCAGAGACCTGCGTTCGATTCCCAGTGCCTGCCCATGCAAAAAAACACCAAAAGAATCAGATAAGGAAATGACAGTCATATAGCCCTTAAAAAACTGAATGCCAATGTTTTGGTACAATCTGAAATTGATACCAAAATAATCACATGATCCTTTTGATGCAGGCTACAGACTCCAGTCCTTACATTCTGCCATGAATCAGAGGAGTAATTTTGAAGAAGTCAACGAATTATTTGTCCCTGCAATTTTCTCTAAGAACAGTTCCAGCCTTAGAATAGGCCATGAGCATTTTGTCAAGAAATTGATATACTAATGGAGCAACCTTCAAAGAGTTGACTGAATTGTAGTCTGACTTTAAGAGTGACTTTGAGACAGCAGATTTTTTTTGGTGTACTGTGCAGGTCGTGGGTTACCTGGTGCTTCGGTTATTTTTCATCCCATTGTGGGAGACAAATTGCTATCCCAAAGATAATCTCTTACTTACTAAAATGGCAAAAGCCTTCCGTGTTCAAAGCATAGACCCTATTATCCCTCCTGTCAAAGGTCATGGAATTCATAAGATTTTGAAGTTAGATGGAGCATTTGCAACTGGATGATTCCAATCTTATTTTACAGATGAGGAAACTAAGCAATGAAGTGCCTTCCTTAGTAAGGTGACATTGTTCTTATAAAAGGAAAGCTGGCACTAGAGAACAGGGCCTCTTGATTCTTCAACCCAAGAGTTCTGCATTAACCCAAGCAATCACTGATGATTTTAATCACTATCTCATAGCAGTGAAGGAGCTTATTATTAAACGTCAGGGCGGTGAGGAAAAACTCAAAATATGGTACAGTGATGTCTATCAGAACCTGAAATACTTGCTTCTGCTGATTTGGTTGTCCCCTTTCCTTCTTCATTGCACCAACTGCATTTGCCTGGTCCTTTCAGATGGTCATGCTAAAGTGAGACTCAAAATAATAACACTGGGTAGTGGATGTGTCTGAGTGTCCCAGGGGCTGCCATAACAAGTACCATGAACTGGGTGGCTTGAAACAACAGAAATTTAGTCTCACATTTCTGGGGGCTGGAAGTCCAAAATCAAGGTGTCACCAGGGCTGTGATCCCTCTAAAACCCATAGGGGAGAATCCTTGCTTCCACCTAGCTTCTGGTGGTTGCCAGCAATCCTTGGCATTCCTTGGCTCACACTTCAGTCTCTGCCTCCACTGTCACATGGCATTGTCTCCTGTGTTTGTGTCTTTTAAGGGCACAACTGGTATTGGATTAGGGTCTGAAGCCACACTAGTATGACCTCTTAATTTAACTAATTATATCTGCAAAAACCTTATGTTCAAATAAAGTCTCATTCTGAAGCTAGGGGGTTAGAACATTTACACATCCTTTGGGGAAACACAATTCAATCCCAAACAGGGTATTTTTATAATAATGGTGATTCTGTAAATCAATGGTTTTCTGAGTGTGGTCCCTGGTCCGGTAGCATCTGCCCACCAGGGGACTTGGGAGAAATGCTATTTCTCAGGCCTCACCCCGACCTACTGCAACAGAAACTGGATGGGGACTAGCATGCTTTGGGGGCGGGGTGGGGGGGTGTATTAGTTAGGGTTCTCTAGATAAACAGAATCAACAGGGAACACTTGCAAATATAAAATTTATAAAAGTGTCTCACGTGACCGCAGGAACGCAGAGTCCAAATCCACAGGGCAGGCTGTGAAGCCGACGACTCCGATGGAGGGTCTGGATGAACTCTGTAGGAGAGGCTCACCAGCCGAAGCAGGAATGGGGCCTGTCTCCTCTGACTCCTCCTTAAAAGGCTTACTGTGATTAGATTTAGCATCACTAATTGTAGAGACACTCCCCTTTGGCTGATTACAAATGGAATCAGCTGTGGATGCAGCTGACGTGATCATGACCTAATCCTATGAAATGTCCTCATTGCAACAGACAGGCCAGTACGTGCCCAATCAGATAAACAGCTACCACAACTTGGCCGAGTTGACACATGTTCCTAACCATGACAGTCCACCCCTTGTCAACTTGGCACCTATATATATATATCACCTTAAACCATACTTAATTTCCAAATGAAAACAAATAAGCACACATTTTTTTTCTTTTACCTGACAATACTCAACTGTCCTGCATATAACTGGAAACACATTAAATCTCTCCAGAATAGGGTGCAAATCCTTAGGCAACATTCATTCTTAAACTTGATATCTTACAACTTAAATAGTATAACATGAACAAAACAGCATTACAATCCTCATTTCTGTAACTGATCACGTGGTCGAAGTTCATATTTATCACTACCTTCTTCCACTACCCATTCCATGTTCCCTTTACCCTCAGCAAGCACTTCAGCTGGCCGTGGTTCTTTGCCTGGTGGGGTGACCCAAACCTTCATTCCTGAAGTTCTAGAGCCATTAGTAGTCCTGCCTGGATTGTGTTGTTGCAGTTTTCCATTGATTTTAATCACAGGGCATAGTAATACTAATAGGCGCCCTAGGGGATCTCCTATATTCCAAGAAAACTCTTCTTTACCTCCATTATGTAGTTGCAGTCCTACTTCCTTCTGATAGTCAGGGTCAATTACCCCAGACAATAATGTAATACCCTTCTTGGCTTGTTGATCCAGAGGCATAAGTAGCCCAAAGTGACCAGGTGGCAATCTTAACTTCCAGTTCAGTGGTATCATTGTTGTTTCTCCTGGAGGAAGCACACCCCGTTTTGGAACTAAAACCTGTAGACCAGCAGAACTCAGGGTAGCAGGGACAGGAAGCAAAAATTTTCCTAGTGGATCACTAGGGGTAATAGTGAGTGGTACCACACCCATTTCCACCCCTTGGTTCCTGGACCCATGGATCCTGGCTATGGGAGAAACAGCACCATACAGCAGACGCTGATTCAGAGCATACACAGCTTCCTGGAGAACATTACCCCAGCCTTTCAAGTTCTTGCCACCTAGTTGGCACTGTAATTGAGTTTTCAAAAGGCCATTCTACCATTCTATCAATCCAGCTGCTTCTGGATGATGGGGAACATGGTAAGACCAGAGAATTCCATGAGCATGAGTCCATTCCTGCACATCATTTGCTGTGAAGTGTGTCCCTTGATCCGAAGCAATGCTATGCGGAATACCATGACGATGGATAAGGCATTCTGTAAGCCCACGGATGGTAGTTTTGGCAGAAGCATTGCATGCAGGGAAAGCAAACCCATATCCAGAGTATGTGTCTATTTCAGTTAGAACAAATTGCTGCCCCTTCCATGAAGGGAATGGTCCAATGTAATCAACCTGCCACCATGTACCTGGCTGGTCACCTCAGGGAATGGTGCCATATCAGGGGCTGAGTGTGGGTCTCTGCTACTGGCAGATTGAGCACTCAGCAGTGGCTGTTGCCAGGTCAGCCTTGGTGAGTGGAAGTCCATGTTGCTGAGCCCATGCATAACCTCCATCCCTACCACCATGACCACTTTGTTCATGAGCCCATTGGGCAATGACAGGAGTTGCTGGGGAAAGAGGCTGACTGGTATCCACAGAACGGGTCATCTTATCCACTTGATTATTAAAATCTTCCTCTGCTGAAGTCACCCTCTGGTATGCATTCACATGGTTCACAAATATCTTCATGTTTTTAGCCCACTCAGAAAGGTCTATCCACATACTTCTTCCCCAGACCTCTTTGTCACCAATTTTCCAATTATGGTCTTTCCAAGTCCCTGACCATCCAGCCAAACCATTAGCAACAGCCCATGAGTCAGTATATAAACGTACCTCTGGCCAGTTTTCCTTCCAAGCAAAATGAACAACCAGGTACACTGCTCGAAGTTCTGCCCACTGGGAGGATTTCCCCTCACCACTGTCCTTCAAGGACACCCCAGAAAGGGGTTGTAATGCTGCAGCTGTCCACTTTCGGGTGGTACCTGCATATCGTGCTGAACCATCTGTAAACCAGGCCCGAGTTTTCTCTTCCTCAGTCAATTCACTGTAAGGAACTCCCCAAGAGGCCATAGCTCTGGTCTGGGAAAGAGAAGGTAATGTGGCAGCAGGAATGGAAACCATGGGCATTTGTGCCACTTCTTCATGTAACTTACTTATGCCTTCAGGACCTGCTCTGGCTCTATCTCATATATACCATTTCCATTTTACAATAGAGTGCTGCTGTGCACGCCCAACTTTATGGCTTGGTGGGTCAGACAACACCCAACTCATGATAGGCAACTCAGGTCTCATGGTAACTTGGTGGCCCATGGTTAAGCGTTCAGTCTCTACTAAGGCCCAGTAGCAGGCCAAAAGCTGTTTCTCAAAAGGAGAGTAGTTATCTGCAGCAGATGGTAAGGCTTTGCTCCAAAATCCTAAGGGTCTGCATTGTGATTCTCCTATAGAGGCCTGCCAAAGGCTCCAGACAGCATCTCTATTTGCCACTGACACTTCCAGCACCATTGGATCTGCTGGATTATACGGCCCAAGTGGCAGAGCAGCTTGTACAGCAGCCTGGACCTGTCGCAGAGCCTCCTCTTGTTCAGGTCCCCACTCAAAATTAGCAGCTTTTCTGGTCACTTGATAAATGGGCCAGAGTAGCACACCCAAATGAGGAATATGTTGTCGCCAAAATCCAAAAAGACCAACTAGGCGTTGTGCCTCTTTTTTGGTTGTGGGAGGGGCCAGATGCAGCAACTTATCCTTCACCTTAGAAGGGATATCTCGACATGCCCCACACCACTGGAAACCTAGAAATTTTACTGAGGTGGAAGGCCCCTGTATTTTTGTTGGATTTATCTCCCATCTTCTGACACGCAAATACCTTACCAGTAAATCTAGAGTAGTTGCTACTTCTTGCTCACTAGGTCCAATCAACATGATATCATCAATATAATGGACCAGTGTGATGTCTTGTGGGAGGCAGAAATGATCAAGGTCTCTGCACACAAGATTATGACATAGGGCTGGAGAGTTGATATACCCCTGAGGTAGGACAGTGAAAGTATATTGCTGACCTTGCCAGCTGAAAGCAAACTGTTTCTGGTGGTCCTTACTAATAGCTATTGAGAAAAAAGCATTTGCCAGATCAATAGCTGCATACCAGGTACCAGGGGATGTACTGATTTGCTCAAGCAATTATACTACATCTGGAACAGCAGCTGCAATTGGAGTTACCACCTGGTTGAGCTTATGATAATCCACTGTCATTCTCCAAGACCCATCTGTTTTCTGCACAGGCCAAATAGGAGAGTTGAATGGGGATGTGGCGGGAATCACTACCCCTGCATCTTTCAAGTCCTTAAGAGTGGCAGTAATCTCTGCAATCCCTCCAGGAATACGGTATTGCTTTTGATTTACTATTTTGCTTGGTAGGGGCAGTTCTAGTGGCTTCCACTTGGCCTTTCCCACCATAATAGCCCTCACTGCACAAGTTAGAGAGGCAACATGAGGATTCTGCCAGTTGCTCAGTATGTCTATGCCAATTATACATTCCGGAACTGGGGAAATAACTACAGGATGGGTCCGGGGGCCCACTGGACCCATTGTGAGACGAACCTGAGCTAAAACTCCATTGATCACCTGGCCTCCATAAGCCCCCACTCTGACTGGTGGTCCAGAGTGACGTGTTGGGTCCCCTGGAATTAATGTCACTTCTGAACCAGTGTCTAATAATCACCAAAATATGTGATCATTTCCTTTTCCCCAATGCACAGTCACCCTGGTAAAAGGCCATCGGTCTCCTTGGGGAAGACTTGGAGAAAGATTAACAGTATAAATTTGTGACAGTGTACCAGGTTTCTCCCCCAACGGGACCTGGCCTCCCCTTCATTCAAGGGGCTCTGGGTCTGTAAACTGTTTCAAGTCTGGAAATTGATTAAGGGGCCATGACTCTGTGTTTTTGTAATTCAGGTTAGACTTCTGTTCACTTGACCTAGAACTCTTTTGTTTATACAGCTCCAACAAGAATTTAATAGATTACCCTTCTATTGTATTTCTATGTACCCCATGATTTACTAGCCAATGCCACAAATCTCTGTGTGTCATATGATTTTGATGCCTCCTTTGAGTTTGCTGTATATTATAATAGCCACGTCTACCCTGTCTTTGGTGGTTAAGTGCTGCCACCTGGATTCTGCCAATTCGGGATCCTGTCATCCCCATTGTGTTTAAGGATTCCAGCTCAGTGACAGCAGTTCCTACAGTAATATCTGACCTACAGAGAAGTGCAACCACAGAGCTCTTGAGGGATGATGGTGCTAGTCTCACAAATTTATTTCTCACTGTTCTGGTAAAAGGTGCATCCTCTGGACATTCCTGGGGTGTAAGAACAGGCTTTGCATGATAAATCCACTCTAACATTCCAATCTCTCTAAGCCTCTGGATCCCCTCATCTACATTATACCAGGGCAGTTCTGGCATGTCAACCTCAGGTAATGTTGGCCACCTTTTGATCCATGTTTCAACCAACCACCCAAACAAGCTGTTAACACCTTTTCTAACCACTCGAGCTATAACATTGAATGCAGAATCTCTGCTTAGTGGGCCCATATCAATAAATTCAGCCTGATCCAGCCTTATATTCCTCCCACCATTATCCCACACTCTTAAAATCCATTGCCACACATATTCCCCTGATTTCTGTCTATATAAATTGGAAAACTCACACAGTTCTTTTGGAGTATAACGTACCTCCTCATGTGTGATAATTTGTACCTCACCTTTAGGGGCCTGTTGGGACTTTAGTCTAGTTATAAGTCTGGAAGAAACGAAGGGTTGTGGGGGTGGGTCATAAAAAGAATTAGAAATATCTTCCAAGCCATTTGCTTCAGGGCCTTCATTTGCAGTTTCATCTGGTGAAACAGGATTAATCACTCTAGGGCTAATCCCTTCAGGAGGAGGTTGGGTGGCCAATTCCTCAAGGTAGGCTGGAGGTGGGGCGGCTATGTCCTCAGGGCAGACTATTACAGGGTTATCTAGAGAAGACTCAGCATGGCCTAGGGTTTCAACCTCACCCCCAACATCATTATCAATCCATATGTCACCATCCCATTTTTCAGGGTCCCACTCCTTTCCAATCAATGCCCTCACTTTAACAGCAGACACCATGCAAGACTGAGATTTCAGTTTACATTGTAAAGTTGCCACTCTAACAATAAGCTTCTGAGTCTGATTTTCAGAGATCTCAAGTCTACAGCTACAGGAAATAAGATTTTCCTTCAGGATACTTCTATATCTTTCACACGATGCTTAAGCTTCTCATTTGAAGCCTTAAGCCCATCCCTTTCACCCCTTAATGTAGACAGTGTATCTAACAACAACCAACCAACATCTCTATAACTCTTATTTCTACAAAACTCTGTAAAGGTGTCAAAAACATCATCCCCCAGAGTCTGTCTTCATACAAGCGAAGCATTAGGAGAACTGAATGATGATTTTTTGACTATCTCCTTTGCCAACTCACTCCATGGATTGGGAGTGTCATTCTGATTACAGGAATCAGAGACCTTAGTGTCTCTGAGTCTAGTCAGAGTAGAAAACCATTCATGAAAACCCATTTTTAAGATTCTGTTTCTTAAGAACCACTCCCGGTACCAAGATGTATTAGTTTTTAGGGTTCTCTAGAGAAACAGAATCAACAGGGAACACTTGCAAATATAAAATTTATAAAAGTGTCTCACGTGACCGCAGGAACGCAGAGTCCAAATCCACAAGGCAGGCTGTGAAGCCGACGACTCCGATGGAGGGTCTGGATGAACTCCGCAGGAGAGGCTCACCAGCCGAAGCAGGAATGGGGCCTGTCTCCTCCGAGTCCTCCTTAAAAGGTTTCCCGTGATTAGATTTAGCATCACTAATTGTAGAGACACTCCCCTTTGGCTGATTACAAATGGAATCAGCCGTGGATGCAGCTGACGTGATCATGACCTAATCCTATGAAATGTCCTCATTGCAACAGACAGGCCAGTACGTGCCCAATCAGATAAACAGCTACCACAACGTGGCCGAGTTGACACATGTTCCTAACCATGACAGGGGGCTTGGCATGTGACTCCTATGCAATCTAAAGTTTCAGAGCTACTGTACAAGATGAAGTCCTCCAGTAGTGGTTGTATTGCACATTGGAGCTACCTAAGTATCTTTATCAAATACTGATTTAAAAAATTGATGCCTGAGCCTTATTCCCAGAGATTTCGATTTAAGTGGTCTGGGGAGCAGGATTTTTAAAGCTCCTCAGGCAAATCTAATGTACAGCCCAGGTTGGAAAGCACCCCATGCCTGCTACTGCCGATAGTTATCCCTGTCCATTGCTGGGGGGGGGGGGGGGCGGGAATCCTTCTTTAATAAAAATTGTTCTGACTCTAGAAAGTTACAATCAAATTTAATTATGCTGTACAACTTGCAGGCATACTTCATTGTAAATCTTGTATTCAGCTGAGGAGTTATGCTTACTTTGTGGACACATGGAGAATAAAAGAGCTTCAAACTTATCAGAAGATTCAAATGTACCTAAAACAACGGTTTCGGATATTTGTATTTACTTACCCAACAACCATAATTGCCAGGTAATCTTATGATTAATTACAGATATTCTGAATTTGTTGGGGACCAGAGGCTAACTTAAGATAGCGATTGAGCCAACATGGCCACCCTGGCTAATGCAATGGCATCTATATAGTACAACAAGGTTCTTCACGGAAATAGGTTCCCGCTGGGACCTTCCCGCCGGCTGGTGCGAACTCCCCACCAATTATCTAACCAGCCCTTCCCGCCAGCGCGAACTCCCTCCTATCATAATGCCCCACATACCCTACTCCCTCCCCAAGTCGGTATATATACACCCAGCTTGCTTAATAAAATTTGCAGCTTGATCAGAATCCTGTCTTGCTGTCCTTCTTGCGTCTCTCTGTCCCATAGCCATTCTTCCCTCAGCAGGTGGCGGACCCCGTTGACTGTCCTGCGGGTCAGGACATGAATTGTTTCTGATGCTTTGGTTTTATGGGGGGGGGGCAGAGGAGACAATGCTGGTTTTCTAGGAACAAGTATAAGATAGTGTTTCTCTATTATTAATATTCCATTGGTGAAAATATAGTCATTACCAAAAATATTTAATAACAATAAAAGTACTTATTTTATTTGTAATAAGGGGTTCAATACAAACTCCTTAAAGGTAGTTAATTCCCAATGATTTTATTAATATGAGACTCTCCTTTAAAAAAGTGTCTTTAGCAGGAAAGCTGGATTCAAGGAAAAATTAATAGATGCCTGTTTATTTAAACACTATTTTTAAACACCATTAGTCAGATAACAAAAGCATCTGCTAAATCCAGGAAACATGTTTTTTAAAGGCTCTATACATGACTTAAACATTTGAATTTAAATTATGTAAACACATTTATTTTGGAGAGACCATTATCCACGGGTTGCACCTTTCTGTACGTCTTGTGAGCAGAGGGGCTGTCTGCCTTGTTCAAGAATGTCTGTGTAGCACGCAGCCTTGGGAGACAGCTGTAGTGTTGTTTCCATCTGGAGCAAGCAGCAGGTTTTTTGTAAGAATAAAGAGAATGTCTCCCTCTGAGCAAACTTCAGGCAGGTTTGCTTGTAGCCCACTATAAAAGGTTTGGGTTCTCTAAGCTCAGGATTCCTCACCTGTGAAGCAAACCCACTGCTTGCACAGCCTCTGTCTAGGTCATTCTGTGGGACTGGGAGACAAAGGGAACTGCTACTTCCTATGTCATGAGCATTAAGCTATTTGTCTCTAACCTAGGAGTCTCCCATAGTCTGCCAATATCCAGGAAACTGTGGCAAGGGAACTGGTTAACTGGCAAGGAGGATAAAATCTCAGACCATTCACAGTTTTTGACAATTGTATTCACCAATTGTTTTAATATAGGGGCAACTATGGGGCTATAGGACCCCTGAATGTGAGTCCACGGATTACCACACCTGGAATGCATTAACTATTATTTTCCTTCTTCTTTTTAAGTTTAGTGAGAACTTAAAAACATGTACACAACGACCTGAGTGCAGACTCCTAGATATTTTCTCCCGTCCTTTAAAGTCGCGTCACCCAATTTGATAACCTTTTCTTTTTTAAGCATCTTACCTTTGTTGTCTTTCCAGAACATTTAACTCTCTTTTCCTATACTCATATATAACCGAACTCTAGTATGACAATAAAAATATATACCTGGCACAAATATGTTTAGCAACAAATGTAACTGGCTCTTGGAAAACAATTCATCTGGTAGAACCAAGCGGGCTGACGTATTAGCCTACCAACCTGAAATGTTAAATAAGTTCTGGAAATTAGACAGCATTTTTTTACAGAATATGGTCCTGTATGGAGAATACGGGTTAACCAGTCAGTCCGGAGAGCTTCTGTTATGCCTGTGGGTCTCCAGCTTGGCCCATTAGAATCACCTGGGCAGCACTGAAAAACTCCCAGTACCCAAGGCTCACCCAGATTAGTTAAATCAGAATCTTTGAGTGCCAGGCATCAGTAACCTTGTAATAATCCCTTCCTAATGTGCAGCCTTGATTCAAGGTTATGGCCATGAAACTTTCAAGGTGGGCTGCCTCTTCCCAACATTAAAAGGTATCAACTTTGGGGCACCAAGTTTAGAAAAGTAGAAAGAAGAAGAAAAGGTATAAAGGAACAACATGCCACCATTAACTCCACATATCAGGGACAACCTCATATGATGAAATCACATACATAAATAGATACATTTTTTTCCCCAAAGTGAATTATGTTAGAGTTGGGCTTTATGCTTTTGTCCCATAATATTTTATCATGAACATATTCAGTAAATTTCTTTGAAAATATACTTTAAAATTTTTCTGTAACATTTCATCATACAGATGTACCACAATTTACTTTGGTATTGCTAGATACTGGATTTACAGTGGCTTTCAAAAATTTTTATCAAACAATTTTTTCTGACTATAGAAGTAATATGGTAAAAGAATTTAGAAATTAGAGAAAAACAGAAAGAAAAGAAAAATCACCAAATCTCCAGACATAAAGATAATCTCTCCTGGATCGTAGGGTAGCCCATGACAAACTCTGGGATCTGTCCTGTAACCACTTGCTGAAGAGTGCTTTAAAAACTATTGCTTTTCATTTCTTTGCTTTGTATATATGGTGTACTATACAATAAAAAAAAAGTTTTAAAAAATCACAACATGGAAAAAAGATAATCTCTCCTTATTATCACCTTTCTTCCTTTGCATACATATTTATTTTTTTCCTTTCACTTTCTTTTAAAAAATGAGTGCATATAAATCAATTTTACACGTAACAACAAAAAACAATAATTATTTTCCATGAGACTAAATATCCAAATTAAGAAATTTACTATAAAAACATACATGCATGTGTTAGAGAAGCATAATGTATGCAATATTCTCAAGTGTTTAGATAATAGAAAGATGGATAGATAGAAGGATATAATAAATGTTACAAAATGCTAAAAGTTGGTAAATCTAGTCATCTGGGTGAGGGGGTATATTGGAATATTATGTATTGTTTTCATATTATTTTTGCAACTTTACTGTAAGTTTGAAATTATTTCAAACCAAAAAGTTTTTTTAAGTGTATGTGAATCTACAATTATCTCAATAAGACTTTAAATAAAAAATGTATAACCTGATTATAAAAAAGTAATTCTGACAATACAAAAAACCTTAACAAAGAAAAAATCACCAATTTCATCATCTAGAAGTCAGTTCATTTCTAGAGGTAACAAGTTTAAATGTTTTAAAGAACAGCCAACTAAATATCTATGTCCCTGTATATTAATTTTATATAAATGGGGTCATATTCTACATGCCATTTGGTAAGTTGTTTTTTTTTTCATACAACATGTCATGAACATTTTTCTATGCCTCCATATTTTTATTCAACATGGAAATGATGGACATATAAGTTGTTTTTCTGTTTCTATTCTGCACCTACATTTTGAGGAATTGTTTAATTTTTCTCCTAAAGTAGAATTCCTATAAGTGGAGTTGCTCCAGCAAAGCAATGCCCATTTTTATCTATGATATATTTCAGTTGCTCTCAGGAAGGTTGTATTGATTTGTACTTCCAGCCAATGTCCCTCGATCCTAACCAACACTGTGAATCGACAATCTTTTTCATTTTATCCAATCTGATCATTTAAAAGATGTGGTGTTGTTTTACTTGAATTTTTTAAGAACTTTATTTAATTGACTGCAAATATTTTACTATATAAAATCTATAAAGTAATAGAGTACTGTAAATACTATAACATATAGATATACAACCAAACCTAGTTAACCTATCCCCTATTATTGAAATAAAGTTTTTAGAGTTTTTCTTCAATCAAAAAAATACCCTATTACTAATTTTAAAAATAATACATAAGAATTGAAGAAATTTGGGGAAATATAAGGGAAAGAAGTACAAACAAACCATTCATAATTACTCAGCAATAACAATGACAGACAGTATAGTATATAACCAAATGAGTATTTGTTTTAAATCACTTTTTGGTCAGCGTTACAATATTATCTTTCCACATTTAATATCCTAATGTGTGACATCTGGAGCCTGCGTGTATCCTAAAGTAATACATTTTAAATCCAATATCCCTCAAAGAACCTGAAACAACAGATCAGGGCTTAAATACTAATCCCTTTACATTTCCATTGCATGTACCACAAAGGGTAGTTTACTTTAGAGATTCCCAATGAACCGCACGTCCCCAGTATTCATGCTCTTATGCAGTACCCTCCCACACTGACTTTGGACATGGCCAATAAGACATTAGCAACTATAATGCTTGTCTCTCTTGAAATACTCAATCTTAGGATATAACTACCATGTAAAGAAGCCCCCCAGCATGCCCTACCAAAGCACCAGACATGTGAACAAAGCCATCTGTGCTGGTTTGAAAGGATGTATGGACCCTAGAAAAGCCATGTTTTAATCAAAATCCCATTTCATAAAGGCAGAATAATCCCTATTCAATACTTTATATTTGAAACTGTAATGATCTGATGTGATTTAATCAAGTGTGGTTGTTAAGCTGGATTAGGTGATGACATGTCTCCACCCATTTGGGTAGGTCTTGATAAGTTTCTGGAGTCCTATAAAAGAGGAAACATTTTGGAGAATAAAAGAGATTTGGAGAGAGCAGAGAATGCTGTAGCACCACGAAGCAGAGTTCACTAGACAGTGACCTTTGGAGATGAAGAAGGAAAATGCCTCCTGGGGAGCTTCATGAAACAGGAAGCCAGGAGAGAAAGCTAGCAGATGACGCCGTGTTCACCATGTGCCCTTCCAGCCGAGGGTGAAACCCTGACTGTGTTGACCATGAGCCTTCTCAGTTGAGAGAGAGAGACCCTGAACTTCATCGGCCTTCTTGAACCAAGTTATCTTTCCCTGGATGCCTTAGATTGGACATTTCTATAGACTTGTTTTAACTGGGACATTTTCTCAGCCTTAGAACTGTAAACTAGCAACTTATTAAATTCCCCTTTTAAAAGCCATTCTGTTTCTGATATATTGCATTCCAGCAGCTAGCAAAGTAGAACACCATCTGACTGCAACTTCATTGAGACCCTAATTTTCAACAGTAGAAGAACCACCCAGATGAGCCCCAGGCAGCCCACAGAATCATGAGTAAATAAAATGGCTGCTGTTTTAAGCCAGTAAATTTTTCACTGATTTATTACACAGCCATAGATCACCAAAACATGACAGGTAAACTGTCTAATATTTAGTCACATCAAAACAGAAAATAAATTCTTTAAATCATGAACTCAAAATGGCCTTTTGGTTATTATCCAGTCAAACATGCGAAGGTCCTGGGAGATTAGTTAACTTGCATAAAGAACACGGGTGATGGAGTTAAATGATATGAATTGTAATACAGTTTTGCTTATTACTACATATATGAGTTCTTTGAGAATCGGCTTCCTTGTGAGTAAATTAGGTCTTTAACAATAGCTACCTTGTAGATGTTTTATTCTTCAGCATTGTGAGTGATGGTGCTTATAATTCAAATGGAATCAAAAATAGGACGAAGAATGTTAAAGTGTGAGTTGCAGTTTTATTACATAGCCATGTCTTTTGACTCCCAAGCAACTGCTTTTTATACTCTATCTCACTACTAATAATCCACTTACAAGTCTACAAGAGACCAGATGGCGAGATGGAATGTGATACCCACCTGTGGGGTATTAAGCTTTGACTCGCTGTCCTGTGTGGAATCCTTAAAGAAATATAGGACAGCGAGTCAAAGCTTAACATGGGGGTGGCACTACACCTGATTTTCCAAGGCAGCAGGCAGAACCACTTGAAGACCATTACATCCATAAATAGCCTTTCCTTTCTTCAGCCCAGTCATTTATTCCATGATTTGCGCTGTGGGCCTTATTTCAAAGCACCTGACCCTGTGGATTCATCTGGTGAACCTGAGTATGTATTTGGGGCTAGGCCTCGACATGAAAGTAGCTTTTTATTAAATGAATTTACATATCCTGTGTCAAGACATCTTCAGGAACACTTTCATTTCTCAGCAAAACGAAACTTAAAGCACTAAGGAGGAAGGTGCTGTACATTTCAGCCTAAAAGGGGAAGGAGGGGGAAAAAAGACCATATAATGACACTGGGGCTTCAAAATACAAAAAAAGAAAAAAAGGAAAAAAAACTATATACAAAGGAACCATGTAGGCTGTGTTCTGTTCCCACCAGTCCTTGCCAAGTTATCTGCACATTTCTAATAAAGAATATTGTTATTTTAAAATTTTACATGGCTGCATCTAACTGAAGGGGTTAAAACTTCAGACTTGTTATAAAAACACCATGAAGTTGTCATTAAAGTCCTCCCTGCTTTTCATCAAGTAGACCCTGGCTTATAGCAGCCAAAAGTAGAAGCAACCAGCAGGAATTGGGGAGGCAGTGTGGTCAATGCCTCATTCTTACTTGCAAGCTCGCCCGACCCACACAACTTGCAGAGAGAAACAGGAGGCTTTCTACTACCACATACAAGTAACACAACATTAGGTAGACTAGAGCAATTGGTTGAAGGGATTTATGTAGGCTCCCCATCAGTAAGAAGAATTCTTTCCAACGTTAGAAGAGTATATATGATGCTAACTTTCTACTGTACTACTAAATGTCCTGTGCCTGAGCCACGGGGCAGAATTGGGACTCAAAGCTGAATCTTCTGTCCCCAACTGTTACGCTCTTTCCACAAGCGCCACTCAAGATGGCCAACTCACATCTGACCTTCCCTTTAATTTCAGAGACTTAATCCTAAGTGTTATTTGATGTTTAAGTCTCTAGAATAAAAAATGATACAAAACTAGGGTTGCCAGATAAAATACGGACTCTCAGTTAAATATGGATTTCAGATAAGCAATAAATAATATTTTAGTATATGTCTGTCCTAATTTGCTAAACTTGGCGGCTGTACACTAAGCCTTACTACCCACCAACGGCTATTTCCAATCAATCTTCTTCCTCATCACCTAAAGGGAAAGAAGAAACGCAATGAGACTTAGAAAATAAAGTAGGAGACATCCCAGCCAATGAGAAACCTGTTCCAACAAGATAAATAGAAGAATTCTGTCCTCTGAATAAAGCTACAGGGAACGTGGCCCACAAGGTACGCCACCTTCTGCAACCCCACTCGACTGGTTTAGTTCACTGGAGCCACACTTGACTTTTCAGAAGGTCTTTCATTTGGCCAGGGTTATTCATTCATTCCTTTCCTTTCTCTCTTTCTCTTTGTCTCTCTCTCCCTTACTCTCCTATATAAAAGTTCTGCACCTATTAAAATTAAAGACAAATTTTTTAAAGCTTTTGCTTTACATTGGTGTTTTTTCTTTTTTTTTTTTCACATGGGCAGGCACCAGGAATCGAACCCGGGTCCTCTGGCCTGGCAGACAAGCATTCTTGCCTGCTGAGCCACCGTGGCCCACCCACATTTGTGTTTTTTAAAAGCCCCATTCAAATGTTTTCAGATTGAGAGGGAGAAGAAACAAAGAATGAAACAAATTTTATTGTCTCCATTTCTAAGAAGACAGAAAATTCTTGTAGCTTTTAAATGGCATTTTTTTTCACTTTTCTCAAATTGTACACATTAATGTTTCAAAACCTTAGGGTGCTGTTCTAGCACAGTATGCCCCACTTTGTACATATAAGATAGTCCAGCACATAACTGGAAATACAGGTTGGCCATTCAGGAGAACATTTTTGCCACAGAGCTTAGAGTTAGCTTTGGGAGTGACAGCTTTTCCCAAGAGCAAGGATATTCAGTTATATAATCATCTTAAGTGCAGTTATCAAATTCAAGATGTTTAACATTGATATAAAGTTTACAGCCTATACTTCGATTTTTTTTTTCATTTGTTCCAATAATGTTCTTTTGGGTATTTTCTCCCCCCTTGATAAATCCTGTCCATTCAATACGTAAATTCACATATTGAATTCAGTTGCTATTGTCTCTTTAGTCTCTCTCTTTCTTTTATAATTATGGAAATGTGTGCACCATGACCTTTCCCATCTCAACTCCTCCCAAACACACAATTCAGTGGGGTTAATCATACACACAGTGTTGTGCTACCCTCACCACCATCCATTACCAGAACTTTCCCAGCAGCCTAAACAGAAACCCTGCACCCGTTATGCATTAACTCCCCAATTTCTCCTTCCCCTAACCCGTGGTCTACTTTCTGTCTCTGAATTTGTATATTCTAGCCATTTCATATAATTGGAATCATCAGGCAATATCTGTCCTTTGCATCTGACTTATCACTCAGCATGTCTTCAAGTTTCATCCATGTAGTGGCATACATCATGAGAAGTTGGAATAGTAAATAGCTTTACAAATACTTAAACTCCAATTTTAATTAAGAAACTACAAAATAAAAACAAAAAGTAGCTGAGGCAGGCTGACATGCCAAAGGTGTCTTGCAGTGCTAATTAAGACTCCTGCCTCCATGGGAAAGGAGGCGCTGTGATAAACAAGTCATGCTGACACCAGCAAGTCTGCTATCCTTCATCAAATTGGCCCATTCCTCCAAAAACATTCTGCCTGGGCAGCTTTTGCAGATTTATGGTTCCCAAAGACACCCTGCCCTAGACAACTCACATGCCTCCCCCTCCCCGTTCCCCACACCCTTCCTTTGTTCTAAGCAGGTACATCAACTGTTTTGCTGCCACTTTGCTTTGAGCACTAAATTTCTTTTTTTGTTGTTCTTCTTCCACATGGGCACTTAGCTCAATAAACTTATTCTGCACCTTCGTTTTCAGAGTCTTGTTTTCAACTTAACAATCAGAACTTCATTCCTTTTTAGGGCTCAACAATATTTCATTGTATGTATATACCGTATTTTGTAGTATGGGCACTTGGTTGCTTCTACATTTTGGCTATTGAGAATAATGTCACTGTGAACATTGGCGTGCAGATATCTGCCCAAGTACTACATGAAAGGAAATTAAATTCATGGATAACATAGCCCCAATCTTTGTGATAAATAAAAATGCCCAAGTGATTTCCAAAATGCCTCCCGATTTAAATCAATCTGGAAAGTTTCTCATGAAATCCTATTTGCATTTGATTGAGTTTGTATCATATTTACAAATCACTTTAAGCAGAATTTCCTTCTTTTTTTTAACAGTATTGTAGCCTCTACTCCCAATAAGGATACAGTCCTCTTCATTTACTCACGTCTTCTTTCATTCCCCCAGGGTACTGGTGGGAAACAGATGACACAATCAAACTGAGAAACTGATGAGTTTAACAAAGTGACTACAAGAGTTTGGACAGGATTTAAGGTATAACAAGGCCGGTGCAGCATCTCAGGGGAGTCTTCACACACACACACACACACACACACACACACACACACACACACACATGCCTGAAATGGCAAGGGAAGGCAGTAACTCCTGGAATTCGGGAGGAGTGCCTGTGAGCAGCATGGTCTGGCAAGAGCTTCATTAGAGGGACTCAGCCACCCCACAGCATAGCAGGGAGGGAGCCCTTACCTCCCTCTCTCCTCCCACCCTCGGGTCTCCAGCAAAGGCCTCCCATTGGCCAAACCCAACCAGCAACCAGCACGCGTGTACAGCCAGACAGTTTAATAAACTTGATGCTGGAGAGCCCTGGGAATTCTCAAAGTTGAGACCTTGACCAGGAACTGACAATGTGAAGATTTCTGACTCAGCTGCAGGAAAGAATCTGAGGACTAGTCAGTGTGTGCAGCCAATGAATCCAAACACTAGCCAGTGTGTACAGCTCAAAACTTAAATGTGTAGTGAAAGTACACGCTCAAAGCGGGGAGACTGCGGATGTTCTCCAAAGGAGGAGAAGCAGTCTGAGGCAAGGATCCTTGCATTATAAGGACTTGGAGGGGCCCTTCCCCCTCTGGCTACGCTAATAAGGGACTGATAAGGTGCACTTTTCACTGGTTCTTTTCAGGAGTGGGCCTCAGTGGGGGCTAGGTGTGTGTGTGCTCAAAGGAACTTTTGTTATGGTCCTGAAGGTCACTTCCCCCCTCCCTCCTTCCCTTTCTAACCTGTCTCAAGACTACCCTTTGAGAAGCAAGGCTTTAGATGACATTAAACTCCAAGTGCAGGTGACCTCTTTTAATTGAGGCAAGTGAACTAACTGGTCACTTTACCACTGCTTAAAACAAAAGGGTCCCTTACAGATGGGTGGAAGGAAGACCAACAAGGTAAATTTAGACATTGTCTTTAAGCTATCTATAGAACAGTGGTTCTCAAAATAGCCCCCAGGGGATATTTTGCAATGTCTAGAGACATTTGTGTTCATCACAACTGCGGGGGGGGGCGGGGTTTGTTACTGGCATCTAGTGAATATAGGACAGGGATGCTGCTAAAGATCCTATGATGCAACAAAGAATTATCCAGCCAGAAATGTCAATCATGCCAAGGTTGAGAAACCCTGCTATAGAAGAGAAGGCAGATGGATCTACCAAGTTGTTTGGATTTAGACAAGATGTTTCCCCAATTATAGTAGAAGACCAAAGAGGAACCTGGTGCTTCTGTAAACCTCACATCTGGGTAGCTTCAATAGCTGCACTCCTCCCCCTTCCCCTCTTCCTTCCTCCCTACCCTGTCCCCCAGCTTTGTCTTCACACTTGAAATAAAACTCTAGAGCTGAAAGCCTAGAGTCTCTGTGTCTCCAGGCTTCTTGCTGTCCATCTCGTCACCTCAGAGGACTCCAGGTATAGAATCACTCAGTGCAACCTAGAAGGTATTTTAAACCTCAGGACAAATTCTGACACCTTAAGCAAACTAGATGTGTGAACTGTTATAAGAAGCAAGGAGGGGAGAAGAGGGAACCTCAATCACATGTAAAATTTTTCTTAGACATAAAGGGAAATTTTAGTCTAAAATGTTTAATTCTTCGAAGAGAGTTAATCTTTTAATAACAATAGAAATGATTTCGTGGAGTGTGTCTAGTCTATATAACTTTGAGAAATAACTATAAATAGTTGTTTGAACAACACATTTAAAGCATTTTCCCAATCGGTTTTTAAGATACAGTATATTGCCATCTTTGAAATGTGAAGTTTGATGTTTTCTCTTTATCTTAGTTAATGCTGTTGAGCCCATCTCCACCTGCCCTGGGCATCTCATGCTCTGCTGTCTTTGTCTAGACTTCTATATTCCACTTTGGAAGAAGACTAAAAATGGTAAGCATACCCACGAGGTCCCTGCAAAGTGGTATATGTAATCTTTGTGGGAAAAAAAAAAACAGCTAGCAAGGGTGATGTTTAAGATGTATTTAGGTTATTTGCAGGGGAAAACTGCTTTCTGAAATTTTGTAATCAATACTAATCATGAGGGTATTTCATAATTGGAGATTAATGAATGTTTGCCCAGTCCAACTTCCTATAAGAGTTAATATGGGCTGTAGTGTGGAGGAGTTCATTTTTTTCATCCTGTGCTTTTGGCTTTAAAACCATACAAATTGCTGAAAGTACACTGTGCCTATCACCCAATCGCTGGGAGACTCCATTTCTCTGACTATAAAATGAGCATGGTGACACCTCCCCAGCAACCTTGGGGCCATTGGGAGGCTCAAATAACAGGATATTTGTTCAAGTTGTTTGCAAACTACTTAATGTGATGCAAGTGTGAGTTATTAAGTGGACCACAAATTAAAGACATTAGTGAGTGGCCTTTTTCTCAAATTAGTTTTGTCACCCAAATTAGATATGATGAAGAGGCTTCACCAGGAACCAACATCTGATTGTTGGCTCCAGGGCTCATTTTGTGTTAAATCCTGAGGGTGTAATGAAGAGTTAACCATGGGGATGATTGGTTGGGATGGAAACAACCGTACAGAGTTTCATTTCCTAGAAACCCAGATGTCTATTTTAATGCAAACGATTGGCCACATCTGTCTGTGCCCTTGAGATGAGAATGATAATAATGAAGATAGCTCACCTTTACAGAACACAGGTGAGCTTGAGACACATGATTCTGTTTGAGCCTAGAAGCAGCCTTGTGAAGTTCCAATGAGGGAACTTTGGCTTCCAAAGGTTAAGTAGCTTGAGCGCAGCGGCCCTGCTAGTGAGCTGTCATGGGCCGGCCAGCCAACTCCAGAACCACACTCGGAACCATGCTGTTCTGATAGACTAAGCCCAGCACAGACTAGGGTCCAGGAGACATTCAATATCCATTCTATGGGCTTCGATTATGACAGCTTACTATTTTACAAAAAGGGGGAAATTGGTATTTCTGTTACAAGAAAAGAGACATGAAACAGTTTTCCCCAGGAGAACTACAAAAGACCAAAAAGCACAGGATAAATATTGAACCTCATCAATTGTCATATGTCATATCCTTTCATCTGGATGTTCCACTTCCAGGAATCAGGGATGTGATAAACTATTTTACAAAGGTATTGGCTGCAACATGGCAAAGATTGTTGGGGGAAGGGTTAATTAATTGTGATATACCCCTTAAATAGAATATTATATAACTATCAAATCATGTTTTTTTTAAAAGAATACTTGACAGAAGAAATACTCATGATACAATGTTAAATGAAAAAAAAAAGGCAAGCCAGAAAGCCATTAACGCTGTAGGATTAATGCTGTAGGTTCTTGATTTTTTAAAGCACATGTAAACAGGTGCTACATGCTCTAATAAATGTTTTTACATATATTTTCTTATTAATTTCACAAAGCAGCCCTGTATTATAATCATATTACGGTTAAGAAATCAGAGACCAAATTCAATGTTAAGTGAATTACCAAAGTCAGGGAGCTTGCTGAACTTCGCAGAATGAGGATGGAAAGTCAAATCATTCCACTGACAAAACCCTGGCAATTACTGAAATGCATCTCACTGTGGGAAACAGATGCAGGTACGGAGAGATCAGCATGAGAACGAACCGCGTGAAAAGTTAACAGTAGTTCATTTCAGAAGTAAAAACATTATTCTACTCTTAACGATGGTATATTCCTTCATCGTTCAATAAAGGGATAATAAGGAATCCATTTACTAAATTAATCTAAATTGATTAATCTGCAATTAAAAACCATCACCACAGATTAGCCAACCAGTCTTTTTTTGCCCCAAGAATAGATCCAATATCTCAGAAACCCACCAAAGGTTAGGGCTGGGGTTGGCAAACAAAAGCTGGTGGGCCAAATCTGGCCTGATCTGTATTTGCACAGCCCCAAGCTAAGAATGTTTCGTATGTCTAAATAGTTGAAAAAAATCAAAAGAAGACTATTTCAGGACAGTAAAAATTGCATTAAGGTCAAATTTCAGCATCCACAAATGGCCTCACTGTTTGTGTTTTTGTTTACATATCGTCCCAGGCTGTTTTTGCCCGAGTAGTCGTGAGGGAGGCTGTATTCCCGATGGCCTGCAAAGCCAGCCCTTTATGGTAGAAGTGTGTGGACACCTGGTTTAGGGAAAACAAGGAATCAGAATGTCAAGGTCAATTAAGATTTAACAGCCTATGGTCTCTGGTACTGGCTGTGTTGCATAATAGCTGCTGAATTCCTAATTTACAAAAATTAGCTTATATCATTTTTTTTGTTTTTTTTTATTTGTTTTTTGTTTTTTATATCATTTTATTCTTTTATTTTGAAATCTAAATGTTGGGGTCAAATCAGAGGAAGTAAGTGATAAAAGGTCTCTTTTTTTAAAAAAGTAAGTGGGTTACATCGTTGTACTTAAAATATCCTTTGTTACATAATGAGACTTTAATATTTATGGTACTCCCACTTTACAGAGACTACCCTGTAGTAGAAATATTTCAAAATTCATAAAAAGGGGATATTCAGCCATAACTCTACTAGGGAAATTCCCGGTGGAGGCTTGGTCTACTAAACAAATAGCACTTTAGTAAATTCCCTGATTCATATCTCCCTAGGGGCTAACTAAGCTAACCACACCCTAGGGGGATGTACACCCCACAGATCTAGTCATCAAATAATTCAGTGTAAAATCAACATGGCCAAAGGTGAGTGACTTCAAATTCAAGGATTTCAATAATTGCTCCCCCCACTCCCGACCTCCTGCATCTCCTTTCTCATTATTCTCCAGCCAGCCAACTATCCCCTCTGGTTCAACCCAACCTATCCATCTGTGACCCCCTGCCAGGACATAAAATTCCTTCTTCCACAGCATGGCTCAAGCAACTCTCTCCACCAGAGAAGTTTATCTGGGCACCTCCTTTGAAACGTGGGTAACTTGGCCTTTTTTCTGCTCCATGATCTTGGAAATAAATGGGAGCAGTTGAGTGTCCAGAGCCCTTGTCCTGGAAGCCTGGCCCATACTAGTCCATAGCAGGTGCCCAGTACCTGCTGGTCTTCTGACTGGCTGGTTAGTGGGTTGGTTGGTGGGTTGGGTAAATGAGTGGAGTCAGGAGAGGAGCAAATCCTCTTAACTCAGTATAAAAAGTTCTCCTCTGGCCTCAGCCACATCGCAAGAAGAGTTTCCTTCTGTGAAGAATTTCAGTGAAAGTAACTAACTACAACTATAAAATACCTATGCAAAGAAAATATGATAAAGACTGGAAGGGAAATGTAAATCAAATACAGAACAGTGGATTTTTTTAATGGGGCAGGGGGCAGAGTTGGGATGGTGGTGTCTTCTTATTGCTACCACACAATCATACTCTACTTCAACCAGTCACTCTCCTACTCTCCAAGAGGACTCGCCACCTTTGTCTCTCTTTGAACCCCCACCATCTTCTCTCCAGTCTCCTTGCTCTTGGCTGATAGCCTTGCTTCATACTTCATGAAGAAATCTGAAGCAATTAGAAGAGAACTTCCACATGCTCCTCCTGCCTATAGCATCTGCACCCATATATTCTGTCTGACCCCCTGTTCCAGTTACCTATTGCTGCATAACAAATCTCTCCAAAATGCAATGGGCTGGAACAACAGCCAGAGGTTGACTGGGTTCAGTTATACATTTCGTGCACTGGGTTTCTCACACAGTTGGAGTTAGATGGTGGGGTCATCTGAAGGTTTTAGCTCTCACAGGTCTTGGGCCTGGGCTGGGAGACTCAACAGCTGTAGACTAGAGCAACTGGAGTTCGTTTGAGATCAATCTCTAACTCCACGTGGTCTCTCCAATATGGTGGCTGCAGGGCAGCCAGATTTCTTACATGTGGCTCAGCACTCTGAAACAAGTGGAAAGAGGGAAAGTGAGTACCAGGAGGAAACTCTATCCCCTTTTCTATCCTAGCTTAGAAAGTTCTGCAGCATCATTTCTTCTGTGTTCTATCCCTCAAAACAGTCACGAAGGCCTACTCAAGATCAAAGGAAGATGAGAGATGTGTCCAAGGATATGCAGACCCTTAAATGAAGGATAAAATGTTTATGCTTCTAACTAAGCTCACTCTCGCCACTGCTGCACTATATCCCCAACCGGCTGTCTCTTCAGGGTCAACACTACAGCCTTCTCCCCTCTCTCCCCCATATCATTTTCATTATTATTATTATTAATGGGTACTTTGGCTCTCAGAACCTTCCATTTGTCATTTCCATCAGCATGATAACATGCTGGTATTACTCCTCTCATGGAACAAATTATCTTGACCCTTCTTTCCCTGTGAACTAGTGCCCTGTGTCTTTATTCCCCTTCGTAGGAAACCTCTTAGAAATATTTGCTATCTCTAATACCTCTTCTCCCATTCTTACAAGAACTCTGAAGTCCTATTTTACTTGGCTATACCTTGAATATATGGCCAGTATCTGACCAACCTTCACCATTCCCACCACTGCCATCTGGATCCTGTGCTTCAAGTACTGTAATAGCCTCTTAGCTGGTCCCCATGCTTCTGCCCTTGCCCCTAATTGTCTATTCTCAACACAGTAACAAGTATAATCCATCTATAATAAAGTTAGACCATGTCACTCTTCAGCTCAAACATTTGCAATGGTTCCCAATTCCACTCAGAGTAGAAACCACTATCCTCACAATGGCCAACATGGCCCTACATACCTAGGCCCCTTCCCTTCCTGCCTGCCTCTCCTATTCTTCTATTCCCCTCTGCTCCAGCCACACTGAACTTGTTCCCAATTCTGGGAATACTCCAGTATGGTTCTACCTTGGGATCTTGGCATTAGGCTGTTCCCTCTGCCTGGGACAATTTTCCCATGGATATCTGCAAGGATAACTTTGTCTCTTCCTTCAGATCTTTGCCCAAATATTAGCTTCTTCTCAATACCTTCCCAGACCACCCTATTTATAGTCATAACCCCACCTCCTCTCCCTGATCCCCTTTACCCTGCCCTGTTTTCTTTTTCCATAATACCTATCACCTAACAGCTACTATTGTATTTGTGCATGTATTATTTGCTGTCTGCCTTGACCTACTGAAACGTAAGCTCCAGAACAGCAGGAATCTTTTGTTTTATCCACTGATGTGTGTGTCCCAACTACCTACAAGTCAATAAATACTGGTTGAATTTTTCATTTTTCACAATTTCCTACAATATTGATATAGTAATTGTTCTAGTCTGCTAGCTGCCAGAATGCAATATACCAGAAATGAAATGGTTTTTAAAAAGGGGAATTTACTAAGTTACAAGTTTACAGTTCTAAGGCCGTGAAAATCTCCAAACGAAAGCAAGTCTATAAAAATGTCTAAATTAAGGCACCATCAAGAGGTTGCCTTCACTCAAGAAAAGCCGATGAAGTTCAGGGTTTCTCTTTCAACTGGAAAGGCACATGGCAAACACGGTGAAGTCTGCTAGCTTTCTCCCCAGGCTTCTTGTTTCATGAAGCTCCCCCCGGGGCGTTTTCCTTCTTCACCTCCAAAGGTCTCTGGGTGCCTGGGCTCTGGCAGTTTTCATGGCTATCTCACTGTTCTGAAGTTTTCTCCAAAATACTTCCTCTTTTAAAGGATTCCAGTAAACTAATCAAGACCCATCAGGAACGGGTGGAGTCACATCTTCCTCTAATGAAAGGCTAATATCCACAATTGGGCGAGTCACATCTTGGTGGAGATAACCTAATCAAGTTCCAACCTACATTACTGAATAGGGATTAAAAGAAATGGTTGCTCCCACAAGATTGGATCAGAATTAAAACGTGGTGTTTCTAGGGTACATAATCCTTTCAGACCAGCTCAGTAAGACATTATAATTTTCCTCGTAATTTTAAAAAATCTATATTTATTTTAAACATTTTTATTGCAAAATAAAACATATTTATAAAAAAGCAATCAATTTCAAAGTACATTGTTACAAGTATTTACAGAACAGATTTCAGTTTGGTATGGTTTACAGCTCCACAGTTTTAGGTTTTTCCTTCTAGCTGCTCCAAGACACTGAAGACTAAAAAGAAATATCAATATAATGATTCAGCAGTCATACTCATTTGTTAAATCCTATCTTCTCTGTTATAACTCCTCCTTCTCCTCTGATCCTTCTCCCAATCTTTAGGGGTATTCGGGCTATCCACATTCTAACTTTTTCATGTTAGAAAGGGGTGTCAATAATTTGGAATGGGGGGGTGGAACTAGTTGATGTTCTTGGAGAGGCTGATGCCTCCGGGTTTCAGGACTTATCTGGCCTAGGAACCTACCTGGAGGTTGTAGGTTTCTAGAAAGTAATCTTAGTGCTTGAAACTTCTGTAGAATCTCAGATAGAGCCCTAGATGCTCTTTAGGGCTCACAAGAATGGTTTTGGTTGGGGGTTGGCAAACTGTGGTAATTATCACTATCTAGCTGAAGCTTGCTTAAGAGCAGCCTCCAGAATAGCCCTCGTAATTTTATTTTTTAAAAAAGTTTTAACAAAAACAATGTATGTTCTGTGTAAAAAAGTCAGAGTATAGAAGCAAAAGAAAGTAAAACTCCTTCCCCTCCCCACAATGAAGGCCCCTTTCATACTATTTCCCAGAAGAAGTCTGTTAAAAGTTTCTTATGCGTTCTTCCATGCTGTTCTCTGCAAATATAAATACATATATATGTATATATATATATATACATACTTCCATCATAAAGGGATTATACTATTTAAGCTATTTTGATGCTGCTTTTAAAATTCGTTTTCTAAAAGTTATAGTAGGATTCCTTTTAAGGAACACATGATAGTCTACTCTTGGTGGTTTCCCATTTTTAACCTGTCCCCTAAATTGATGGATTGTTCTCTAGTTCTTCCTATTCTTACTATTTCAGAGAGCTGAACAAAATGAATACAATTATTTTGTCTGAATATATACAATATTATTATAAAAGATATGCTAGGTTTTTTGCATGTTTTTTCTTTATGGAATCTCCAGAAGGTCCATATGATATAAAACTTTGCATAGACCATTTTGAAAAAGCAGCAGCCTGGGATTCTGGAGGACTATGAAGACTTCCAGCTGAGGCTGGACCCAGGCAGATCAGGGGCTCTGGGGGCAATCTTTAGGCACACAGAATAACCACAGTAGGAAAGGACCACTGAGATCAGCAACCTGAGCCCTCACATTTTGTAGACAGAGAGCCATGGTTTTGGAGAATTCAACCGGTAGCTCTGTCTCAGAAGGAGAGGCTGATGAGTCCTAATTTGACTTTTAGTTCATAAGATGCTTGCTAGCTCCCGGAATAAATAAACACAAGGAGAAATCAGATTAATCTTGGTTCTTCCTCTAACTTGTTACAAGACAAAAACCACTAACCTCACTTCCTCAATTTTGCCATCTAATAGTTCCTAGTTACATAAGCATCTCTAGTACTTCATATTACATCCACACATCTCTGAGAAGCTTGCAAAGTTTTGAAAATAAACACACTATCCAAAAAGCATGAAGTTAAGACATATCTTGGTAAATGTTTTTTCCCTATTAGTAATGAAATCTCTACAACCATAGACATTTTGGTGAGAATCAAATACAGATCTCAAATTTTGAGAATTCAGTTCTGAATATGGGCTCAAGTCCTGCAGTAGAAATGGCTCATCCAAGGAGATAAGCTGTGCTGCTTTGAAACTTTGAAAGTTTTGTTAAAACTTTTGTTTGAAGGACAAGCAAGCATCTTTACCTTCAGGATGGACTTTGCCCTCATCCTGCCTTCCTTATTTTTACCACCATGGATTTCTCTGACATCAGAGAGAGTTTTGTGCTCAAGAGAGATACAAGTCTTCTGGCATTTAAGCAGCAGAGATATTTGGTTCATAATTTGGTAGGAATGATGTCATACTCATCTTCATTCCCCTCCCTTGTCTAGTACAGAGCCCAGCAAAGAATCAATTCCCAATAATGTTTTTTGAATGAATATGTAAGCAGATACTTTACTATGAGGGTAAAGCCTTCAAACTTATAAATTCAAAAAATACCTTAATACCATCATTGCTGGAGATTAGATACAATTCTTAAGAAATACATCATCCAAAAAGGCTTTTTTTTTCCCTCAAGTAGGTCCCCCAAAACATAAATATCTTTATTTTTTTTTAACTCTTGGAAATTTTTCTTATGAAAACAAACAATTCGCTTGTAAATTAAATCAAGCCACCCACAAAGTCAAAGTGTTCAAGTTCTAACCCCAGTTCCATTTATAAATGGGACCTTTGAAGATCCTATGAAGATGAGACCAAACTGAAACAGGGTGGGCTTAATCCAATATAGCTGGAGTCCTTGTAACTCAAAGAAATTTGGACATGGGAGTAGAAGCCAAAGGAGGAGACAGAAGAAGAGCAGCACCATGAGACAGAGGCAGAAACTGAGCCATTACCAGAATGCCACAGACTTTGGAGAAAGCATGGCCTGTCGGCATCTTGTCGTTGGACTTCTGGCATCCCAATCTGTAAGCCAATACATTCTTGCTGCTTAAGCCATCTGGTTTGTTGTATCTGCCATAGCAGCCCTGGTAAACTAAAATACACAACTCCTTGCTCCCTGGGGGAAAAAAAAACTATAAAGGGCAAAATGGAAAGATTAGAGTGTCATGAATCCTTTAACTGAAAAGGAAATTAATCAAGATGCGGCCGTATGATACTGGGTGCATTTACTCTAACTACATGAGGCAACTTGAAGATGATTTGTTGAAACTGAATTTGGATGACCTTGGTTTGAAATTACCTCTCTGATCACTGTTTCCTTATTAGTGAAATGGTTATCAGTGAAATGGGAATGTTTACACTCCATTTCTACCTCATTGTGAGGGGACAGTAATGGAATATAAATGGGGTATCTACCTCAGCCCCTGGCACATAATAAGTACACAATAAAAGGCAACTGCTATTAAAAACCACATACAAATGATTGATGACAGTTCAACATGAATTCTACATCTTCCATTTTAACAAAAATGAGCGATTTACTGTGGGAATAGAAATGGCTGTGCACGTAAAATCAAACTTCCCATTTTTACTATAATTAGCTCCCTAAACGAGCATCCAAAATACTTGGTGTATTTGCATGCATAATTAGTTATGACTCACCGCCAAAGCTGGGCCTATGCCATGGTGCGTTAGGCTATTCTACAAATGAGCTTATTGAAAAACGCACATCTGTTGGTCATCCTTGCCAGAGCATCAAACCAAACAAAATAACATAGGATATTTGTAGCAAATGCAAACACAGACCTGGCTCAAAGCTGAACCCTTAAGTTTAAAAACAATGTTTGTTGAAGCTAAGGTTCCCGCCTAAGCACAAAACTGATAGATCCCACTCGTTCATAAGTGGCAATTTCCACACTTAAGGAAATCTTCACTGGAATAAAAGAATATTTCATGTTTTTAAATAATCTTCTCAATAATATCTTTTAATTTTGGGAGCCTCAAAGGTATTATTTCTCTTTAAATCACAAATGTAGAAAGGCATTGCTCATTGAGTACATTTTCTTTTCTTTTTTGGCCTCACCTGCTTGCTTATCGAGCCTAACATACTCATTGCACTTAATCTTCCTCTTGGCCTGGATTCTGGAATGCAAACTTGATGGTACCTCGGAGTTGGAGGCATTCTGTGAAGCAGGCATGGAGAGCAGAGAGCCACCTACCTCAGGGCTATTGGGCAGAGAGCATTACAAGGGCCAGTTGGGTAGCAGAACTACTGACACAGGACAGAGATAGCTCCAGCCAGGCTGTGTCTGGTCCCCGGCAAGACAAATGACCTCTGCTCTTTTGCTGGGGTTTCAGGTTCATGGGGACAAAGCTTTAGGGTGAAAGGATTATGTAGGTATCTGTCCACAGTTTCCCTTCTCCCGTCCTTCCTCTGATACCACCCCCTTTTCTTCCGTGGCAATTTCCCTACTTCAACCCTTCCTTTAGATGCCCCAAGTCGTCCTGGTCTCTCCTTGTGCCCTTGTCAAAATCTGATCTTTGGAAAAACTTCACTGACTGTGATAGTTTAATATGTGCTTTATACGGGATTTTTAAGAAAGCTCAAAGCCTTGATTTAGTCAGCAAATACTTCTCCCACATGCACTATGTGGCAGGCATCATAAGGATAGAGTATTGTAAAGACAAAAAACATTCCAGAGGTGGAAGTGTTCACCACCTCGAGGGAAAGATGGATGAGCTGACACCAAGACTGGTCGAGAAGTAGTATAGCAAAGGGGCTGAGAGGGCCAGCTCAGTAACCCAAGTGCCAGGCTCCAGAGGCCAGCACTCACCTCAGGCAGTTACTTAACCTTGGCACTCCCCTGTCCTCCTTGTGAATGAATCTCTCTCTCAGAACTTAATAAGGATTAAAATAATTTATAAGACATTATTGGTTGTAATTAGTGGCATGTGAACCACCTGACAGACTTGGCGGGTGATATAATTTCTTCTAATACTTGGTAGTCTTAGATTGAATTTGCTGAGAGTTAATTCCATGCAGAGGTATAACAGAAGAGAAGAATTTTTTCTAGACCACGGATTGGCAAACTATGGCCCATGAGCCAAATCTGTCCTGCCACCTGCTTTTTATATGGCCTGCGAGCTAAGGATAGTGTCTACATTTTTCATTATATACATTTTAAACAATACCTAAATAATATAGTTGATTTTGCCTAAAATATTTACTGTCTGGCCCTTTCCAAAAAACGTATGCCAATCCTTAGTCCAGACCAACACTGTCTAAAAGAACTTTCTGTGATGATGTAAATGTTCTGTATCTGCCCTACAGAATACAGGGACCCTGAGCCTGATGTGCTTTCCAGGTACTTGAAATATGGCTAGTGTGACTGAGAAATGGAATTTTTTAATTTTATTGAATTATAATTAAATTAAATTTAAACAGCCACAAGTAACTAGTGGCAATCATATTAGACAGCACTGCAGTAGACAATTTTAAGTCTAAAGCCTGTGCTCTGTCAATGCTGGATTTAATGCAGCTCAATTTAATGCAACTACCTAGAGGTTGTATGAGTCAAGGGGAAGGCAACACTCAATCAGATTTTTGCCCTGGACTGGCTTTCATTTTGTCTGCTAGAATGTGCTTGGAAAATATATGTGGGTACACTCCTATTTTCCTCTTAAGGCTGATAATTTGACTCTATGCATTACATCTGCTTTAGTTTGGGTTAAAGCGGTTAGCTTTATCAACCCTGCAAGCCACTTAATCAACTTAAAGTTCAGGGCTACAGGCAGAGAAATATAGCAAAGCTATATTTCCTTCCATCTCTGCCTGTAGATTAGTTAACTTCAGCCCTAATTCATTCTCTCATAAGAAATGGCTGAAAACAATAAGAAGCTACCAACACACATCCCCATTATGAATATTGCCAACTCTTCCCCCTAAGATTAAAGTCATGTTTGTCACATGTTCTGCCTTCTAAGATAACACAGGTGATAGTTTTATCAAGTATTCTCTAATGGCATAACATGGGGCACCAGCTTTCTGGCCTTCAGTATCTGAGTCCTCATTGCCCTCAGCCTGATGACATCAATGTCGTATATTTTAGGTTCTCTCCTAAGAACCTAAAAAATAAGGCAGCAACTTATTTCCAAGTCCCAATTTAGACTTTGCTTTGTACAACAGGAAATTAAATTAACATTGGCTTAACAGTAACCTTTTATTATTTCTCCTAAACCCCTGGAGGATAGCAGCTCAGAGCTGGTGTTTCTACTCTGCTCTGTGAGGTCATTCAAAGCCATGGTTCATCTACCTAGCTGCTCCACAACCTCCAGCCTATTTTCCTCATCTGCTTAGTCCAACACCCACATTACAAGAAACCGACAGAAGCAGAGAGAAGGGGAACAGTCCCTCCCTTTAAGGACAAGTCCCAGAAACTGCACATATAGATTCCTCTCACATCACACTGGCATGATCTTAGTCACATGGCCACACTTAGTTGCAGTTATCTGTGAAATGCTTTTTTTTCTCTTCAGAGTGACAAATGGACATTCTATCACTATGAGTTGAGAGAGGGGGGAAAGGATATTGGAAGACAGCAATCCTTGGACTCTATGAAGATAATAAAAATAATTAATCAGGAGTATCAGAAACCATCATGTGGAATAAGAACAACAAATAGTTAACCTACACACAATTACATACAAGTGTCATCATCTTGTCCTAAAAGAACTAATGGTCTTCCACATTGTATTTTAAATCTATATGTATTTTTCTGTCCTCCACTAGATTTAGAGCTCTTTCAGGACAGGTACTGAATATCTCTCATCTCTGGTAGGTACTCAATCACTATTATTTTTTTCAAATGAAAGAATGAATATGCATCAGTGGAATTCTGGCATTTATTAGAAATTCTTCCTCACTGGATACTTGGTACAATTCCCAGATGAGAGACTGTTGGAGAATTGTCTGGTCCAGGTCCATTGTCTTGGTCTGGGAGGGCTGTCTGGGTCTTTGGCATGTCTTAAATTGTTGTTTAGGTGCCTACTGTTCTATTGCAGGAGTCTTCTCCTAAGCACAGTACCTCCCTCAGTGGGCTCCAAGGACAGTGACCACCAAGTCAGGACTGGAACCCAGTTCTTCCATCCCTTAACTCAGAGCTCTTTTCATAGTCTTCTGTGGTAGGAAGTGAGAAGAGGGACCCATAACTTCCCATAAGGTTTCCTGAAGAAGATAAATTGGGGCTGGACCTTATAAAAGTAGAGCTTCTTAAACCTTTCCCCAAAGGAATCCCTGGAGAGACAGAAGAGACAGAGCATGACCCCTGGGGAGTCTGGATGTATAGCTTGAAGGAATTTACTCTAAGGAGAAATATCTTTGAAGTTTTTTGCTTTACTTCATTCACTCACTTATTCATTCTTTCTTTCATTTATGTACTCAGCAAACAAAATGGAGCACGTGCTAAATGCCAGGCATTGCCATAGGAGATGATAGCTAAGCTCTGGGAGCTTACATTTGGTACAAAAAAGACAATAAACAAATAAGCACACAAAATCAACAAGGTAAGTTCTGATTGTGCTAAGGCTATGAAGGAAATAAAGCAGGATGGTGCAACAGAGAGTGCATATACCTCTTTGTGCCTTGGTTGACTCATCTATAAATGTAGATAGTAATAGAGGTCTGCAATTCCAAAATTCCCTAACTAACTGCTTTTTTTCTAACTTCTACCTCAGTTAATGGCAAAACGCAACATAATCTGAACTCATCTGGAGGTGCGTCTTGACCTGAACTGAATGAATTAGCTATTCTTTTTGTTTTTTCAATTCAGCTTAAAGTGAACAGTCCTGTGCTTTGCTGCAGAAATTTTTGTAGGTTTGATTATTGAATGCTGCCCCAGGCCCCAAAAGGAATAGTACACAACATAGGGTATGTGAATCAGTCTATGTTCTGAAATCAGAAAAATTCTGAATTCCAAAACACATCTATCCCCCAAGGTTTTGGATGAGGGACCGAGGACCTATAATATTGCCCTCACGGGTTATTTGAGGAGTAAATGAGTTAATGTATATAGAGCATTTACAACGATGCCCAACATATAGTAAGAGCTATGTTAGTTAAGTACTATTGCTATCATTATTACTATTACTACACAAAAGGTATTTAGATAAGTTGGTTCAGGAAGGCTTCTCTGAGGATGCAACCCTTGAACAGACATCAAAGGGATAAGAAAGATCTGGCTGCAGGAAGAGGGGCAAAAGATAACGTCAGGAAGAGGGAACAGCAAGTTTCAAGGCTGAGGTGGTTATGAGCTTGGCTTGAATGCAGAACAGAAATCAGGTGGCAGGTATGTGGTTAGAGAGGGAAACGATGGTTCAAGGTCAGAGAGGTAGGCTGGGGTCAGAACAGGTGTAATATCTGAAGCAAAGGTAAAGACAGGATTTTATTCAAAGTGTAATAGGAAGCCATTGTGGTTGACCTGACTCATGTTTATAAAGAATGTTCTGATGTCACTTGATGAATGATAGGGAAGAAGGGGAATCAGGAAGACCACTTAGGAGTCTAATGTCATAGACCAGGTGAGATCTGATGGCTAAGTGAATTGGTGTGGTAATACAGTAGATGAGAAGTGGACAGCTGCAAGATAAAAGTTAGAAAGGAGAAAAAGGCTGGACTCAGCTCACACAGGCTCATTAGAGTGATTCTGCACATCTTTTCCCAACTCTACATTCAGTGACATCACACTGGTAGCTTGAAATTGGCCATGGGGAGTATTTACATTGTGGAAATTGGCAAACACTACAAAGCAGGACTTAACAATTCAAGGCTTTTGCAGGGAGTGAAAGGGTGGGGAGCCAGTTGTTAAACATTTACCAGCACACCACTGGTGTGTTAGTCAGGGTTCTCTAGAGAAACAGAACCAACAGGAGAGATCTGTAAATATGAGATTTATAAAGGTGTCTCACGCAACCATGGGAATGGGAGCGGCCAAAATCTGTAGGGCAGGCTGTGAAGCTGGTGGCGCCAATGAAGGGTCTGGATGAACTCCACAGGAGAAGCTTGCTGGCTGAAGAAGCAATGAGTCTCTCTTTCTCCTTAAAAGCCTTCAACTGATTGGATTATCTCATTGTGGGAAACACGCCTTAGCTGATTGCAGATGTAATCAGCCAAAGATGCAGTCAACTAACTGATGATTTAATCAACCAGCCATGAAATATCCTTGCAGCAACAGTCAGGCCAGTGCTCGCCTGACCAAACAACTGGGTATAATCATTTGGCCAAGTTGACACCAGAACCTAACTATTACAACTGGTAAGGTGTAGCTTTATTCACTATAACTGAACTTCTTTTGCCCCAGAGCCTCTTTTTACCCTGTTCACAATAATACTAAAACTAGGCATATCCTGGAAAGCTCAGTTTTATTAGTACTGTCAGAATCACTTCAGGTTTTTAACTTAGTTAACTTAGGGATCCTCCCACTTCTTCCCAGGGTCTCATCTAGGTTTATGGTAATGGGATGGGAAGGGAGCACCTGGTTCATGATGGTCCTTTACCCATGTGGCTTCATCTGGAATACAGCTCTCCTCCCTGATCCATATGATTCTTGGCAGCATTCCCTATTGCCTTCTGATAATGGGATCCATGAACCCATCATGTCTTCTGACAGAAGCACAGTTGGGGGTGGGATCCAGGGTTGGATTCCTATTATCAGAGGCCATATAAATAGCTTACTTGACTTCTCTCCTATCCCTGTTCTGAATCCCTTTCCCCTTCTTGACTCAACCTTTATTCCTGAATCTTTGTGATAGCCTGATGCTTGAGGAATATGTACCATATTTAGGTAAGGGCTTCCTGTAGCCCCCTGGACTACTGCCATATCCTCCACAGGTCTGAGGTCTCCATTTTGAGAAGTAGAGCTTTAAGGAATAACTAGAATTCTGGTGAATGGAGATGGTATAGTAGGGTACTCCAAGTGCAAGGACTTGCAAGTCAGGGAGCTGGGTATGGGATTAGCAATTAGAGAAGTGGGTAGGGGACCAAGTAGGTAAGTGTCAAATTATGGAAGACTTTGGATGTCATGATGACTGATTTGTACTTGGGAAGTTTGTTGGTCAGGGTGGATTGAAAGAGAGAGAGCCTGGAGACAAGGAAAAGGCTTTGGAGTGGACCAAGGGTGAAATAATAGGGTCCCCACTGAGACTGTGTCAGCTAAAATGGAAAAGTAGGAAACATGTCAAGAAGAACAATGAAGGAAGTCAACCAGACTCACTGAATGGCTTTAATGATGTGGAGGAGGAGACAGAGTGGGGAAAGAAGAAAAAAAAAAAAGACAACATTGTACCTCTAATTCCAACAAACTTTTGGCATGTAAAGGTTGTGAAGAAGACCTCTGAGACCGTTCTGAACCATCTTGCATTGGAGAAAAAGAAAGTCAAGGGAAAATTAGCTTATTTCCCTCCTATTAGAGGAATTAAAGTAAGTATTTGTTTTATTGGATACAAATGTAATTGGTTGATACAGTCAATTGGGAGGACAAAGGGATTAGCTGAGCTATAAGACTGTTGTCGAGATACAGGCTGGATCATTCCATTAAGTAAGCATGCAGTAAACTAAAACCAGTGTTGTAGAGGAAAATGCTGATAGAAATCCTGAGACTTGAGAGCAAGTCCATGGGTAAATCCTCTAAAGGCAGAGCCAATTCAAGGTAATATGGTGATGTCAGCAAAGCTCTTTGATGCTTCTCACATTTACTTTTAAGATATTTCTCCTTAGGGTTTCAGGGTCTCTCATGGTATCCCTGGATGCCCAAGGATCATCATTATGGGTAGGTGCCCATAAGTTCCAGTGTGCCTGGAACTTATGTTGGTTTATAAATGTTGGTTTATGCCTGTAGTCTCGGCACAATTATTAACAGTGTCCCTCTTTCACTCTTAGAAGTATCTTGCTCAATCAGTTATATGGGGTTACCCTGACTAATGGTCACCCAGACAGTGCCCTAACTGTACCACTCTCTATTCTTCTAATTCATGTGATGTGACCCTGTTGTGCAGAGAGAATGCTCATCCCCAAATCATCCTGGAGATGATTTCCTAAAACAATCCAAGAGGAAAGCTAGATTATAGACTGGCAGCATTGAAGTGACAGGAGTGTATGTTTGATAATCAAATGCCAATTATTAGTTGGATGACCTTCGACAAAACAACTAAAACTGCTGAGCTATGTTTTACTCTGTGAAATGGGAATACTGGGTCTCCTTTTCAACCTGTTCTTAGACTATTACGAGACTCAAACACTGTGAAAGACTTGTAACTAGGGCTGGCTTAGGAAGCAAACACTAGTCGTAATGTTATTCTTCCCAAGCATATTTGCATTTAAACATTCCATAATCCCCACAATTTCAAACTTTGGCAGCCAGTTGATGGCTCTTCCATGGTAGCTTTCTAAGAAATAATACTAGGAAAATGCTGCTTCTACCACCTTAAAAGCCATGAAACTGAAATGGTAAGATGCTAAAAGCTAAATGTGTCACTGCACTGTTTGCCAACCTCAGTAATTGATAAATACAATCATGAGCTGGGGGTGCTATTTATAATGAGGTTTTTTGGTTGCTGTTGTTGTTTTGCATGGGCAGGCACCGGGAATTGCAAGAACTCTGCCTGCTGAGCCACTGTGGCCCGCCCTGGGGGTGCTATTTAGACAGTTATAACAAGACCTAAATCGTTTATTTTGAAAATGTGGCAAAAGAGAGGCAAAAAAATGGGAATTTTTCATTCTTATTCTTGGCATAATTCAGAGTGATAATTTGTTCTTTCCTACACTTTCAGGCATATCTGATGTGGACATCAAATAGACAATTTCTTATACTTTTAAACATGATCCTAATTTCCAAACTCGTTGGGGCTAGATGGTTTCCTAAAACTCTTCCCTGTGATGTCACTGTGGATGCTTCAAAGACCCATGTGGCCGTGGACTGTTCAGACAAGCATCTGACAGAAATCCCCAGAGGTATTCCCACCAATGCCACCAACCTTACCCTCACCATTAACCACATACCAGGCATCTCCCCAGACTCCTTCCACAATCTGGACCATCTGGTAGAGATTGATTTCAGATGCAACTGTGTGCCTATTCGACTGGGGCCAAAAGACCATGTGTGTACCAGGAGGCTGCAGATTAAACCTAGAAGCTTTAGTAGACTTATTTATTTACAATCCCTTTATCTGGATGGAAACCAGCTACTGGAGATACCTCAGGGTCTTCCTCCCAGTTTACGGCTGCTGAGCCTTGAGGCTAATAACATCTTCTCCATCGTCAAAGACAATCTAACAGAACTGGCCAATATAGAAATACTGTATCTGGGCCAAAACTGTTATTTTCGCAATCCTTGCAATGTTTCATTTTCAATCGAAAAAGATGCCTTCCTACATCTGAAAAATTTAAAAGTGCTCTCCCTAAAAGATAACAATGTCACAGCTGTCCCCACCATTTTGCCATCTACTTTAACTGAACTCTATCTTTACAACAACGTCATTGTAAAAATCCAAGAACATGATTTTAATGACCTCAACCAACTACAAATTCTTGATCTTAGTGGAAATTGCCCTCGTTGTTATAATGTCCCATTTCCTTGTACACCCTGTAAAAATAATTCTCCCTTAGAGATTCACAATCATGCATTTGATGCATTGACAGAATTAAAAGTTTTACGTCTGCATAGTAACTCTCTTCAGAGTGTGTGCCCAAGATGGTTTAAAAACATTCATAAACTTGAGGAGCTAGATCTTTCTCAAAACTTATTGGCCAAAGAAATGGGAGACGCCAAATTTTTGCATTTTCTTCCCAACCTTGTCCAATTGGACCTGTCTTTCAATTGTGAACTTCAGGTCTATCATGCATTTGTAAATCTTTCAGACGCATTTTCTTCACTGAAAAACCTGAAAATTTTGCGGATCAAAGGATATGTCTTTAAAGAGCTGAAAAGCCTTAACCTCTCCCCATTACATAGTCTTTCCAAACTTGAAGTTCTCGATCTCGGCACCAACTTTATAAAAATCGCTGACCTCGGCATATTTAAGAAATTTGAAAGGTTGAAAGTCATAGATCTTTCAGTGAATAAAATATCACCTTCAGGAGATTCAAGTGAAGTTGGCTTCTGCCCTAACACCAGAACTTCTGTAGAGAGTTATGGGCCCCAGGTCTTTGACACATTACATTATTTCAGATATGATGAATATGCAAGGAGCTGTAGGGCCAAAGGCAAAGAGACTCCTACTTTCTTGCCTCGTAATGAAGATTGCTACATGTATGGTCAGACCTTGGATCTAAGTAAAAACAATATATTTTTTATCAAGCCCTCAGATTTTAAAAATCTTTCTTTCCTCAAATGTTTAAACTTGTCAGGAAACAGCATTAGCCAAACTCTTAATGGCAGTGAATTCCAGCCTTTAGTGGAGTTGAAATATTTGGACTTTTCTAACAACCGAGTTGATTTACTCTACTCAACAGCATTTAAGGAGCTACACAACTTGGAAGTTCTGGATATCAGCCATAACAGCCATTACTTTCAATCAGAAGGAATTACTCACATGCTAAACTTTACCAAGAACCTAAAAGTCCTGAAGAAACTGATGATGAACAACAATGCCATCGCTACCTCTACCAGCAGGACCATGGAAAGTGAATCTCTTAGAACTCTGGAATTCAGAGGAAACCACTTAGATATTTTATGGAGAGATGGTGATAACAGATATTTGGAATTATTCAAGAATCTGCTAAATTTAGAGGAATTAGACATCTCTGAAAATTCCCTGAGTTTCTTGCCTCCTGGAGTTTTTGACGGTATGCCTCCAAATCTAAAGACCCTCTACTTGGTCAAAAATGGGCTCAAGTCTTTTAATTGGGGAAAACTCCAATTTTTAGAGAATCTGGAGACTTTGGACCTCAGCCACAACCAGATAAAGACTGTCCCTGAGAGATTATCCAACTGTTCCAGAAGCCTCAAGAAACTGATTCTTAAGAAAAATCAAATCAGGCATCTGACAAAGTATTTTCTACAAGATGCTTTCCAGTTGCGCTATCTGGACCTCAGCTCAAATAAAATCCAGATTATCCAAAAGACCAGCTTCCCAGAAAATGTCCTCAACAATCTGGAAATGTTGCTTTTGCACCATAATCGATTTCTGTGCACATGTGATGCTGTCTGGTTTGTCTGGTGGGTTAACCACACAGAAGTCACTATTCCTTATCTGGCCACAGAGGTGACTTGTGTGGGGCCAGGAACACACAAGGGCCAAAGTGTGGTTTCCTTGGATTTGTATACCTGTGAGTTAGATAGAACGAACCTGATTCTGTACTCGTTTTCGATATCTGTGGCGCTCTTTCTGATGATGTTTATGACAGCACACCACCTTTATTTCTGGGATGTGTGGTATAGTTACCATTTCTGCAAGGCCAAGATAAAGGGGTATCAGCGTCTGATATCACCAGATCCTTGCTATGATGCTTTTATTGTGTATGACACCAGAGACCCAGCAGTGACGGAGTGGGTTTTAGAAGAACTGGTGGCCAAACTGGAAGACCCAAGAGAGAAACATTTTAATTTATGTCTTGAGGAAAGGGACTGGTTACCAGGGCAGCCGGTTCTGGAAAATCTTTCCCAGAGCATACAGCTTAGCAAAAAGACAGTGTTTGTGATGACAGACAATTATGCCAAGACTGAAAACTTTAAGATAGCATTTTACCTGTCCCATCAGAGGCTCATGGATGAAAAAGTAGATGTGATTATCTTGATATTTCTTGAGAAGCCCCTTCAGAAGTCCAAGTTCCTCCAGCTTCGGAAGAGGCTCTGTGGGCGATCTGTCCTTGAGTGGCCGACAAACCCACAGGCCCACCCATATTTCTGGCAATGTCTAAAAAATGCCCTGGCCATGGACAATCACGTGGCCTATAGTCAGGTGTTCAAGGAAACTGTCTAACCCTTCTTTGCAAAATGTGACTGCCTAGCTTGCCAAGTTGATTATTGAGCTACATAGATTCTCCAACAATGTCCTGCCAAAATGATGCTTCGAACTTCTCCAAGAATTGCCCCTATAAGAAGAGAGTCACCAACATTACACACATGAATTGGAAAGATGGGATTTCTATTATAAGATCAAGTCTTGCTTATTATCTCTCTGCGTCTCCATCTGGACTTGAGTCTTTCCCCTAGGCTCTTGCATAAAATACTATTGGGAGCAGGGTGGTGGGTAGAGGACATGGCGCTCTGATTTTTCTCTAATTGTGATAACAAAACATACATGCAAATTTGAGAAAAACTGTGCTTCTATCTTAATAAGTACTGGTGTGTTCAGAAATGGGAGGAAATGCCCAGGTTCTGTCTATGTGACACCACAATGTCTCACAGTTCATTCAGTGAAATAAAAACCTAGTTCGTTAACTCACTCCTCAAGCATTTGCTCCATGGGGCTAGGTGGCCCCCTTCTGGGTCAGACTGAGTGTTGGCAGTGAGCACATGGTTGCTGCTTGTCTTCGCTACTTCTTAAATCCGGATTTGCTTTGCTGGGTTCCACGGGGAAATAGTGAGAAACACTGAAACTTTTTATCACTTAAAGACATGACTTCCCTACAAATGGACAAAAGTTTTAATGATCTGAATTCCTATAAAGTGACACTCTTTACCTCTGATGATTATGTGCTTAAACATTTTCATCTGCACTGCAAACGACTATATTCAAAGGATAATCGTTTCATCCAATGATCTTTCAAACTCTGCTTAATTAACTAGTGCCATATATTTGTAATTATCTAAGACCTCGATCCACCAATATTAGATGGTTTTGACCGTCAACCCGCAAGGAGGACACCGAGAGCATTTATTTATTTGTTTATACCTACAGACAGGTTGACAAGACTCCTTCCATTTTGCAGGGATGGGGGAGCAGGAAAAAGAGGTTTACAGACCTTAATAATGAGAAAGTTTCTGTTTTGAACTTCAGCTTTAGTACTCAAACCCAACAAAAAGAACCAAGATATGTCCTTCTAACTGGGTATGAATTCACATGAGTTCAAAGTTTGAAATTCAACCAACTCCCCTGATTTCATGAACAAAGTTATCCTACAGAGATGTCTGTGCCATATGGAAAATCGTGTTTATGGGTTCAAATCCTGGGACATTAGCTTGGAGGTAATGTATTTTCCTCATAATGGAAATATCAAAGGTTTTGCTTTAAGTATAGCTGTGAATACATAGTAAATGAAAAATTTCCAAAGGATATAGGATCAATTAAAAAGGATCACAAAAATTCCCCAAATCAACTCGAGAATGAATATAGAAGTAATTAAGTTGCTAGCATCCATTATTTGACAACTTCTGCAAGCTTTACTGTGCTTAATCAATGTCCTTTCTGTTCAACGTAAACAAAGTTAACACCATAAAATTTTGACTATTGGCCACCATAATTTTTCTTCTATTAAAACACATAAATACATAAGTCTTTAATTCTCTTAGTAATTTATGGTTCTATATTTATGGTTATAAACCACCTGCAGACAATTTCAACTTTCTGCAATGGATCAAGAGGAAGGGAAACTAAAAATAACGCAACTCAGAAACCACAGGCATATTTTGACATGAGGTTAAGTACAGTGGTTTGTTTTAGGAAAACAAACCAAAACTCAGCAACACATGTTCTTAGTTTTAATTCCTTTGTAATCTTGACAAGCCACTCTTTTAAGTTCCTGTAGGTCTTCTGGGAAGTTCATAGCTGGCTCAGCGCAAAAGCCACCAGCTCAGGCTACAAGGGGTGCATGCCTGCCAAGTCCCCACAGAGCTCTAAATACAGGCTCTTCCTCTGCTTGGCTCCGCACTGGAAGAGACTCCCAGGTTTTCCATAAATTCCACTCCACCTTCAAGGCTTGGCTCCCAGCCCCTTCAACCCTGCAACTGATGAGGGTGTGTCCTTCCTCCTCAGACTGATCTCTCAGAAAGATGTGGGCATTTTTAGGATCCAAGCAGAGAGAGATATTGGGCAGTGCAAGTACTATCGCTGAGAAAAAGGCCAGAAGAGTGTCTAAGCTTTTGAGAGGAAGGAGAGGATGGGTCTGATCATAGTCCCCACTGCTTGTTCCCATCCTTACGTCTACATACAGCTCTAGTTGTCTGAACATTCTTTTAGGGCCTGCAGGTCCCTTAAATGTAGTCAAGGAACATACAGCATGTGAGGGGGTACAGTGACTTCAGAACATGGGCATCTTGCTCCCCAATCTCCAAGGAAGTTGTGGTAGGGACAGAAAGAATATATGCTCTGCTTTTTTCTGAGGCCTTAATTTTCCAATAAAACATGCTTTGTCTTGATAGCCTCTGTCTTTTCCTAACCCAGTGTGAACAGAAAAATCAGGTTGCACATCATGCTAGGAACTTATGATCCAATTTTAAAACAAGGCTGGAGATGGGATTTGATTTGTTTCCTCTTCCTCTTCTGTTCACTTATGCTAAAGGGAAAAGGGAATGCTGGTGAGGGGGAAGATGAGCCAGGCCATGGGAAGGGGCCCCTCCTTGAAGGTTTGGAGAGCCAGTTCCCAGGAGCAGTTAGTGATGGAACACACTGTGGGTCACATCTGCTGGAAGGTGGAGCCTTTGACCCTGAAGAACACTGGAACTACTGGTATCTCCCACAGTACAGCTGGCAGTATGTGAGAGAAACAACCAAAGACAGTGATTGAGGGAGACTCAAAAGGAGATGCGCTTTAGAGAACACCAAGACAGAAAATTAGTGCATTTCACCACGTAAAGGCATGAAAGAGAATATGAGACCAACCAACCAACAAACATAGGGAAAGGGAGGGGTTAAAAAGAGGAAAAAAGTCCCAAACCCTGGTGTGATTATAGGGAAAAGCTCTGGAGCCTGCAGGGACCATCCATGCTGGTGAGAATGAAATTACTATACTGTTTCAGATTTTATTTCTTTTCGATCTTTCTTCTTTCACCTCCTTCCTTCATCCTCCTACTCCACCCCTGGGTTTTCTTTTGCTCTAGCTATCCATGGCAAGCCTCATGTAACACACAAGAAAAAAAAGAAAGCAGCCGTTGCTGCAGATGGGTTCTTCTGTTTGACGGGGTGGTTTTGTGTGTGTTTTGGGTTTCAAACAGATCTCTCTCCTCACACAGAGTAAATCCCCACCTGCTTCAGTGAGCACAGCCTTCCATAACTGGCTCAGTGAAATTGCCCTTGGGTGACATTGGCTGGACTCTCTGTCACACTCAAGTCCATTTTCTTTCTGCTTATCTCAACCAGGCAAGCATATGATTTAAGAAACTGAATTTGACTTAAGATTACCTTCATTTCGGGTGGTGATTAATTTCTAACATTTGTGATGGCATGTCAGTGGTTTTATTTCTTCTTATGTCTTTTCCTTCTCACTTTGCGTGATTTAAATTAAAGAACTGTTTTGGAAAAGCCCAGACTTAAAATGACAGAGGAGATTTGAGTCATGGCATCTCACAGTGCACACCCTTAGAAACAGTCTGGGAAGATGAGGAGGGGTGGGATGTCCTGTCGGTTTGCAGCAGTTTTCAGCTATCTTAGGAGCCCACCAGTGGGAAGGGTGAAGCAGGGAGGTGCACCCCTAGACAGAAAAAGGGCCTCCATGTTCTTCTGGCATGGCAGCCCCTGAGGCTGAGGCCAGATGGAGATAACCAACTAGGACTCCACAGTCCTCTTGTATAATACATGTGACTGCTTTGCTTCTCACTGATGGAGGCCATGGAGTGGATCATAGATCCTAGGGGCTTTCTTAACAGTGAGTTGCAGGAGTTGACATCTTGAGCAACGTAATCTTAGGAAGAAGGCACATGATGAAGTCACTGGAACCCAGACAATGTTACCAAGTGGGTGGAAGAGGACGAGGAGGGAAGGAAGTCACATTTATCAGGCAGCAAATGCCAGTTAAAGGCTTGTCTTATTCCACTAAGCCTTCCTGTCACCTCTATGAGGTTGGTATTAGTTCCATCTTAAAGATGAGAGGTTAACTAGGAGATGAAGTTGGGATCACAGAGGTTAAGTCAACTGCCCAAGATCACAGAGAAAGGAAATGGCCCTGACCAATTGGGTCTCTGATTTTACTGGAGACCAGAATCCCCTAAAGAGCTTGGAAACAATGCAGATTCTAGGCCCCCACACCAGAGATCCTAGCCTCTGGGGCCCAGGAAACTGCATTTCTGAAGATTTGCCTAGGAGGTTCTGAAGCAAATGGTCTGCAGAGTTTGGGAAGAATCACATCTTCCTTTGAGAACCCAGAAACTGTTAATACAAAGAAAGCCCAAGCCCCCGATCCCCACCCCAAGATATGCCCATTTCCTCATTCCCCTTCTATGTAACCTTTGGCACTATAACTCACTGCCAGGGATTGGAGCTGCACTTAAAGTATAATCACTTTCCACTAAGCACCTTTTGTGAGGGATATAACTGAACTATTTAGGCCTGGCAGTTCTGTCCAGGGCTAGAATGTAAAGACAGCCTGGACAAGAACACTGGGATGGATTTGGGAGACAGGGGCAGATGGCTGAGGGAGTAATAGCATGGCTTTACTGTAAATTTCCTAGTATCTGACTGAACGGTAGACCCGGTGCATGGCCCATAGTGAGGCCTAGTGGATTTTGTGGTTCCTCGTGGATGTCAAGGGTCTGCTTCTGAAACCCTCATGTGACCAGGTCTCTACAGTGGGGTGTGGGAAGAAAAATATAAGAATAGATATAATCATCTTTTAAGAATTCTGTTTGTGGCATTCTGGGGAGCTGGTGGAATATGATAGGTGGAATTTGCCCCTGCTCCATGGAACAGCTAGAGAAGGGATAGGAAGGTAACTGGGACAGTGATTCCAGGGTGTAGGTGACCTGAGAGGATGTTCTACACCACATAGGGAGGCCCTGGTTGCAAAAGCTAAAGAATTCAAATGCAGAGAACCAGAGACAGTGCAAACAGCCTAGTGTGCCCATTTCCAGACAGAGGCCCAGAGCCTTAGGAGTGCGCAGATGGAGAGAAGGGGAGATGGGGACTAGGATTTAAGGCAAGCCGTGTTCCTTGAACATGCTACTCTCATGTGCGCTGCCCCCAACCTTCAACCAGCAAATCCCCATACACCTCACACACTTGAACCCTATCACCTGCCCTCCTACCACACTCTAAGCGCCCCCACCCCAACACCCACCCATCATGTGTCCCCACCCCACACCCCCATCCCAACTGAATGCTTACACACCTGCCCCAGCCTGACCCATCTCTCCTGCACAAGTGCACAGTCTCTCTCTGTCCACCTGAAGCTCCACGTGCCCACCCACATCTTGCCTGCGAAACCAGCCCCCATGCATCTGCTCAGCCTCTCATCCACCTCCCACTCTACCCTACCTCTGTATTCCCAACACTGCATGCACTCTGCTCCTGCACTCCAAGGCCTGCCTGAGCTGCACCGCAGCCCTATGGACCCCATGCTGCACCTCCACAACCCAGCACCCTGGGTTTGATCCATTACAAGTTTACATCTCCGCATATTTCCCTGTATTAGCTCATTTATTCGGTGTACATCGTCATCAGTTGCTGCTTTTTTCTTTGGGATAATTCCTTCCTGCAGGTTGGTTAAGTCTTTCATAAACATCATGTTCAAGATTTGTCAGCTGTAGTAACTGGGCAGCACACAGGTGAACTTTCCAACCTTGGGCACGACAGCACACTCCCTTCTGATTAGCTTTGTCTTGCAACATAGCTTTTTTCTCCTCTTTGACCCGGACATCACTGTACCACTGAAAGTGGTGGTAAGCAGCTTTCCAGGGATTCCGATATTGACGGAGCAAAGTAATAGGAGGCCTTGGACGCACTGGGACATACCTCACACCTTCCTCATCAATATACTCTTTGGGAGGAGACCTGCGCTTCTCAGCCTTCACCAGTAGACTATTGGTGGTGGATTTTTCATCGTCAGTGCTGTTGGTCTCCATCATATCACCTTCTTCTGTGGAAATCACATGCTGCTGCTTTCTAGGCTTTTTCCTTGGGGAGGCACCAGGTGGTAGGTCACTTGTAGGCATGGATAGGTTGTTAGCCAGCAATGCAAGAGATGGAGACACAGTGTTGGTGGCCAGTGGAGGAACTGCAGAAACTGGCCTCATGATGTCCAAAGGTTCCACCTCTTCTTTAACTTTTATCTCAGGCACAGGGGGGCCCAAAACAGAAGACAGACTGCTGCCCACAGATGCTGACGGTGGAGGGGCTGCTGCAATGGTGGTGATGGGTGGCGTGATGGGGACTGCGCCAGGAATGGTGGAAAGGGCAACCGTGGGTTGTGAGGGGGGACTGGCTGCTGCAATCATGGCTGGCATGGCTGGTGGAGGCTGCTGAGCGGTTGGGGGGACCACGATGGTGGGCTGGTCACTGTTTTGATTAGACACGGTCTCCACAGACACAGTTACTGGAGTAGCCATAGATACATGGATTTCCGACTTTGGTTTGGCACCATCTGTGGCAGGTTTCTTCCGTAGTATACTTGGCCAGGGGGATGAGCCCTGGGCTGGGGTGTTAGTGCTGGCACTCTGGCTGTGGGTCTGCACCACAGTTGTGGCCGCTGGAGCAGCACTGAATGTACTGCTAATAGGGTTGGCTACGATGGTAGCTCCATCCGCCAACACCACTGCTGAAGTCTTTCCCTCGGGCTGTGGCTGCTGAGTAGCTATTGGTGCAGGTTGCAGTCCTTGTGTTCATTGGGGCTGCTGAGTGAATTCCCTGTGTTCCAATTGGGGCTGGCTGTATCCCCTGAGTCCCAGTGGGTGCTGGCTGTATGCTCTGTGTACTGATAGGGGCTGGCTGGATTCCTTGGATATGTCGTGCATGAGACGCATCCACTGTCATCAGCTGCATGGGGTTTAAGTGGACGGTAGATGCCACCCCAACACCAGTCTGAGCTGTGATGGCAGAGTTTGGAGCTTGAGCTGAAACTGGATACTGTCGGATGGTGGACACTGAGCTGGTGATGGGGGTGTATGTGTGCGCAGCCAGCGGGCAGGCAGAAGGGGGGTAAGTGGGCAGAAAGTACTGGAACTGGGCAGGGACAGACGGCCTGTTGTCACTTCGGGTTTCCATTGTCACAGGATTTGGAGAGGCTCGGTGTCCTGAAATGGGAATCAGGCTATTTCTCTCTGCGGGGTAATCAGGCTGGATCCGAGAAGTGTGTGAGAGCTGCTGAGGTACCACCTTAGCGACAGGGATGTTGGAGGTGGTCACGGCAGTGGCATGGGACAAATGCGAGGGTACAGTCATGGTGACAATTGTGCTAGTGGGAGCCTGTGTGTGTGGTACGGATCCAGCTGTAGTGGCTGAAGGAATGGTGTTGGTTGCCAAAATAGGCGCTACAGTTGCTGCAGCCACTGGTGTGCCAGTACTGAAGATCGTTTTCTGAGCCATGGTATGGAGCTGCTGTTCTGGCGTCCCTAATGCAGGGTGAGACGGCAATGTGATTTTTTTTTTTTTTTTTTTGCGGCCGCATCGACCTCTTTATCACACCTCCTTCCACAGGCACCAAACCCTATGCCAAGTCCTGCCGGAGACACATAAAGCACCTGGCTCACAGGTGCCAGCATAGCATCCCCGACCCATGCCTATACCTGTGCTACAATTCATCACTGCACTGTTATGCCCCGCATCCTACTCCACATCCATCCCGCAAATATAAAGCTTTAGTCAACTGAAGGAAATCAACATCCCAAGTAACCCTATCAAGATATCTACATGCCTTGAAGGCAACAGATCACTGAGCATATCATGATTGCAGGCAGATATATCCCAGCCTAGTGACCAAATTAAAATACCAGAGGAAACTCAGACTTTGGAACAACTAATCAAAGATGCTCATATAGCTATACTAAATAAAATAAATGGGATGGCTAAAGGAGATCAAGAAGACACTAGAAGAGCATAAATAGGAATTTGAAAGAATTAACAAAATAGCAGATATCACAGAGATTAAAGTTACAGGAGACCAAATCAAAAATATACTAGAGATACACAACAGCAGATGTGAAGAGGCAGGAGAAAGAATAAGTGAACGAGAAGACAGGGCAACTGATTTTGAACACAGAAAAGAGCAGGTGGCAAAAAAGATAGAAAAATTTGAATTGGATCTCAGAGAAATGATTGACAAAACAAAGTACACGAATGTAAGAATTATCAGTGTCCCAGAAGGAGAAGAGAAGAGTAAAGGGCTAGGAAGATTAGTTGGGGATATAATGGGGGAAAACTTCCCAACCCTTATAATGGACATAAATATAAAAATCGAAGAAGTCCAATGAACTCCAAATAGAATAAATCCAAATAGGCCTTCCCCAAGTCACACACTAATCAGTCTGTCAAATATTGAGGAGAAGCAGAAAATCCTGAAAGCAGCAAGTGTTTATAAAAAAAATCTACTACATACAAGAGAAACCACATAAGACTGAGTTCAAACTACTCAATTGGTACTATGGAGGTGAGAAGGCAGTGGTATGATATACTTAAGACCCTGAAACAAAAAGACTTCCAGACAAGAATTCTGTACCTAACCAAATTGTGCTTCAAAACCGAGGGAGAGAGGGGTACAAGGGTAGTTCAGCGGTAGCATTCTGCCTGCCATACAGGAGACCCAGGTTTGATTCCCAGTCCATGCCCTTCTCAAATAGCAAAGCAAACAAACAAAAATTCAACAACTGATGCTGCAATAACAGAATACTCACAGAGAAAAATAATGAAATGTGACCCTGCCACACAACATACAAAAAAAAAAGACAAAACTGAGAGAGAGACTAAAATTTTCACAAGCAAATGCTGAAAGAATTTGTCAACAAGGGACCGGCCCTACAAGAAATACTAAAGCGAGTTCTGCTGGCCAAAAAAAAAGACAGGAGAGAGAGGTCTGGAGGCGGGCACAGAACTAAAGAGTACCAGTAAGGGCAACTTAAAGGACAAAAAGAAAAAGAGGGAAAAGAATATATAGACCTGACAAATAAAATCCAAAGGATAAGATGGTGGATTCAAGAAACGCTTTTACAGTAATAACTTTGAATGTTAACAGACAAAGCTTACCACTTAAAAGATACAGATTGGCAGAAGGGATTAAAAAAATATAATTCAGCTATACGCTACTTATATCTTAGAGACTCATCTTAAAAACAAGTATACAAATAGATTGAAAATGAAAGGATGGAAAAAGATGTTCCATGCAAGCAGTAACCAAAAGAAAGCAGGAGTAGCTATACTACTATCAGACAAAATAGACTTTAAGTGTAAAGACATCATAAGCGACAAAGAAGGACACTATATATTAATAAAAGGGACCATTCACTAAGAAGAAATAACAATCATAAATGTTTATGCTCCCAATCAAGGAGCTCCAAAGTATATGAGACAAATGTTGGCAAAACTGAAGGAAGCGACAGACATTTCAAGAATAACAGTAGGAGATTTCAATACACTACTCTCTAAGATAGAACAACCAGACTGAGGATCACCAAGGAGAGAACTTAAACAATTTGATAAATTAATCAGACCTAACAGACATATATAGGTCATTACACCCTAAAACATCAGGATATACATTCTACTCTAGTGCTCATGGAACATTATCCAGGATAGATAATATGCTTGAACACAAAACAGGTGTTTATAAATTTTAAAACACTGAAACTATTCAAAGCACTTTCTCTGATCACCATGGAATGAAGCGGGAAATCAATAACCACCAAAGAAAGAACTTTCCCAAATATATGGAAATTAAATAACATTCTTAAACAAACAGTGGGTCAAAGAAGAAATTGCTAGATAAATCAGTAGCTATCTAGAGACGAATGAAAATGAGAATACAACATATCAGAACTTATGGGATGCAGAAAAGGCTGTTCTGAGAGGGAAATTTATTACCTTAAATGTCTATATTAAAAAAGAAGAAAGAGCAAAAATCAAAGACCTAACTGCTCACCTAGAGGAACTTGGGAAAGAACAGCAAACTAACCCCAAAGCAAATGGAAGAAGAGAAATAACAAAGATTAAAGCAAAGTTAAATGAATGGGGGAACAAAAGAATAATAGAATCAATAAAAGCAAAAGTTGGTTCTTCAAGAAAATCAATAAAATTGATGGACCACTAGCGAGGCTGACAAAGAAAAAAATTGAGTGGATGCAAATAAACAAAATCAGAAGTGAGAGGAGGTGGTTACCACAGACCCTGAAGAAATAAAAAAAGTCATAAGCAGATACTATGAACAACTATATGACAACAAACTAGACAACTTACACGAAATGGACAAATTCCTGGAAATACATGAATGAGCTACAATGACTGAAGAAGAAATAGAAGAACTCAACAAACCAATCACAAGTAAAGACATTCAGTCATCAAAAATCTTCCTACAAACAAAAACCCAGGGCCAGAAGGCTTCACAAGGGAATTTTATCAAACATTCCAAAAAGAACTAACCCCAATCCTGCTCAAACTGTTCCAAAAAATTAAGGGAAAAGAAACACTACTTAACTCATTTTCTGAAGCTAACATCATTTTAACACCTAAAACCAGGTAAAGATACTACAAGAAAGGAAAACTACAGGCCAGTCTCCCTAATGAACTAATGAAAGATGCAAAAATTTTCCACAAAATACTAGCAAATCGAATCCAACAACACTATGTTGTTGAATTATACACTACAACCAAGTAGGGTTTATACAAGGAATGTTAAGGATGGTCCACACAAGAAAATCAATTAATGTAATACAGAACAATAGCAAAATGAAAGGGAAAAATCAAATATCATCTCAATTGATGCTGAAAAAGCATTTGACAAAATTCAACATCCTTTTCTGATAAAAATGCTTCAAAAGGTAAGAATCAAAGGTAACTTCCTCAATATGATAAAGTACATATATGAAAAACCCATATCCCGCATCATACTCAATGGTGAGAGATTGAAAGTTTCCCCCCTAAGATCAGGAATGAGACAAGGACGCCCTCTGTCACCACTATATTATTCAACATTCTACTAGAAGTTCTAGTTAGAGCAATCAGGCAGGAAAAAGAAATAAAAGGCATCCTAATTGGAAAGGAGGAAGTAAAACTTTCACTATTTGCAGGTGACATGATACTATACTTGGAAAATCCTGAGAAATCTACAACAAAGTTACTTGAACTAATAAACAAGCTCAGCAAGGTGGCGGGATATAAAATTAATGTGCAAAAATCAGTAATGCTTCTAAACACAAGCAATGACCTGAGGAGTCAATTAAAGAAAAAATTCCATTCAAATAAAAGAATCAAGTTTCTGGGAATGAACTTAACTAGGGACGTAAAAGACTTGTACACAGAAAACTACATAACATTGCTAAAAGAAATCAAAGAAGAAATAAATAGGTGGAAAGACATTCCTGCTCATGGATAGGAAGGATAAATATAGTTAAGATGTCAATTCTACCCAAAGCGATCTGCAGAGTCAATGCAGTACCAATTAAAATTCCAACAACCTTCTTTGAAGACTTGGAAAAACTAGTTACCAAATTCATCTGGAAGGGAAAGAGACCCTAAATAGCTAAAAGCAACCTAAAAAAGAAGAACGACTTGTGATTTTAAAACTTATTATAAAGCCACAGTAGTCAAAACATCATGGTACTGACTTCCAGGCCAGCTTAACAAGGTGCACATTTTAGTTCGTCCTCCAGAACAACTACTAAATAACCAGAAACAGTACAGAACAGCTCCTGGGGCCATGTCAGTGACCGGACACACGGTATACCCCAGTCTGGACCAGCTGGACCAGCTGCGAGCCGCCCCAGAATCGTGAGTTCCCCAAGCCGAGGTGGCCGGCGTCCCTCCCCCACAAGTGGCTTCCCAGAGAGGAAAGGAAAGAGACTTTACCAACAGCAAGGACTGGGCACAATCAAACACCAATTGTGTAATTAATTAACAAATTCTGACTACTAAAATATGCCGCCAGCTCAGGTGAACCTGGTCAAAGCGGAGGTCGCTCATTTTTGCCCTGGAACCAAGGGGGCAGGACTGATGGAAAAAAAAAAAAAAGAAAGAAAGAAAGAAAAAGGAAACAGGTTTTTGTGGCTGTGTTTCTACAAAGGCTTGACTGCCTTTGAATACAGCAGCGGGGCTTCTCGGGCTGCAACTGCCCCAGGCATAAGCAGAAACAAGCTCGTTTTGGGGCTTGTCTGGAACCTGTACCTTCCACAAGGGAGGGGTGAAGTCCAGCTCAGGTGGAATCCCTCCCTCAAGGAATTCAGACACCAGGGCTTGGTAATTTGAAGCCATTAAAACCAGCCTATAACCTCTCCTCTATCTCCACCAGGCCCCAGCAGGGAGAGTCTGCCAAAGTTAAAGGTACCGCATCATCTTATGCTGATGGGACCTGCAGGCAGACAAGTGCCACATACTGGGCAGGATAAGAAAAAACAGAGTCCAGAGATGTCACAGGAAAGTCTTTCAACCTTCTGGGTCTCACCCTCAGGGAAAACTGATGCAGGTGGCTCTTTCCTCCTGATAGGAGGCCAGTTTGGTCTGGGAAAATCTGGCTGGGGTCTAGAATACCTAAGTAGACCCTCCTAAATGTGTGTGTGTGGGGGGAAGGCACCATACAAACAGGGCAAGAAACAAGAAAACAAGAACTGAAAAATTCTCCTCTGTTAAACAAAACTTAAGTTAGAGGTCCAGATAAAGGTGAACGGAATGTCAAAGAACAGATAGACAACAAATTCATCCAGCAAGAAAACCCTAGGTAAAAGAAGTGAAAGCAATCTCCAGAATAAACTAATTAAGGTAATTAAATGCCTAGACACCAGCAAAAAATAACAAATCACACTAGGAAAACTGAAGAGATGGCCCAGTCAAAGGAACAAACCAACAATTCAAATGACATACAGGAGCTGAAACAATTAATTCAGAATATACAAACAGACATGGAAAACCTCATCGAAAGCCAAATCAGTGAACTGAGGGAGGATATAAAGAAGGCAAGGAATGAACAAAAAGAAGAAATCGAAAGTCTGAAAAAACAAATCACAGAACTATGGGAATGAAAGGCAAGGTAGAAGAGATGAAGAAAACAATGGAAACCTACAATGGTAGATTTAGAGAGACAGAATATAGGATTAGTGAACTGGAGGGTGGAACATCTGAAATCTGGCAAGAAAAAGAAAATATAGGGAATAAAATGGAAAAATATGAGCAGGGACTCAGGAAATTGAATTACAATATGAAGCACATGAATATATGTGTTGTGGGTGTCCCAGAAGGAGAAGAGAAGGGAAAAGGAGGAGAAAAACTAATGGAGGAAATTATCACTGAAAATTTCCCAACCCCTTTGAAAGACTTAAAATTACAGATCCAAGAAGTGCAGCATACCCCAAAGAGAATAGATCCAAAGAGACGTACTCCAAGACATATACTAATCAGAATGTCAGAGGTCAAAGAGAAAGAGAGGATCTTGAAAGCAGCAAGAGAAAAGCAATCCATCACATACAAGGGAAGCCCAATAAGACTATGCATAGATCTCTCAGCAGAAACCATGGAGGCAAGAAGACAGTGGGATGATATATTTAAATTACTAAAAGAGAAAAACTGCCAACCAAGAATTCTATATCCAGCAAAATTGTCCTTCAAAAATGAGGGAGAAATTAAAACATTTTCAGGCAAAAAATCACTGAGAGAATTTGTGACCAAAAGACCAGCTCTGCAAGAAATACTAAAGGGAGCATTAGAGACAGATATGAAAAGACAGAAGAGAGAGGTGTGGAGAAGAGTGTAGAAAGGAAGACTATGAGTAAAAAGAAGGAAAACTAGATATGACATTTAAAATCCAGAAAACAAAATAGTAGAAGAAAGTACTACCCGTGCAGTAATAACACTGAATGTTAATGGATTAAACTCCCCAATCAAAAGACATAGTCTGGCAGAATGGATTAAAAAACAGGACCCATCTATATGCTGTCTCTTCTCAAAGGACATGAGGGCAAGGACACAAACGGACATTTGCACACCAATGTTTATAGCAGCATTATTTACAATTACCAAGAAATGGAAACAGCCAAAATGTTCATCAACAGATGGGTGGCTAAACAAACTGTGGCATATACATACGATGGAATATTATGCAGCTGTAAGACAGAATAAAGTCATGAAGCATGCAACAACACAGATGGACCTTAAGGACATTATGCTGAGTGAGATTAGCCAAAAACAAAAGGACAAACACTGTATGGTCTCACTGATATGAACTGACATTAGTGAAGAAACTTGGAATATTTTGTTGGCAACAGAGACCATCAGGAGATAGAAATAAGGAAAGATATTGGGTAACTGGAGCTGAAGGGATACAGATTGTACAACAGGACTGAATATAAAAACTCAGAAATGGACAGCACAATACTACCTAACTGTAATACAATTATGTTAAAACACTGAATGAAGCTGAATATGAGAATGATAGAGGGAGGAGGGCTGGGGGCACAAATGAAATCAGAAAGAAAGATAGACGATAAACATTGAGATGGTATAATCTAGGAATGCCTAGAGTGTATAATAATAGTGACTAAATGTACAAATTTAAAAATGTTTTTGCATGAGGAAGAACAAAGGAATGTCATTACTGCAGGGTGCTGAAAATAGATGGTAATTAATATTTTAAATTTTCAACTTATGTGTGAGACTAAAGCAAAAAACACTTATTTGGTACAAAATTTATATTTTGACTAGTGCATCTCCTAATATAACTTATGTAGACAGCTGGTTGAACAACATAAGTAATGGAACCTTGGGTAGGACATGAGATTTTGTTGGTTTGTCCAGAGTGATGCCCCGATGAATACCAGAGTGATTTGATCAGTGAGCGGAAAAGTATTTGCAAAGTCCCCTTTGGGGAGTGGTGAGAACGGGGGGACATTCAACCTCCCCAAGTTGAATTCTTGATATTCTCACAAGTAGTGTGGCCAGCCAAAGCTATAGGCTGAGCCCCCAGTCTTGGGGTTTGTTCATATAAAACTTAACCCCGCAAATGATAGGTCAAGCCTACTTAAAATTAGGCCTAAGAGTCACCCCCAAAAGAACCTCTTTTGTTGCTCAGATGTGGCCTCTCTCTCCAGCCAACATGACAAGCAAACTCACTGCCCTCCCCTTGTTTACGTGGGACATGACTCCCAGGGGTGTGGACCTTCCTGGCAACGTAGGACAGAAATCCCAGAATGAGCTGGGACTCAGCATCAAGAGATTGAGAAAAACTCTAGAATGAGCTGAGACCCAGCATCAAGGGATTGAGAAAACCTTCTCGACCAAAAGGGGGAAGAGTGAAATGAGACAAAATGGCAATGGCTGAGAGATTCCAAACAGAGTCAAGAGGTTATCTTGGAGGTTATTTTTATGCATTAAGTAGATATCACCTTGTTATCTAAGATGTAATGGAGAGGCTGGGGGGAACTGCCTGAAAATGTAGAGCTGTGTTCCAGTAGCCATGTTTCTTGATGATGATTGTGTAATGATACAGCTTTCACATTGTGATGTGTGATTGTGAAAATCTTGTGTCTGATGCTCCTTTTATCTACCTTGTCAACAGATGAGTAGAATATATGGAATAAGAATAAATAATTGGGGGAACAAATGTTAAAATAAATTTAGTTTGAAATGCTAGTGATCAATGAAAGGGAGGGGTAAGGGGTATGGTTTGTAAAATTTTTTTTGTTTTCATTTTATTTTTCTGTTGTCTTTTTATTTCTTTTTCTGAATTGGTGCAAATGTTCTAAGAAATGATCATGATAATGAATATGCAACAATGTGATAATATCATGAATTACTGATGATATATGTAGAATGGAATGAGCACATTAAAAAAAAATCATGGTACTAGCACAAAGACAGAAGTACTGACCAATAGAATCTAACTGAGAGCAAAGAAATAGACCACCAAATCTATGGTCAACTGCTCTTCAACAAGGTCCCCAAATCCACTGAATTGGGATAAAATAGTCTTTTCAATAAATGGGCATGGGAGAACTGGATATCAATAACCAAAAGAATGAAAGAGGATCCTAACCTTACACCCTATGAAAAATTATCTCAAAGTGGATCAAACGCCTAAATATAAGAACCAGTACCATAATGCTCCTAGAAGAAAATGTAGGGAAGTTTCTTCAAGACCTAGTAACAGGAGGTACCTTCCCAAGCTTTACACCCAAAGCACAAGCAACAAAAGTAAAAATAGATAAATGGGAATGCCTCAAGATCAAATACTTTTGCACCTCAAAAGACTTTGTCAAAAAGATAAAGAGGCAGACAACTCAATGGGAGAAAATACTTGGAAATCACACATTGAATAAGGTTGGATATTCTGTATACATAAAGAAATCATACAGAAACTTAACTCCACAAAGGATAGGTCAAGCCTACTTAAAATTAGGCCTAAGAGTCACCCCAAGAGAACCTCTTTTGTTGCTCAGATGTGGCCTCTCTCTCTCCAGCCAACACAACAAGCAAACTTACCACCCTCCCCCTGTCTACATGGGACATGACTCCCAGGGGTGTGGACCTTCCTGGTAACATGGGACAGAAATCCTAGAATGAGCTGAGAATCAGCATCAAGGGATTGAGAAAAACCCTAGAATGAGCTGAGACTCAGCATCAAGGGATTGGGAAAACCTTCTCGACCAAAAGGGGGAAGAGTGAAATGAGACAAAGTGTCAATGGCTGAGAGATTCCAAACAGAGTCCAGACATTATCCTGGAGGTTATTCTTACACATTAAGTAGATAGCACCTTGTTATTCAAAATGTAATGGAGAGGCTGGAGGAAACTGCCTGAAAATGTAGAGCTGTGTTCCAATAGCCATGTTTCTTGAAGATGATTGTATAATGATATAGCATTCACAATGTGACTGTATGATTGTGAAAACCTTGTGTCTGATGCTCCTTTTATCTACCCTGTTAACAGATAAGTAGAACATATAGAATAAAAATAAATAATAGGGGGAACAAATGTTAAAATAAATTTAGTTTGAAATGCTAGTGATCAATGAAAGGGAGGGGTAAGGGGTATGGTATGTATAATTTTTTTTCTGTTTTTGTTTTATTTATTTTTCTGAATAGAAGCAAATGTTCCAAGAAATGACCAGGATGATGAATATGCAACTATGTGATGATACTGTGAATTACTGATCATATATGTAGAATGGAATGATCAAAATAGGAATGTTTGCATTTATTTGGTGCTTTTTTTTGGTATTTAAAAGAAGAAAAAAAAATCATACAACCTAACAATGAAAGAACAAGCAACCCAGTTTTAAAGTAGGCTAAAGATATGAATAGACCTTTTTTCTGAAGAGCAAATACAGATGGCTAAAAAGCACATGAAGAGATGCTTATTCTCGTTTAGCTATAAGGGAAATGCAAATAAAGACTATAATGAGATATGACCTCAGACCTATAAGAATGGCTGCTATTAAACAAACAGGAAACTACAAATATTGGAGAGGATGTGGAGAAACTGAGACACTTATGTACTGCTGGTGGAAATGTATGATACAGCTGCTATGGAAGACAGTCTGTCAGTTCCTCAGAAAACTAAATATTGAATTGCCCTATGAATTGGCAATACTACTATTCGGTATATACCCAGAAGAGCTAAAGGCAGTGACACAGACAGATATTTGCACACCAATGTTCATAGCAGCACTACTCACAATCACCAAAAGATGGAAACAATTGAAATGCCCATTAACAGACAAGTGGATTAACAAAATGTGGTATATACATACAATGGAATATTATGCAGCAGTAAGATAAAATGATGTTCTAAACCACATGACAAGATGGATGAGACTTGAGGACATAATGCTGAGTGAAATAAGCCAGACACAAAAGGATAGATACTGCATGATTCCACTTTTATGACCAGATAAAGGTAAAATCAGAGGCTTATAATACAGATTATAGGGGATTTAGAGATACATGGAAGGTTGAGATGGCTAAACAGTTAGCTAATGAGGTTGAACTTAGTTGTAAGCGAATACATAGAAGGGAAGGCAGTTCACTAGTGGGTACATAAGTAATAATACCATACTGATGGTGAACATGATTGAAAGGGGTTGTATAAACTAATGTGTCCCACTGATTAACACTACAAATATAAATAAGTTCTTGCATGAACTACTGCAAAGGTATGAATCTTGTACAAAAGTTCATAATTTGGGGGTATTGGGGGAAATGCTATTGCATGCTATGGGCTATGTTTAACAGGAAAACATCAACAGCACCACAGCAATACCAGGGGTATATAATGGGGGAAGGGACAAGAGATAGAGGGAGTTTTGGATTTTCTATTTGGTGTGTTCATTGGCTATCTTTCTCTTTGGAACAATGAAATTATTTAAAATTGATGGACTGTTGACTCTGGACATTATACATGACGCCCAGCAGATGGAGGTGGCTGAAAGACACACTGACTGAGAATTAGATTGGCGAACACTGGTGTATACATATGAGTGAACATTGTGCTGCTACAAAAAGGAACGAAGCTGTGAGGCATGCAATGATGTGAATGAACCTGTGGGATGTGATTAGGCAAAATAAGCCAGAAACAAAAGAACAAATTTCTATGATCTCGTTTTGAAAGTACTTATAAGAAAACTGGGGCCTAGACTGCAAGCTCTTACAGCAGTCACATTTAATCTGGAGTGGTAATTGGTATTTCTGGATTTTAAGGGGCTGTTTTAAATATGTATAACCTGGTACTTAGAGATAAGAACAAAACTGATAGGTCAGGATTAAGGTAATTCAGAATACAGAGGTAAGGAAGACATTGTCCGTATTTTAGAACTTCACCTACTCTTTGAGACCAAAGGAAGAAAGATTTATTTTGTCCAGAACCTAAATTTTCAGTACCACATAATCTAACTCAATCTGTCTGAATAGATCGTTTAAACAATCCAAACACAGGGAACCAAGAATAAGAATAAGAATGAGAGACTTTAATCCTGTAGAGTTTAATGTAATGCCTGGCTACATCCCAGATATACTAAGCAGATAATCAAAAAGTACTGGCAAAGTCCCTTGAGGAATAGGAAAAACAACATGTATATTAAACTTTACCACTGGGGAAACCCTGGACACTGTGCCAAATATTAGGGACACCCAAATCAATAGACCAAAACCTTGATCTTGAGGCTTGCTCTTGTGTGGCTTATGTATGTAGCAGAAAAGCTTAGCCTAACTATTGGTATACCTAAGAATCACCTCCAGAGGACCTCTTTTGTTGCTCAGATGTGGCCTCGCTCTCTCTAAACCCAACTCTGCAAGTGAAATCATTGCCCTCCCCTCTACATAGGACAAGACATCCAGGGATGAAATTCTCCCTGGCGGCATGGGAGATGACCCCCAGGGATAAGTCTGGCCCTGGCACCATGGGATCAACAATGCCATCCTGACCAAAAACGGGGAAAGAAGTGTAACAAATAAGGTATCAGTGGCTGAGAGAGTTCAAATTGAGTAGAGAGCCTACTCTGGAAGTCACTCTCACACAAGCTTCAGTTCGATACTGCTATATCATAACTTGCCAAATCTCAACCAAAACCATTCCTGCCAATCCTGAAGAACACCTAGGACATTATATAAGATTCTACAAAGGTTCCATGCACTAGGGTAACTTTCCAGAAGCCTACAATCTACAGATCTCCAGATGGTCCTACAAGGACCAGATAAGTCCTGAAATGCAGAGAAGCCAGCCTTTCTAGAAGGTCAAATAGTTCCATCCCCCATCTCATATTATCGACAGCCCCTTCCAACATGAAAAACGTAGAATGGGCATAGCCCAAATATCCCTAAAGAGTGAGAGAAAGATCAAAGTGATGGAGTTATAAAGGCAAGGTCAGGTTGAACAAATGAGTATGAGTGCTGAATCAGTATATTGATATTTCTTTTAGTCTCCAGCACCTTAAAGTAGCTAGAAATAAAAATCTAAAATTGTGGAATTGTAACCCATACCAAACTCTGAAATCTATTCTACAACTAACTGTTGCAATGTACTTTGAAATTTATTGCTTTTTTGTATATATGTTATTTATGACAAAAAAAGAAAAAAGGAGACAGAAGATTATAATAGAGAAGATAGTATTTAACAAATGAATATGACTGCTGAATCAATATATTGATATTTCTTTTGTTCTCCAGTGTCTTGGAATAGTTAGAAAAAAAATGAAAAAGCATGGAATTGTAACCTATATCAAACTTTGAACTCTGTTGTATAACTACTTGTTAAAATGTACTTGGAAATTTATTGCTTTTTTATATATGTCATTTTTCAAAATAAAAAAACATTCTGTGGCAGTGTACTAGTATAGAAATACGTACAGGTGTATGCTAAACCTTATTTATTGATGGGAGGACAATTTTAAAAAGACTTGGTGACCACAGACCATCGAATCTCTGCTTCTACCACTTGCTTCTAATGCTTTTGCTCGGTGTCAGGGTAGGACTGATTGTGCAATTTCCTTTGCATGTGGAGGAGTAGATGACAAAACCCGAGTTAACTCAAATTAATGGAGTGAGCCATCCTCTTTCCTATACCATGTATTTCCTCTTTTCATACAATGTGGCCCCCAGATGTTAAACTGTGGTTTAAGAAGCAGTGGAATCCCTCTCAGTCTCTTCTGAAAAATCCAACCACTAACCATCCCCTCCCACCACCCCTGTGGCCCATAAGTGACATCTTTGAAGCCTGCTGTAAATTGGTAGTTTGCAGGTTAGCCATCTCTGTCCTTCTACCTGTCAGTTCATGAAAACTGTCACCGGGTGGGCAAGATGCTCAGGTGTTTCATGCCCAGCCTCCCACAGACAGGGTTAACCAGGTCAATGATGGTGAAATGGAATGCTCATTTGTCATATATACACACATCCACATATACACACATATATGTATACACACATCCATATATATATTTATATATGTGTGTGGATATGTGCATAGATATATATGGATGTGTGTAAATATGTGTGTGTATCAGAATTACTAATAAAGTCCACAGCCACCTCCCACATGGGTTAGTTGTTGGACTAAGATGCATGACTAATCCATGAAGAGTGCTCAAGTCTGACATCTACCAAGTGCTCCATAAATATTAGCTTATATCTTTTTTTATCATTTTAGACTTATAATCAATTTCTTTGATCATTTCAAGAGACTAATTCTATTTCCTCATTCAGTGAATATTTTTAATCTTTTTCTTTTAGTGTATAATATCTGGGAATCTTCTACTACACATTCCTGCTATATATAAAGTTTATGCTCAACTTTTCGTTGATCACATCCATATATTATTTTTAAGTATTTTTTTTAATTTAAAGGGATGGCACTCAGCTTTTCCACTCATTATATATTCTTAACCACTACTTAGTCTAGTCTCATTTTCTCTGGTTTTAAGTATGTGAAACTTTCCAAAGATATACCAGACACCCAGAGCTCAACTCTGTAGGTTTTTTTCAAATACAAATTCTCATTTTCCATAAACTTCACACTACCATGAGAAAACTGACCACTTCCTGCTCAAAACTTATGTGAGGAAAGTCCCTTTTTGTTCAACCAAGTTCCCAGATTCCCCAAGTTCTGCTTTTTCCTGCTATCCCAGAAAAAGAAGAAAATTGAAAGTATGAATTACAGCCAGATGTTGGTTTGCATAAAACTCTATGATTGGGGCGGGCCACGGTGGCTGAGTGGCTGCATTCTCGCCTGCCATGCCGGAGACCCCGGGTTCATTTCCCAGTGCCTGCCCATGCGGGGGGAAAAAAAAAAAACTCTCTGATGGTTCTTTTCCTGTTAAGACCCAGAATTGAGATCTTCCCATTCTCCCTTCCCCTTCCTTCTGCTATTTCTCCCGTTCTCTAGGTATAAGTGATCTTCTCCATGATTGCAGATGAGTATAAATCCTTCCAGAGATAGCCTGCTTTCATAATTCATTTAAAAAGCCATGTCGAGGAAGAGGATGTCAAGGTTTACATACAAATGTTTAAAGTGGTTTCTTCTGAGAGCACAGTGGGCAGGATTTATCTCCCCAGAGGAGACACTGGCCTCCAGAGCTGTGCCAAGTCAAGCATCGGCAAAACACACCTGGGAAGTGAGAATGCCAGTTTCAAGGAGCTGGATATTTACACCTCTCTCCAGCTGAGCAATACACTCTGGAGACAGGTGACGTTAAAAAAATACAGTTTTGGGCGGGCCACGGTGGCTCAGCAGGCAAGAATGCTTGCCTGCCATGCCAGAGGACCCAGGTTCGATTCCCGTGTGCCTGCCCATTTAAAAAAAAAAAATACAGTATTTGCAGGACTTGGCTGGGAACTCTCCACTCCTCCCACTCCACTGAATTGATCCACCAGAGACAGGTAGAAAAGATAAGAAATGCAGGCATTCAATAGAGAGCAAGGGGCTCCCTGCAACAGACAGCTTACCCTAAGGCACCAACAACAAGGACAGGGTGTGCTCTGTTTGTGGGCGAGCTGTCCCAAGAGAATCCAGGGCCAAGATACTGGGTCAAACAGGGGCAGTGAGTACTCCCTCCCAGTTTCCAGACAAGTCACTCCATCACGTGCGAGAAGCACAGGCAGGGCTAGAGGGGAAGAGGAACACATGCCCATCCTTCCTCATTGCAGGGATTGATGTGGAAATGTAGGCAGAAGAGAAAACTCCCTCTAAAGTACTAGTCTAAATAAACAATACATAAATAAATCCCAATGAAACTGTCTATGCTAATAGTTAGTTCTGCAGACATGATGCCATGCTTGGAATCATCAGATGAGGAAGATTCTTCTCTTTAAAGCCAGAAACCAGAGTTTTTAGATTTCCCCTGATTGTGTATATGACTTAGGGAAGGCAGAGTCCCTACCTTTAGGGGAGCTAAAAAGACAATTTTCAAGACTCATTATTATTAATTGGGTTCCATAATTTCCTATAGGCATTCATGAGATCGTATAAAATGCAGTCACGAGATTTGTATCTTTCCTCATGTAGATGTTATATTCAGAAGCTGCCAATTGTACTAATTTATTCATTCAGTCAGCCAGTCAGTCCATCAATAAGTATTTATTGTGTGCCCACCATGGGCCCACCATGGGCCAGGTGAGGGGCTAGGGGATGGGGAGACACTGGGGAGCAGAAATCGAAACATTCCCCGTTCTCACAGAGCTTATGCAAAAACCCATTAATCAGATCATCACACTGAGGGAGATTCAAATGTTTGAAGGAGAAGAGAGTTCTGTAAGATGTTAAAATTCTCATGTAACCACCCAGAGAACTGAGGCCACTGAGTCAGACTGGGGAGTGCAAGGAGCTGACCGCCCCAAGAAAGGCCATCCGAGTTGAGATGTAAGAAATGAGTTAACTGAAGAAAAACCATATTGAAAGAAGAATGTATTTGGGGGTGGACGATCATGAGAATGTCTTAGTCTTATTGAATTTTGAGCCTCTGAATATCCAAATTGGAGATGCTGAGTCCGGAGCTGGCCCTATGGAGAGAGCTGAGCTAGAGACAGGCAGCTGAAATCTCCTGTGGTAATGCACCCCTAGGGCCTTGCTACTCAAACTGTGGTCCCCGGAGCAGCAACACCTGCATCACCCAGGACCTGGCTAGAAATGGAGAATCTCAGGCTGCTGATTAACAACTGAATTTTAACAAGAGACCCAGGTGATGCACATGCCTGTTACGGTTTAAGAAGTACTGTCTCAGGATAGAGTCTCTCAACCTTGTCATTACTGACATTTGGGGACAGGTGGAACTTTGTTGGGATGGGGGAAGCGGGCGGGGGGGGGGGGCTGTCCTGTGCATTGTAGGATGTTTAGCAGCATCCCTGGCCCTACCCACTAGATGTCAGACCTACTACATGCACACACACACTTGAGAGAACCAAAAATATCTCTGGATATTGCCAAATGTCTCTTAGGAGGTAAAGTTCGCAGCCACCCACTCCAACTGAGAACCCCTAACCTAGGAAAAGGGTTTAGAATAAGAAAGGAAGGGCAACTGGAATTAAGCTTGGAAGAATTCCAATACTACATAGCTGGTAGTAGAAGATAAGTCTGCAAAGAAAAAATGAGAAGGCAGGAGCAGCGAACGAAAAACCAGGAGAGCAGAGTCTAAGAAATTAAGGGGCATGAGGAGGCTAAGGACAGAGTCCCATGATGCTGAAATGAAAAGGAAGAGGCAGGTTGCAAAGTGCCCATTTAATTTAGGAAAATGGAGATGACTGGTGACCTCCGAATGAGCTCTGCTGGCAGCAGGGAAAGGCTAAGTTCAGATTGGAAAAGGCTGGGAAGACAGTGGATGGTGAGGAAACCAAGACGGCATGCCTCCTTCCTTTTACTCCGTGTGGGCCATGCAGAGTGCAATGGCCCTTGGGAGTGCTTTCGAAATTTATCAGAATCTGAAGTTTAACAGAGAGTCCCGGATTCTCAGGTGATTCCTATATGCACTAAAGTTTGAGAAACACTGGCAACAGGCAATCCTCTAAACTGGTTTGTGTGGTATAAGGGAAAAAATGGTCTGGTCTTTGTGCTCAGTTCCTGGGGAAGCAACCTCTGAATGTGATTTCCTGTGATGGGAGTGTCTTTTGTTCTCCTGCTGGGTCCGGGACAACACCTGAGAGTTCCTATGCTAAAGAAGCAACAGGAAGGGGCCAACCACACCTGCAGAGTTAGGGTAGGGGGCTGGCCTCACCAGAGAGACCAACCATGTGACTGAGGAGTTGGGGCTCTGAGCCAGGTCCTGTCAACCCAACTGCCCAACCCCTGGGAGGAGGCGGGAGGCCCTGCAGATTGAGCTCAACCACGTGGACATGGATTCATCAATCACACCTACGTAAGGTGACCCCTTAACTCAGGACACTTGAAGTCCCGATGAGCTTCTGGGACTGAGAAAATACATCTCTGCACCAGGAGGGTAATACATTCTTGCTCCACTTGGAGAAGGCACAGAAGCTGGCGTTTCAGACACTCCCAGACCTCACCCTATCCGTCTCTTCTTGTGGCTTCTTTTGATTTGTATCTTTTGACTATAATAAAGCCATAATGGTAAAGGATAGCACTTTCAGGGAGTTCCATGAGTTGTTCCAGCGAATTAATGAATCCGAGAGGGGTGGAGGGAAGCCCCGAATTTATAGACAGTTGGTCTGAAGCACAGGTGGCCCTGGGGTCCCCCGAACTTGTGACTGCTACTTGATGAGCAACTGCAGGACTGCCCTTCCCTGGGGGTCTGGCCTGACACTGGTTCTTTGAGTCAGAATCAGAGTGATCAAGTCCCTGCAGTATTCGCAGCTGCTGACGGCAGTTTCTTCTACCAATTCAGGTGGCGCCAGAAGCTGTGTGGTGGAAGCTGTGGAGGGTTTTCTTGGTTGTTGTTTGGGTGGGGGTGGGGGGTACACGGGTCAGGAATCGATCCCAGGTGAGCATTCTACCACTGAACCACCTGTACACCCTGCTGTTGTGGAGGTTTTAGACAACCCACACAGTTGGGTAGTGAAGGAGAGGAGAGAAACAGACGTCGTGTGATTGCATATACAACTGGTTTGCTGCATGGGCGCGCCTTAAATAAAAAACGGTCTATAAAGAGATTCAAAAGAACTAACTAGTGTTGAACACTGTAGACATTTTTAAAAGAATATATGCAGTTTGCAAACTCATAAATCAGAACTCTGATTTTACTCCTATTTTCAAGATACTCAGTGGACTAAAACTTCATGATTCTATTTAGGTATCACGTAAACTTTTATATTTTATATATATTTATATATTATACTTTTATTAAGGCAATTAGTACCCATGAAATTAGTTTGCAACTTATTTGCTTTCATAAAAGCAGCACACCCAATGTAGATTATTAGTGTAAACACGATTTTAATGAACGTTTTTACTAATTGGTTTTTATACCAGTGGGAATGGGGTAGACGTCTATTATTCTAGACTAGTGGTTTTCAATTTTTTTCCCCCAATGCAAACACACACGTGGAACATGGCCCAGTCCCATCAATAATAAGAGTTAAAACCTCAGAGATTCTCAGGGTGGGGGCAGCATCAGAATATACCGACAGGGAGTGCATGTTTACTGTGACAAAGTCCCAGTGGTTCAAATATCACTGTAACCGACCTGTTACAGTAGTTCTTAACCTTGACTGCACATTGAAATTACCTGGGGGGCTTTTAAAAATACTATGCCTGGGTCCCAGCCATGGAGATTTTGATTTAATTAGTCTGGAGTACAGCCTGGCTCTTTGGATTTTAAAGCTCACAGGCTATTTCTCATATGCAAGCAAAGTTAAGAACCATGGTTTTAGAATCTCTGCTCCCTGGCAAGCGGTTCTTAAACTTGCGTGTGCATCAGAATCACCTGGAGGGAGGGGGTTTGTTAAAACAGATCGCTGGGCTCTTTATCACGGTTTCTGATTCAATAGATCTGGGGTTGGGGCCTGAGAATTTGCATCACTAATATGCTCCCAGGAAATGCTGCTGTTGCTGGTCTGGAGACCACACTTTAAGAACCCCTGCTCTGCTGAGAGGACAGCAAACTTTACTGGCTAATAGAATGACTTGCAGATTCCTAGGCTCTACCCCAGAGCCCCTGAATCAACATATCTGAAGGTAGAATCCCAACACTTGCATTTTAAATAAGAACCCAGATGACTCTGATTCCAGGGATGGAAAGACTAAGTTTTGCAGAACACTGCTCTAGACACAATTTACATCTATATCCTGGCACTGGGGTGGCACTGGGAGGCAGAGTCACCTCTGAGAAAGTCATCTTTTTCTTTCCCCTTTATTTTCCATTTCCTTCTTTCCTGACTAAACTGACCTTATAATCTGAACACACTGTCTTGGGCAGCAAGTAACTTGGATTTCATCTGCTAAAGGCCTAAAAGTCTTGGGGATGATAGGGGAGGTTGTGGCCATAAAGAAATTCAAGAACCCCAGACTGGGTCTCCAGGAAATGCAAAGGGAGAAGTGTGGTCCTGCACCTGTTTTGGAGAGAGAAGCAAAAGGCAAGGGGGGAAGGAAGGGAACAGGAGAGCTGAACAGAACTGTTGGTGCTGAGAACAGAGGGGACCCGCCAACTCTATAGGGAAAATGACTAAGAAATGGATTGCCCACACCACCGTTGTCTGTCATTAGATCAGACTCACAAACTGTGCCAGACCCTGGGTAGCCAGAAGCCCCTGGATGAGCTGACTTTCGCTTCTTGGGAGTCAAGCAGAATGAAAGATCAGTCACAGAAAATAAAGTCGTCTTTCCACACATCTGAGTTTGTGGACTGCGTTACACCAGATACGTCAGACATATTTTCAACTATCTGAACTTTCCACCTGCTTATACTATATAACCAGGTATAAAAAAAAATCTAACTCAGTAGATGAATTTAAAATACAGTTTGTAAAGTCTGAGCCTTATTTCATAACATTCATGATTTATGAAATTGACCCCTCTCAAGCTCAAAACATAGTTAAAATCCTCTACCTACTCCCAAATGAGAGGAACAAAAGATTATTGTTCTGTGGTGTTTGCTTCTCATAAATCTTAAGTGCGTTAAGACCCTTAGGGAAAATTATTAATATAAATTGTTTTTAATTTGAAAACTTGGGTTGCCTTAACGGAAACTGTCCCCAAACCAGGAATTTTATACATATATAGCTGTCATTAACTTTCACAGAACATGTTATCACACACAAAAATTACCAAATCGACCAATTAGGAAATCAGGAAAGTGGGCGGTGGGCGCCATCTAGTGGCAGGATGGTTATTAACACCTTTGCTGCGAGCCACGTCTTCCAGGAGTCCAGGGTGCAGATGCAGAAAGGAAGAAACAAAAATGTTTTCCTCCAACTCTAAAAGCACTACTTCTAGAGAATAAAGACTGGAAAAACAGAATTAGAAGAGAGAAAAGAAAACATGTTGGGAGGGAGGGAAGAATGTACTCGGGGTTAGGAGCAATCGCATGTAAATGTTTCCCTGGAGAATCTGCCTAACTCATGGAAATTGTCCTCCACGAATTTCCTCTCCACACCAAGCCCCAGGCCTCGATCCTAATGGCTTGTTCTCTTGCTCTTCCAGAGTGCTCTTGCATTTTTTAAATGAGATGGCTGCCTCCTACTTTTCAGCCTCTGCTAATTGACCCGTCCACCAGATGCCCTATCCCCCAGAACACAATCTCATTTCCTACATTACTAAGAAATGTGACACCCACAAGGTGTGCTTCCTGTCTACACCAAAACTTGTTTATGCCCACATCTTCTCACCGTCTCACAACCACAAGACTCTTCCCCTGAAGAGCCTATCCTTCTTCTTTCCTATCCCCCAAGAATGGGTGGCTCTTGCCCTTTGTAGGCTGAAAACCCATCACACCTTGCTCCTGGTTTCATACCCTCCTTCCATCACACATGGTCCTTTGGTGGCATAATCACTCCTTTCCGCTCTGCTGAGGTTTGCTCCTCACCTGAATGCACTTTTTAAATTATCTTCCCTCCAAAGAAGTGTTCGTAATTTCAAAAAGTTAAGACAAACCCAAAGAGTTCTGTAGGTAATTATATGTCCATATATACAAAGGAAAAATCTTGAAAAACATACTACAAACTGTTAATAATAGTTATCTTTGAGGAGAGGAATTTGGAGAGCTCTAATCTTTTGTTACACATTCCTGCATTTGAATGTTCAATAGTACCTCACAAATTTAAAATCAGAAAAAATGTGAACGTAAAAATCTTCCCTCAATTCTACTGCTATCACCCTCTTCTGTCACCCTTTCATTTGCACCCACATTTATCGACAAGTAAGTACAAAAGACTGCACTGCGGTGCACGGGTGGTTCAGTGGTAGAATGCTCATCTTTCATGCAGGAGAACCAGGTTCGATTCCTGGACCATGTACCCTAAAAAAATAAAAAAAAGACCAGGCTGGATGAATAAAACATAGCCTTAGGCCAAAAAGATTTAGAGTATTGTGGAAAGGTAATATAAGAAGAATCCACCAAAATATAATCAGGGCAGAATAACTCAGGGCAACTCTGTTGCAACTCGTGTTCAACAGCTTTCCGTTCAAATCCCATCTTTGCTGCTAAATTTGGGCTGATTGCTGAACCTTTGCAAGTCTGCTTCCTCCTCCAAAGCGGGGATTATAATAAAAAGCAAAGGGTGGTGTGAAATGTAACTAGATAGAGCCTTTAGAGCTGGGCCTGGCCCAGAGGACTTCACATGGCACAAGAGACACAGAGAGCCTGGGATCCAGAGCCCAGAGAGCTCACTTCTGCTGGCAGGGTCTGGCCCAGTGGGCACCAGTTGAAAGGGCAGATGCCGACAGACCACGTTCCAAATGCTCATGGCTGAAAGGCACCCACCCAGTCAAGCTCCCTTGACTGACAAGGGAGAGCAGGTGAAGTACAAGGAACAGGAGACCTTTAGGAAGCCTAGGTAAGGCCACAGATTCAGAGAGACATAGGAGGTCCTCAAGGAGCAAAGGGTGGTCACATCAGGTGAAGAACAGGGCTGAGGTCCAGGAATACTGAGAGAGAAAGCTGGGAAACAGATTGGATCCAGATTGTAGAGAAACTTGCCTGCCAGCTCATGGCGCATGCTTATGGCGGTGCTCTGATACTGGTAGTTGTGCAGTGGCTCAGGGAAGTTTCCTCCAGTGTACTGTACCGCCATCAGGGGGGCTGGTGCTGAGGGTGGTGCTATTATGTTTGGCTTCAACTCCCACTACTGTTTAACCCCCACAACCCCTTTTGGTCCTACCACGCTGTCAAAATTAAGCTCTGGAAAGTCACAGTAACTTTCTCTTTGTTAAATCTGGTGGCTTTTTATGGGTCCCTGTGATCTCTAACGTTGTTGAACTATCCTACAGAGCCTAACTCGAGCCTGACTCCTCTTTAACTGTTTTATGCAAAATGGACAGAACAACAGTCACAGCATCACAGGGTTACCAGGAGGGGTGATAAGTTCACCAATGAAAGCACAAGAGTCAGCTATGGCCATGCAACTCTTCCTTTCTTCTCCTCCCACTCTCCCTCCTTTTCTCTCCTTCTCTCCCTCCCTTTATTCCAGAAACCTTTACCTGAGTTTCTACCACTCCACAGCTGCTGCGTTGGGTGCAGAGGGATAAAACGACAACTAAAGCACTTATCCTCAGGGAGCTCCTAGTCCAGGCTGGGGGCCAAGCAAACCAATCAATGAGCCCAGTGCAGTGTGGTAAGAATCTTGAGAGAGGGAAGTGGAGGACGTCTTGGCCCTTTGCGAGCACAGAGCCAAGGCCTACCCCATGGAGGTGCGACTGTTCAGAGAAGCCATCAGAATTGATGACTTCCAAACAGAGTCCCGGAGGGATCACAGAATGCAGCCAGACTTTTACAGAAGAGTGAGATGGAAGCAGCCTACACATGTGCCCAAAGGTGTACATGGGAGGGCCATTGAAGTGGAATCACAAGTGGCGTTAAAGATTGGACCGCTGAGTAAGAAGGGGAATTTGTTTCATGCTTTATCCTGAAATGGGGAAGACTTTCCGTAAAGAGGAGGGTGAGATGTTGACTGCTGCATCCTGAAAAACCTAGCCTTTTCCTCTTTAACTTCTTTAGATTGCTCAGGCCTGGTTCACCCCTTTCAGTCGGTTACTCTTTGGCTCCTTGTTATTAGTCAGGGTTCTCTAAAGAAACAGTGCAAACAGGAGGTATCTGTAAATATGAGATTTATAAAAGTGCCATGCAACCATGGGGATGCAAAAGTCCAAAATCTGTAGGGTAGACCACAACGCTGGCAACTATGATGAAGGTCCTTGACAAACTCCACAGGAGAGGCTGGCTGGCTGAAGAAGAGATGCAAATTCTCTCTTCTCCCTAAAAAATGTTCAACTTGTTGGATTAAATCCAACCGAATGGATTCTTTCATTGCAGGAGACATACCCTTAGTTGATCGTAGATGTAATCAGCCACAGATGCAGTCAGCTGACTGATGATTTAATCAACCAGCCTTCTGGTTTATCAACCAGCCACTAAATATCCTTGCAGAAATGGTTAGGCCAGTGCTTGCCTGACCAGACAACTGGGCACTATCACCTCGCCAAATTGACACTTGAACCTAACCCTCACACTCCTCCTTCTATCACCCTCATTCAACAACAAATTGGCATTGAGTCCTTACTGTAAGCCTGGTTCTTAGTGCAAGGAAACAGGAAGACAATCATCACCCCAAACTGGCCCTCTTCGTTGTGTTCATCGCTCTCTGAGCACATCCTCAGTGCTCACACCATCTGCCTCACCTTCTTTCCGGGAAAAGCTTTGTCTGTCTAGCTTCTTTTTCTTTTTTGTAAGCAAGCCCAGTTCATGCTTTATTTTACATATATTTGTATACACATACATAGAATCTGAACTTGTCTCCATTTACATGGTCATGTATTTTATTTCTAATGTCCTAAGTAAACTTTTCTTTTAGAATAGTTTAGATAGACAAAGAAGTTGCAATGATAGTATTAGAAAGTTCCCATGAACCCCACACCCAGATTCCCCTTCTGTTAGCATCTTATGTTATACTATGTGTTTCAGTTCGTTAATGCTGTCGGAATGCAATATACCAAAAATGTATTGTCTTTTACAGAGATACAGAGGGGATTTATTAACTTACAAGTTACAATTCTAAAGCTGTGAAAATATCCAAATTAAGGCATCAACAAGAGGATACTATCCCTCAAGAAAGGCTGATCACATCTACGGTTTCTCTGTCACATGGTGTCATGGCACATGACAAAGTCTGCTGACCCTTCTCTCCTGGGATGATTTCAAAATGGCTCGGCTCCTGTGGGTCCTTCCTTAGCATTTCCCAGGGAATTCTGTCTCCAAGTCCACTCTCTGTGTCAGCTGTTCAAGCATCTGTACTTTCTCCAAAATGTCTCCCTCTTAAAAGACTAAGTAAGTGGATTAACACCTAGCTTGAATGGGCAGGGTCACATCTCCACGGAAACAACCTAATAAAAAGGTCCCACCCACAACTGGGTGGCTCATACCTCTGTGGAAATAACCTAATCAAAATGTCCCACCCAAGTCCAGCCCTGGCATCATGGGATCAACAATTCCATCCTGACCAAAAGGGGGGAAAGAAGTATAACTACTAAAGTATCAGTGCCAAAAAAGAGTTCACATAGAGTCAAGAGGCTACTCTGGAGGTTACTCTTAACAAGCTTCAGGCAGACCTTGCTACCTATCATAACCTGCCAACTCCCAACCAGGACCATTCCAGCCAATCCTAAAGAATACCTAGGGCAATATAAGATTCCACAAGGGTTCTGTGCACCAGAATAACTTTCCAGAAACCTACAACCTCCAGATGGGTCCCTGAACCAGATAAGTTCTGAAACCTAGAGGGCCCAGCCTCTCCAGAACATTAGCTAGTTTCATCTCCCTACCCCATATTACTGACAGCCCCTTCCAACATGAAAAATTTAGATTGGCCATAGCCCAAACACCCCTAAAGAGAGGGACAGAATGATCTAAGGTGATGGTGGAGTTATACAGAGAGGATAAGATTTAACAAATGAATATGATTGCTGAATCATTAAATTGATATCTCTTTTAGTCTCCAGTATCTTAGAGCACCTCGAAATAAAAATATAAAATTGTGGAATTGTAACCCCTGCCAAACTCTGAAATATGTTCTACAACTAATTGAGGTGCTATGCTTTAAAATTTATTGCTTTGTTGTATATATGTTATTTTTCACACACAAAAAAAAGTCAATTGTGATGATAAAAAAAAACACTTCTTCCTTCTAGCCTCCTGTATTCTGGTGCATCTAGAAGAAAAAATCTAAAAGGATCATATGGTAGCCCATGACAAACTGTGGGGTCTGTCCTGTAACTACTTGCTGAAGAGTGCTTTGAAAACTATTGCTTTTTTCTTTCTTTGCTTTGTATTTATGTTATATTATACAATAAAAAAGTAAAAAAAAAAAAAAAAAAAAGGTTCCACCCAACAATGGGTCTGCCCCCACAAGATTGGATTAAAAGATATGGCTTTTCTGGGGTACATAACAGTTTCAAACCAGCACACTATGGTACATTTGTCACAATGAACAAACCAATACTGACACATTATAATTAATCAAACCTCATACTTTGTTGGGATTTCATTAGTTTTTTCCCCAATGTCCTTTTTCTGTCCCAGGAGTCCATCCAGGATCTCACATGACTTTCAGTCGTCATGCCTCCTCGGCTCCTCTGGGTTGTGACAATTTCTCAGCTCTTCCTGGTTTTTGATGAACTTGACTGTTTGGCACATTGAACAGGCATTTTGCAGACTGCCCTTCAATTTGTTTGATGTTTTTCTCATGATGAAACTGGAGTTATACGTTTGGGGGAGGAAGAAATGCCCTTCTCAACACATCATAGCAAATGGTCATGCTATCATCATGATTCATCACTGGTGATGTTGACTTAGATCACCTGGCTAAGTTAGTGTTTTCCTTGTTTCTTCACTGTAAAGTTACCCCTGCTTCCATACTGTTCTCCTTGGAGGCAAGTTACTAAACACTTAAGGAGTGAGGAATTATGAGAGGGTAGTATCTCCATAATTTATTTGGAATTCTTCTGTATGAGAGATTTCTCTTTTCTCCCCCACTGGTTTATATATTCAGTCATTTATTTATATCAGCGTGGAGTCAAGGATATTCATTTTATACTTTGGGTTATAGCCAGATACTACAGTATTTATTTTGTTGCTCAAATTGTTCAAGCTTTGACCACTGGGTGCTCATTCAGGTTGGCTTCTGTGTCCCTTTGACATGCCCCTATCCTTTTGTTTTTTGAGAACCTCCTGACTTTCAATGAGATGCTCCAGGCACACCTTGTGTTTTCCTTGCCCCAGCCCTAAAATCTGCCATTTTTCTAAGGAGCCCTGATTCCTTTTATTGGGGAATGGTATTAGAAACCAAGATCTGTGTACTATGTGTGCTTATTGCTACTGGAGTATCATTGCTTCCAGGCCAGCTCAGTGGACTGAGCTAGGTAATATCTGTATGAATATAGTTAGTACCTGTGTATATACATCTATCTATAATTATGTTTCTATTTATCCATCAGTATCTATATTATGCTAAATGAGTTCATACTGATGTCTCCAACTCTAATTCAGTATCACATAGTTCATTCTAGCCTTCCCCCCAACACTGTATAATCTCTATTTTTGAGTATAAACTGTATTTTTGACCAAGCCCTATTGCATCCTAACTCTACAAAGACTTTCTCTTCCATCCTGTTCTATACCCACTGATAAGGATGGCTAATACTTAAAGATTTACAAGCTATGAAAAACATTTCCATCTGGCTGCAGGTACAATGCAACAATCACCCAGGGTAGTCTGGCTTCATCACTCACCCACTCAACTGTGGCCCCATCAGTCTACACCATCATCCACTGGTCCCTTCAATCTGATCTTAAAACCTTCTTGAACTAGAGTTGACTCTTTCAGCTGACATTTGTTCCCTTCTTAAGCATCTACCACTGGGACACTGAGGATCAGAGAAAACCAGGGCAGCTGTCCCAAGCCCACTTTGCCTCAAGGCACCACATACTGCTCCCTTGCCAAAGTGTTGTGGAAAATTCTAGAAAATTCTGCCTCTTCCCAGGATTCCAAATGGACTGTAAGGGAAAGGTTCCTTCAATTCTTGATCCCCCAAATTTATTTGGCTATTATAGGTTTCCTCTGTGCCTGATCTTACTACAGATCAATGCTTTCTCTGAGATGCTCCTGGCATCTTTCTCTGTTGGGCTGTCTCTTGACAGTTCATCTTCTCCAGCTCAGATCAGTTTTATCTTGTCCTGTGAAAGGAAATACTGTTTTCCATTGTTTAATACATCTCAAACATTTAGAACTGGACCACAGTTTTTGAAACTCCTCCCTTTTCTCCAGTTCTGCTGAGGCAACCTTCTCTAGGGCAGTGACTACCTGATAGCTGATGTCCTGACTGGAGGACTACAGAGAGAAGGAGGACCTGTCTCTCAGGAGCAGGGGGGAGGCGGGGAGACTCCTATTAGTAAATGTTCAACAATGCTTTTCTGCTTCACTAATCCCTTTTGGTCTGGGAACTCCTGTGAGTACCTAAATTTACTTTGGTGGACCTGGAGCACCACAGATTAATATTGACATATTTGCAATCTGTCGCTGAAGAAATAAACCTGACCATTATGATGAGATTTTATAAACAGAAGTAGGAAGTAAGGACATGGGGTTGAGAGGAACCAGACAACCCACCAGCATTCTCTTCTCAATGGTACAATTTGACTTTTGACTTATGACATTCGTGAAGGGAGAAGTTGAAAGAACACAAGAGCAGAAGCTGAGTGCTGAGAGTTCCAATGCTGTGCTCTACCACTACTGTACCTTGACCTTTGGCTTCAGTTCCCACATTCTTGAAATAAGGTCCCTTCCAGGTCTAAGAACCATAAGGTCCTTGTGGTGTCTTGACCCATTATTTGGAAAACACTTATTTAAGGAACCATAGGGAAGGGTTGCAACTAATGGAAGATGTAGGTTTTCAGATAATTTCTCTTGAATTCAAGACTTACTTAAAAAGGAAACTTGCTGGAGGCTGCAGGGACCTTGCTTTGTCTCCATACCAGTATCATCAGACATGCTGTTAGAAAGAGCTGGTTCCATTCATCATGATGAAATGAGCTTCAGTTTGGTTTAGCTGGGCAACCATGTACACTTGCACAGGTTGTCCCCCGCACAAGGCCACAGAAGGGCTATAATGTAGCCCTTCCTTCTTTGACCCGGTTCTGTGGCCTGACGTGGGGCTACACCAGCCCACAGGAAGAGTGCCATTAGCTTATTCATTCTCTCAGAGAGGCACCATTTTCTAATTCTCACTGAGGCAGTGTACAGACCAGCATTTTATGCTTTTGTTTTAAATGAGAAGTAATGGTACAAATGGAAAACAACTGGCTGAATTTGAGAATGACCATAATGGGGTAGGAGTAAGTCAGAGTGAGTGCTCAGACTGGGAGGGCTCACAAAGAACAGGTTGAAGGGTCCAGGAGTGAGGGAGGAAGGGATGGGAGAGAGGGAGCTGTGGAATTGTTGGAAACAGTTCAGAAGGAACGTGAAAGAAATGAAACAAGCTACCCACTTCTGTCTGCATCCTGAGACCCATGTCGCCTGCATCTGCACTGACCAAGTTAGAGCAGCCTGCTTTCAGGTGCCAAGGGAAGCCATAACGTGGCATCCCCAATCTGAGCTCACAGCAACTGTCCCCCTCAGTAGCTCTGCCTCTCAATTTGAAACCAGAAAAGGATCGCATCAGATCTGGCCTTCATGTAAAGGAATCCTCTTTGTGGATTTCTCCATCCAAATCCTTTGCTCAAAAAACTGTTCGTTTACATGATTCCTTGCACTTTAGCTTCCGTCTACCTTAAATGTTGACTCTTTAAAAAAAAAAACTCATGACAAATACCTGGTTCCTGGCACCTGGTGTCTCCCTGGGCCTTGAGCCCTCTCTAAGCTTCCACGTGCAGTTCCTTTGCTGCAGCCCTGATGTGGGGAAGCCATTTGCTGCCCCATGAATTCTCTGGTGGCCATCAACTCCGGAGGAAGGGACTGTGGCCAGGGCTGGGTAAGGTCCCTAAGAGTGGTTCTCTAGGCCTAGCTCAGCAACTGAGATGAGTGAAGTGCTTCGTGGGGCAGACAGGGTAATAATATTAATACCAGCTCTACCTGTTGCATGCTTACCTCCGAGCCAGGTACTGTTTCCCAGGTTTCACAAGTATGAACTTGTTTTACCCTCAAGGCCCTGAATGAAGAAGGTTCTATTATTTTTATTCCCACTTGTTCGATGAGAAAACTGAGGCTCAAAGAGGCTTATCTGCCCCAGCTGGGAATTTGTGTGTCTGTTGCCTGGCAGGCTTGCCTCAGGGGAGCAGTTAATGACAGATATTCCTCATTTTGAAATAAAGTCTGTGCACGCATGAGGGCAAGGGGAAGAGCAAGGAAAGATTCATTGTAAGAACTGCCCAAGGGCCTTGTGCCCTCCCAGGGCAGTTGGGGGGAGAACAGACCTGGCTGCTGGGGGCCAGTGCTGGGGCTCGGGCAGGAAGTGGATCATCCGGTTTCTTTCCGCACGGGGCGAAGTTCTGGTTCCCAGTGACCTTCCACAGCAAGTTGTTGCAGCAGTGTGCATGGGAACACAG